>NC_028645.1:57117500-57119524 GCF_001406875.1 Solanum pennellii | reverse complement strand
ATAAACCATAACCTACCTCCACCGAAGAATTCGTGATCACGCAAGCTACTCCTCAAAATCTTTGCTTTCCTCTTCGTTCTCCCTTCTCTCGTTCATTTCTCCCTCTCTCTCTGTTCTTTCTATTTTTCTTATTAAAACCCTTTTTCTTTTTACCCTAATTATCAAATAATTAAGTATAAAAGATTATAAAAGTAACCCACTATTTATTTCAAGGTTATCTCCTTTAACCCCCAAGTAATTGAATTATTTTATTAACCCACTAACTTTATAATTATAAGCATGAATAGTCCAAAAAGCCCCTTTAAAAACTTTAGCAGAATTCTGACCCAGTCAGGGTTACGCAGCCGGTGACGGTCCGTCCTGTAGTTCCGTCACAAAGTTCAGAGAGTTAATTCTGTGGAAAGATTTGTGACGGTCCGTCGTGCCAACGACGGTCCATCCTGCCATTACGTCGTGAAGTTCAGAGAGTCGATCTCAGTACCAAAATTTTCAGAATCTAAGTGTTTTGGAACGAGACCCGCTCGACGGTCCGTCGTGGCCACGACGGTCCGTCGTGGGTTCCGTCGACCCTGACAGTTATTACTAGAATAAACTCTACTGCTCAAAACGACTAAACAGGTCGTTACAATAGATACCAATTTACCCATCGTTCGTCCTCGAACGATCACAAGAAGAAAAACAAGGGCGAAAAGGATTACCTGAATCTGTAAACAGGTGTGGGTATCTTTCTTGCATAACAGCCTCCTTCTCCCAAGTGGACTCTTCAACTGGCCGATTCTTCCATTCAACCTTGATGGATGCAATCTCCCTTGACCTCAACTTGCGGACTTCTCTATCTAAAATAGCAACAGGCTCCTCCTCATAAGACAAATTCTCATCAAGCAGAACTGAATCCCAACGAATAATGTAGTTTCCATCCCCATGGTATCTTTTCAACATAGACACATGAAATACCGGATGCACTACTGACAGTCCTGGGGGCAAGGCTAATTCATAAGCTACCTGCCCCACGCGCTTCAGAACTTCAAATGGACCAATATACCTCGGACTAAGCTTACCTCGCTTACCAAACCGCATCACCCCTTTCATGGGTGAAACCTTCAGCAAGACTTGCTCACCCTCCATAAACTCCATGTCTCTAACCTTTCGATCTGCATATTCTTTCTGCCTACTTTGAGCCGCTAAAAGCTTTTCTTGAATGCATTTCACTTTATCTAATGATTCCCTCAGAAGGTCAGTTCCCCAAGGTCTAACCTCAAATGCATCAAACCACCCAATGGGAGACCTACATCTTCTCCCATACAATGCTTCGAATGGGGCCATATCAATACTTGAGTAATAGCTATTATTGTATGAGAACTCTGCTAAGGGTAAGAAGTTATCCCAATGACCACCAAATTCTATCACACATGCACGAAGCATATCCTCCAATACCTTAATCGTTCGCTCAGACTGACCATCGGTTTGAGGGTGGAAGGCAATACTAAGATCCAACTTAGTACCTAATTCAGCATGCAATGTTCTCCAAAACATAGAAGTAAATTGCGTACCTCTATCTGATATGATGGAAAGTGGAACTCCATGCAATCGAACAATTTCTGAGATATAGAGTTTGGCTAACTTCTCTACATTGTAAGTCACCTTGACCGGAATGAAGTGGGCAGACTTAGTTAATCTGTCCACAATTACCCAAATAGAATCAAACTTACCCAATGTCTTTGGAAGACAAACCACGAAGTCCATTGCAATTCTCTTCCACTTCCATTCGGGAATGGGCATTCTCTGAAGTGTTTCTCCGGGCCTCTGGTGTTCATACTTTACCTGCTGACAATTCGGACATTGGGCGACAAAATCGACAATATCCCGCTTCATCCTACTCCACCAAAAATGTTGCTTTAGGTCACGATACATCTTGGTTGCACCAGGATGTATAGAATATCCTGAACTATGAGCCTCTGTAAGAATAGTGTGAATCAAATAATCGACGCGGGTACACATACCCTTCCCTTATATTCTCAAAACAC
>NC_028645.1:57096492-57112538 GCF_001406875.1 Solanum pennellii | reverse complement strand
TACTATCCTGGTGTCGGAACGTGACACTCTGATCCATCTACTATCCTGGTGTCGGAACGTGACACCCGATCCATTACTATCCAGGTGTCGGAACGTGACACCCGATCCCCTACTACTACGTGTCGGTTCGTGACAACCGATCCATCACCCTCATTCTTTTAGTTCATCAAGCCTTCTTTTATACCAAGGCATCATCATTAACAAAGTGGTTTTAAGGTTTTAAGATTCAACAGCCTCATCATGCTAATTCATCACAATTATATAATCACATCATGCATGCACACAATTAAGCATATAGGAGACTTTACAATACTACCCAACACATATCATTCGCTATTAAGAGTTTAGTATGAAATAGCATAAACCATAACCTACCTCCAACGAAGAATTCGTGATCATGCAAGCTACTCCTCAAAATCTTTGCTTTCCTCTTCGTTCTCCCTTCTCTCGTTCGTTTCTCCCTCTCTCTCTATTCTTTCTATTTTTCTTATTCAAACCCTTTTTCTTTTTACCCTAATTATCAAATAATTAAGTATAAAAGATTATAAAAGTAACCCACTATTTATTTCAAGGTTATCTCCTTTAACCCCCAAGTAATTGAATTATTAACACTAACCCACTAACTTTATAATTATAAGCATGAATAGTCCAAAACGCCCCTTTAAAAACATTAGTAGAATTTCGACCCAGTCAGGGTTACGCAGCCTGTGACGGTCCGTCATGACTGTGACGGTCCGTCCTGCAGGTCCGTCACAAAGTTCAGAGAGTTAATTCTATGGAAAGATTTGTGACGGTCCGTCGTGCCAATGACGGTCCGTCCTGCTATTCCGTCGTGAAGTTCAGAGAGTCGATCTCAGTACCCAAATTTTCAGAATCTAAGTGTTTTGGAACGAGACCCCCTCGACGGTCCGTCGTGGCCACGACGGTCCGTCGTGGGATCCGTCGACCCTGACAGTTATTACCAGAATAAACTCTACTGCTCAAAACGACTAAACAGGTCGTTACAGTAACATACATATCACTATATTTATGTAGCTTATTTTTCAAATGGTCATTTAAATAGGTACAAATTTACTCGTCCTTATGCCTAATTCATGATGTCTATTGTTTCTAATATTATATAAGAGTCAAACTATCTTTATTCTCGATTTACCTAATTTTGGGTCGTCATGTTATGTTTTTAATTTATTCTCCAAATGATCAGCTTTCGGACTTGCATGGGGGGCTATATAAATGTCCCCATATTGTTTTAGAAAATAATCTTTCGTTTGTGGATAACCTTGGAAAATCCCCCATAACCTGATAAGTTTTATTTTAGGATTGAGTTAGATTCAATAACTATCCTTTTAACATGCTATTAGAGTTGTTAGTCTTCATTTTTATGTTGAACTCCGGCCTATACACTGTTGTTCATGTCGCTGATGTTTGAATCAAAAGAGCGAGGATTATTCTTTCTCCTCATATGGTCCTTTTCAATTCTTGCCTTATGACATCCATTGCTAAAAAACACAAATTTCAAACACGCTTTCCTTATTATTTCCAACTAAGTTAATTATTTTTGTTCTTGTTTCTTGATTATTTTTGCTCTTGCAGGTTACTTGGGTGGAACATGTTCAAGTATATGAAAAATATGAGGTTAATCATATCTTTAGAGATTTGTTGTGTGATCGTGAAGCATACAGAGCTAAAAGATGGATTGTTACACTTCAAAGGATGTGTGAGAGATTTAATTTTCAAATGGGTTCAACATACCCTTACAGGAATGATTCCAAAGGAGGTTTGATTTTATATTCCCTTTATTTATTGACTACCTTTTTGAATTTTAATTTATAAGGTGAGAAAAGAATCAATTGTAATTTTTTCATCAATTCAAGGCAGCTTTACTTAAAAACATAAAAATCTTGAAGGGGTTCCAGATCCATCTCTTTTCTTTGATTATATGTTTGAAATATGACCTTTCAATATTTTTTAATCTTTGAGGTATATATATAATATGTATTTTAACCACGTTCGACTAGTGAATTTTTTGTTGTTTTAATGGGCTCGGAACATGATCACTCTTTTAATTTCGTAAGTCATTTTTATTGACAATTTTCTCAATTTTTAATTTGAAACATCTCCATTTCAAACTTTTGGTATTTCCTTAAGGGGTGTGTTTGGTATGATTTAAACCATTAAAAAATTGTTTATTTTGTTGATGTTTATTTATTGGCCAAGAAATAATTTATAGAGAAAATAAATTCCAATCAAAGGAGCAGGAAAAATGACCATTTCTCTCATTTTCCGTGTAAAGTCATTTTTCTTTACAATCATCTCAACTTTGAGTATTATATCAATGCTTTAACGACTTTAACATGTAAAAATATTATCAAAATACTTTCCAATATGTTAATATTTTTTTTTATCAATCTTCAATAGAAGTTTATTTTTTTTTAGAAAATATATTTAGTAATTTTAAAGCAAAATATGAAAATAAAAATAGATTTCCTAAAAAAAAAAAATTTCCAAAAAACAAAAAAGACACACTTGTCTTGTTTCATTATTAATATTGTTATAATTACTTTCCTAATATTTTATTTCTACTTTACTATTACATGTTGTCTCCTTTATATCCTTATGTATTTGCTTTTCATAACTGAACTTGGATATACTTTACTTGAATGAGGATCTATCAAAAACAATCCCTCTACCTTCTCAAGATATGACCACCCTTTGCAGACGTAACTTGTGGAATTATACTAGATATATATGTTATTGTAATATTTAAATTTCATTTTACTTTCAGTGTTTCATGACCCAGAAGGGCTAAAAAATACGATACAAGTATCTCAAAGGATGGTTAAGAGTTTTTTTGAAATTCTAAGCATGACAGACAACCATGGAGATTTTTCAATCTCACCACAATTAAACCGCGGAGATAGGATTTCAATAAGAAAAAATGAAGAAACTATCCAACCAAAAGGCTTTATTGCCATTGCAACTACTTCTCTATGGATTCCTCTTTCATTCCAAGATGTCTTCAGTTTCTTCAATGATGACAAGACAAGAAATCAGGTATGTGTCGAACCACTTTATAATAATGAAAATTGTTTAGAATTTTTTTTGTTTTTATAGCGAAATGTTATTATAGAGAACATAATAATATAACATAAAATTTATGTTGTTCCGAATAAAACTTTGATTCTACATTGAATTGGCCGAGGGTATTTCTAAAATAGTCTCTCACGTTCAAGATATAAGGGTACGATTTGTGTATATTCTACCCTCTACATGATCCACATTGTACAATTACAAATAATATATAGTTGTTAAAGTATATAATAGGTGAAATATTGTTATAGGGAATGATTGTCATAAAAAGGAATGATCGTATATATCTTTGCATTGACATTCAACTTTTAATGCAATGACCCAAACATCTAAGAAAATAAGAAATTTTTACATTTTCAATCCTTGTATATCTTGTTAACCAAATGACCCCTAAAAATACCCATATAGAAATTTACTTTTCAATTCATGTATAGATTTTTATGTAAAACTCTCAATTATTTCAATAAATATCATAATGTTAATAATAAAATATAATGAGTTCAGTGTTAAGAATTTTTTAAAACAATTAGTTAAAGTCTGGAATATGATTGATTTGTTAATATTATGTTCCCTGGATACCAGAGTTAGCATATGTCAGCTCGGTTCGTTTGATATATTATAGGTTATGTTTATTGGTTTTTAAGTATGCTAAACAAAAATCAAACCAATAAGATATTTTTAATCGATTTTGGTCCTTAAAAGTTCAATTTTCAGTTTAACCAATAAGAATGATTTTAAAATATATAACTTTTCTCCAATAATTTGATGCGATAAAATAATAATGTAATTGTACAAATACAGATAAAATATAAAACAATAATAACTAACATACAAAAATTATACAATTCTTACACACAGAGTAAGAGGACTAAGATTCTTATTTTAGGTTTAGACGTTTTATATAATGTGAAATTATGAACTCAAAGTCACTATGAAGTGTGAATGGAAGGCTAAAGGGCAAAAATAATAAGTAGTGTATCAGGATTAATATATAATATTTATGTATGGTAAAGTTGTAAATTACTATAGTATTGATGAGTTAATAGTTTACCTAATAAGCCAATATTTAAAAAATAAATACCAAATTAGTAACCTGATGTCACGACCCAAAACGAGCCGCGAGTGGCACCCACACTTATCCTCCTATGTGAGCGAACCAACAAATCTATACCCCAACGTTTACCAGTATATAAATTTTGAATAGTAAATAAAATGCGGAAGATCCTNATTGGACTGAAATTTGGAATGGGTGCACTTGACGATATGAATCATTTGAAAAATAAACGTATTATATTATCTACATGTTTTGCTAGTCTTGGAATTGATTGTACATATATTGTTTTAAATACGTGATCTTAAATAGTAATCATCCCACAAAAATTATTTTTGTTAATTAAATTATGATACTGTTTATCATTTGGTTTTTTTTAGTGGGATATTTTGACCGGTGGAAATAATGTGATTGAGTTAGATCGAGTACTAACAGGAACTTTTCCGGGAAACAACATTACGATTATTCAGGTATTTGTCATATTTACTTATTTATAATTAGATATTTCTGCCTAAATTATCATGTAATGATGACATTTTTTAAGAATCAAATAATATTACGTATGATTGGATTTATCTTTTTTCTCATGCAAAAATACCAAAATTTCCAAACTTGTATCTTTTTTTTCCTTTTGACTTTTTGTTCTTTAATTATTGAATCAAAAGGAATTTTCTACGATTCAATTTTAGTTTCGACTCGTAGTCAATTAACAATCACAACACACACACAACAAAAACTAATTTTCTCATGTTTAATTTACATACACTGATCATAGCTTAGCCATTTATAGCAAGTTGTGGTTTGTCTCATTTCTATATTTATAATTTCACTTGGCTTTTGGGGTGATCCAATAATTATCTTTAACTATCTTTTAGGTAAACTGATCATGCTAAATATATTTCACTATGAATAAGAACAAGACTTAGCTATGAAATTCCTCGTAAATCTGTTGTTAAATGACCTATAGCCCTATAGCTAACAAGATTACTTATAATCCTTTTATAATTCATTATTAAATAGGTTTTGCTTGTGAATTTTTTATTGTTTAGCAACATAACTTATCGTCACTTATTCATTTATAGTATTTACCCTTATATTTCTTAATTATTGTAATGCATAAACAGCCTTATAATAAGAATAAGGAAATGTTAGTGCTTGAAGAGACGAGTATTGATGAAATGGGAGCATTTTTAGTCTATGCACCCATAGATTTACTAGCAATCAATTGAATTGTCAATGGAGGTGATGCAACGAAAGTTCCCATTTTGCCCTCTGGTATCATCATAAGTCCCGATGGTCGTCTCTCCTCGAATAGGGACAACACTGCAAATGCACAAAATGGTTCAATTTTGACAGTGACATTTCAAATAATGATTTGTGGTAATAATAATCCAACCTCCAGGCAGCAAAAAATGGAGGTAGTGGGTTCTGTTCATGGTGTTTTGAGCGCCACAATTTTAAGAATCAAAGAAGAATTGGGTTGCTCTGATTTGTGATTGTTTAATTTCATTTTGTTTGTTTGTTTTGAAGATTTCAAAACGAAGGCAATTGATGGTTTTGAAGGATGATGTGTTCCCTTTTTTGTGACTTCTAAAATCTCAAGACTGTGTGATATGTGTTGCTGCAATCATATTTCATATTAATACACTTATTTGAGACTTTTTATTTGTTTGATTTTCTCTAATAATTGTTTTTGTTCTTTGTCATGTTACAATGTCATGCCTTCCTGATTATTAAAGTGTGGGAGTAGTATATATATGTTGTATCCATATGTGGATGGAATTATATGTTGTGAACACGGATAACCCAGACGCGAGCCAAGTTGTTGGGCTTAGGGCTAAACCACGAAAAGTCTCAAAAATTAAATATCAAACAATATATTTACTTGAGATCTAGGTTGAGTTTTTGTCCTGAGTACCAATGTGTACTTTTTTGCTTACTTTCTTTCTTGGCTACACCTCAAATGACAACCTCTAGTTATAGGTGGTGATGGAAGGATCGGATCGGAAGGAACACACTTGTAGCCGCATTGACATACTTCAGACAATCCTGTGTCTCCTTAATTTCTCTTATGTACCAACTCGTTTTGCCTCTATGATCTATAGGTTGTTGTTCCTCTATGTTTGAGTATAGTAGGCACACTAGTATTAGTGTCTACCTGTGTCGTTAGAATGAAAAAGACAACAAGAAAATCAGCTACTTGGTTTCCTTCTCTGTAGCGGTGAGTGATTTGGATTCCAACCCTCTTCTTGTAGTTAATGATGTGTCAACAATGTGCTTCAGATTCAGGTAGAAAGTGTGTTCCTTTGTCACCATGTTGTTGTTGTGCATTGAGTCATGTCATAAGTATGTCCATTGAAAAAACACTATTTTACTCCAAACTAAGCTGCAATAGCTTCAACACCATTTTGGTTATGAATCATGTCCATCCAAATATAGATACTAATGCCATATAAGTCGTTATTGATCTGACAAGAATTATTGGGCTGAGAACGAGCAATAGGATCAGGTTAATTTGGAATCTGGGCTAAGTAGTAGTAAAGAAACGGTTCCATCAAAAAGGATAGTCATATGTGATTTTGAGATTATGCAAATTTTTGAGAAACATGTTTAGTCCTCTCATCCCCTTTCTATGAGTTCTGCTTCTCATCGCTTTCTTCTACTTGTTTTCTTCAATTTCTATTTTTGTTCTTAAATTTCTTTGTAAATCCAATTACGAGTTAGTGAAATAAATTTGTCGGTTGTTTCAAAACAAACACAATTCAAATTCAAACAACATACAATGAAGCGTCCAAAGTGGGATATTATCATATATACCTAGTCCACTCAAAAAATAAAGGCTTGTTGTTCGATACAATAACAACGATGAGTCCATAATGGGATAAAACTTTAAAGTCACAAACAAACCAGAGAACCATTCCTAAGAACTTATAATTCTGTTACATGGTCATAGTGATGTAATTTCATTGCTTTAGAGATGTGTTCATAACCCCTGCTTCATTACACAAAGACATAATTAGTGTCACACTCCGAGTCTACACCTTGGGCGGGACTGGCACTCGAGAACCATTGTTGGCCCCAAGCAAACCCTTGGTCTGACTTACTTACTCAGCTGAAGACTTAAACTCAACAATGATAAGTTCATGTAATAACTTAAAAAAATAATATCTTAGCCAAAAATTGTAACTCAAGTCTTAAACTATACAACTGAAATTAATAAGACTAAACAACTAATATTATCTTTCCATGAAGTCTCTAAAAAAAACTGAGATGGATGTTGGGACAAGCCCTACAACACCCTAATGAAAGTAAAACTAATACTGAAAGCAATGAAATGGATCATCCGGAATACAAGGAGGCTCACCAACTAACTCTGAACAACTCATTGGATGTCAATCCTAGCTACCTGTATCTGCATCATAATATGATGCATTAAAACTGAAATCAGTACATTGAATGTACGAGTATGCGAGTTGGAATGCTAACATACAAACATAGGCTTGAATGGAAATTTGAACAACTTACTTGGGTCAAATCAACTCTACAAGACTAAACTCATTATAGAGGAATTTAAAACAAGTGCAATATCAAGTAAAGTTAGTTAAAACATGATATTGACTCTATATGTATGCAAAGATACAATATAACTCTGAGATGTATGTGTGTATATAAAATACAATTAAATTATGTAGCAGTTTCTCTAATCGAGAACCATCACATAAGAGCATTTGTGATGATACATCATTTTGCCTCATGCTTCCAGGGACTTTTTATACCTTTCCATTAGTATAGAACCTAAACTACTAAGTAGATTCACTCGTGTATGCAATAAAGCACTAAAGGAATCATCTTAAAAGTATTGACCCTTTTCTATCCATGGTGTCTAGATGGTTTATGGGGGCTGTGAGTTGTCTGAACTCTTCCTCATATCGGTGTTCAATACTACTCCAAAAAATATATATAATATTAGCTCTTATATTTAGAAACATACTTCCTTCTACAATTTGAGATTATTTCTCAAAAATTAGCTCAAAGCCTACATTGGAAATCAATGTTTCCTCTCTTTCTTCATTAGAAAGCGATTACTCTTCTCTTAAAACTAGCCCAAAGGCTCTTTGGAAATCTCAGTTTCCATTCTTATTTAAATGTGAACGTTTTTAATCCGTCGGAATATTTAGTCCCCGTATACTTTTGAAGAAATGAACTTCAAATCTTGAACTCTTTGCTTAACTCATCGTGAACTTTAAGTGTTAAAACAAAGTTAAAACATTTGTAAAAGAACTTTGAAATCATGGATAAACTTTTATTGACTTGACTCTTGACTTTACTTTAAATTGACCCTTCGTTATCCTTGATTTGAATTATGAATTCAAGGATTATGATTTGTGATAGGAAATGCCTCATGATTTTAGGAAAAGATCAACCTACCCTTCTAAAATCCAGATTGGCCAATTCTTTAACCGAACAGACCAACTTACAAAGGGTATAACTTACTCATACAAAGCATATCTTAAAATACACCTAACTCATCCTGAGGTAGGAGTTATGACCGGTTGAAGTTGACCAAAAACTCATTTTTTATAACTTAAGTAAATATCCATTTAATTTCCAAAAATGCCTATTTCCAGTTCTAAGCTTCTTCCTAACGATTTCTAGCATTGTGAGATATTACAACTAGATAATTAATAATGTGATACGAGCGAGATAGAGAGAGAGGACTAACCTCATACTCATATTTTTCTTAGATGGAATCGATAGAGCAGGGGCACTAAAGAAGCCTTCATCAAATTGAATCTGCAGAGAAGTACAATTAATCATGTCGATCTTCTAAATTGAAGGAAGGTTGTCAACATTGTAATGACCAATTTTTGGCAGTTTCTAAGTTCAAGAATTTCAAGGTACTCTAAATTCAATATTGACGACAGTGTTTGAAGATTTTTAAAATCATTCAAACACAAGAAAATCAACAATGATAACTTCAAAAAACCAAATGGTAGATAGAGAAAATTGTTGCCGCTCAAATCTAGAGAAATTAAGTTATATAAACTCCCAATATCTCTATATATATAATCTTGTGGAACGTTCATCGAAAGGATTCTAAATTTGGTCTTCTTGGCATTTCAACAGACAATTGTTTTATACTGGTATCACATGCAAGAAGATGCCTTAGACTCTGCATATCTCCAATGTCAGCTAGCAGTGTTTGTAAAGATGAATAATAACTAATGTCCAAGTATTCAAGGGATTTTATCTGGCATGTGCTGCTAAGAAGACCCATAATCTTTTTGCAACAATACAAAGACAGACCATTTAGTCTATCCAATTTTCCTGTTGATGGATAGATCTTCTTCAAACTTGAGCAATTCTGAAGCACCAAAGTCTCGAGATTTCGTGAACCGTTGAAGTTTAGAATACGTTTGAAGCATTTGCAATCCAACTTCTTGACACTTCTACAATACTAGAAGTAAACAAAATAACTTCTTGTAAGATTTTCTTTCACATAGTTGCAATAAAGCATAACACATGAAATTGCAGAATCGAGTAATGAACCTACAAATTCAAACCAAATTCTTTAATATTACTCCCATTTATATTCAGAAAAAAATACAAGTTTCTCAGCTTAAAATTTTGATAGTATAAATTTTAACGGATGTTGCTTCCAAGAGAATCATCTAAGCTCCCTAGAGAATAGCTAAAAATCTCCACTCATATGAAACTTGCCGTCTATTGCAACCACCCTGAAATTTATTGGTGCTCAAGTTCACACCCTTTATTGCTTTCCTTCTACCACCACTACTTTCACATTTTTGGAACCCTGAATTTTAGTAAAACGAAAAAATACCATGTTAACTACAAAAATTAAGAGAGCAAAATTTGTTACACAAATTGAAGGACAATGAGTACGTTACCTGCTTTGAACTTAATATGAAATATGTATCATCAAACACGATTTAGATAATTGTTAAATGAGAGACTATTTGTTTTTGATAATTTTGCATTTGAAGACTTAAGTAAATGCTCATTTCAAGTACACAATGGCTGTCAAAAAACAATAGATAATTTACTAACAAAAATAAAGATAAAGATAAAGAATGAATTCTTGTGATGACAATAGAAATCATTAAAAAATGTTTATCATATTAGATTTAAAAAAGTATAACCAAGATAAAGATAAAAGAGTTTACTGACTTTATTTCTGTTACAATCAGCCTCATGAGTTGTTAATAGATGTTGAGTTGACTTGATGACATGGTTGCTGCTGTATTTTTTGTTTTTAGAGGATATACATTCCTGTTTTAGTTTTTCATCTTTGAGTTTCCTAGTCTTTAGTCATGTAGAGTTGTTGGTAGACTTAGTGCCTACTTATTAGAAAGATTCTGTTTTTGTAGTTACTACATTATTTACTACATATTGTTAGGAGTTCCTTCTATTTAAACATTTCTTCTTTCAACTTATTGTAATATCTCTCTTTTTCTTCTTCTGTCGTATGTTTATTCTTTAGCGGTTAACACCAAAAAATTGATATCAGAGCCCTCTTATTAAGGGACTTGTGAATGTAGTATGAGGGGACCAACATTAAAGTCCCTACCTGTTTCCTTGAAAAGCCATCAGAATCATGAATTCAAAAAACTCTTCAGGTTCTTCTACTATTTCTCCACAAATGTTATATGGAGAGAACTAATCTCTGGAACTAGTAGAGGAGGATTACATAATATCTGTTTTACCAAGCAATCCAACAATGACTCAGGTCAAGCTTAACAAGTAAAGGAAGACAAGAAAATCCAACGCGAAATCTTGCTTATATGCTGCACTATCACCTACAACTTTTCTCGGAATCATGCCGTTGGAATTAGCAAAAGCAATTTGGGATTTTTTAAAAGAAGAATACCAAAGAGATGAGTGAATCAAAAATATGAAAGCTATGAATATCATTTGAGAATTTGAGGTATAAAGAAAGAATGATTTTGAAAATGTCAAAGAATACTTAGACAGGCTTCTTAGCATTGTGATAAAGGTAAGAATGTTGGAAAATGAGCTTCCTGATAGCAGAGTTATTGAGACGCTTCTTGTAACATTACCTGATAAGTTTGAACCAACCATTGCTTCCATAGAAAATACCAAGGATATGTCAAGGATAACTTTGGCAGGATTACCAAATGCATTGTAGGTACACGAGCAAAGAAGGTTAATATGACAGGAAGGATCGGTAGAAGGTGCACTTCAGGACCATCGGCAAAACTATCCTTGAAAAAAAAAAAGAAAATCAAAGGGAAGAAGAATTATGCAGAAAATAGTCTGGTTTTCGTTTGTAGTGGAAGCAGTTACATTTCAGGCAGCAACAGAGGAGAAAAATTCCCCCATGTCAATATTGTGAAATGAAGAATCATCCTCACTTCAAATGCTGGAGAAAGCCGTACATGAGATGCCAAAATATCAAAAACTTGGGCATGATGAGATCATCTACAAAGAGAAAGGATGACAACAACAAGAACAAGGAGAAGCTTAAGTTGCAAATCAACATGAGAAAGAACACTTATTTGTTGCATCAAGTTTTGCATCTAGTATTTGAAGTGACAGTTGTCTTATTGATAGTGGTTGTACAAACCACATGACTAGTGATGAAAAGCTTTTCAAAAGGCTTGATAAAACAACAACATCAAGAGTCAGGATTGGAAATAGAGAATACCTCCCTACAAAAGGAAAGTGACTGTAGCTATTGAGATTATATAGGCACAAAATTTGTTTATGAAGTTCTATTAAATTCTGAACTTGATAAAAATTTATTAAATGTTGGACGGTTACTTGAAAATGGGTTCAAATTACTTTTTGAAGATAAGGTGTGTCTGATCATTTATCCAAGTGGTGAGGAACCATTTAGATTAAAATGCAGGGAAAAAGTTTTTCTTTAAATCTAATGGATGAAGAACAAATGGAATCCAACTAAGTCCGGTGTTGGAGAAACATGGAACAAACGGTTGGGTCACTTTCACCACAGCGCGCTTTTGTATATGCAAAAAAAAGGGTTAGTAAAAGGTTTACCTTCACTTGAACAAAAACTCCCAAGGTGCGAGGCATGTCAACATGGTAAGCAGACGAGATCATCATTCCCAAAATTAATTTGGAGAGCGACTGAAAATTGCAGCTGATTCATATAGATCTTGAAGGTCCCCAAAAAACACTATCATTGAAAGGAAACAGGTACTACATGATTTCTATTGATGATATAACAAGGATGTTAGATATACTTCTTAAGATTAAAATCGGAGGTTGCTGATGTTTTTTTTGGAAATGAAAAGCCTTGGTATAAATCAAAGCGGCTGCAAACTACAAGTGCTCAGATCAGATAATGGGACTTAGTCCACATCAGATCAGTTCAAAAACTTTTGTAAAGTTGCTGGAATAGAGCATCAACGCACTACTCAATATACTCCTCAGCAAAATGGAGTAAGCGTAAGGAAGATTACGACCGTCAAGGAGATATCAAGGTGTATGTTGCATGAGAAAGAGCTTCCCAAGGAGTTATGGGCAGAGGCAGCTAATACTGCTGTATTTTTGTTGAATTTGCTGCCTACAAAGGCAGTGACTGGTCAAACACCTTTTGAAGCATGGAATGCTTACAAACCTTTACAAAAAAATCTCAATATTTTTTGGTAGCTTATGCTTTTCTCACATACCTTAGCTGAACACAGATAAACTTGACAAGAAGGTAGAACCTAGAATTTTATTGGCTATAGCTTTGCAGTCAAAAGCTTATACAATTTTCCAATCTGAAAATGGAAATTTTTTGGTATACAGATATGTGGAATTTTTATAACAAAAGCAACCGGATTAGGATGGAGAAAAACAAGAAAGAAAAGCTAATGAATTGCACAATTTTAAGGCGAGTTTATCATCCTCCCGTTCGAGGAACTACATCACTTTCAAGTATCTATCAAAGATGAAATGTAGTAGTATTTGAACCTGCTGGATATGCAGAAGCTGATAGGATGTTTGATGTATCTTACAGCAACAAGACCACATATATTGTATGATCTAAGTGTTCTATCCTGATTCTTGAATTCTCCTTGTGAATTGCATATACAAGCTTCAAAAAGAGTACTCAGATATATTACAGGCACAATAGACTATGATATGAAAAGTACTTCTGGGTACGGTTTTATTTTTTGTGCTGGATACCTTTCTTGTTGTTCCAGAAAACAAGAGATTGTTGCTCAATCAATTGCAGCAGCAGAATTCATTGCTGCTACAGCACCAGGCAATCAAGCTTTATGGATAAAGAAAATTTTATGCGATTTTGGGTTGGAAATGAAGGAAAGCACTAACATGTGTGTGGGCAACAAAGCTGCAACGGCTATTTCTCACAATCCAATTTTTCATTGACCATGCATTTCAATGTGACGCTATACTTTCTAAGAGAAGTGCAATAGATGGTTTAGCGAATCTGGTATATTGCAGAACGAAAGAGCAGTTGACTGATATTTTTACAAAAACTCTTCCAGCAAGCAAATTTGAGTTCTTCGGAAAGGGACATGGAATTTGCGGCTCTTGATGCAAGGAGAAGTGTTGAAATCTACCTCTTGAGTTATTAATGGATGTTGAGTTGGCATGATGACATGGCTGATGATCTGTTTTCTATTTTCTAAATATAAATATTTCAGTTTTAGTTTTTAGTTTTGAGTTTCCTAGTCTTTAGGCATGTTGAGTTGTTGGTAGAATTAGTGCCTAGTTTTTTTTCCTGTTACTAAATTATGTACTACAAAATGTTAGGAGTTCCTTCTATTTAAACATTTATTCTTTCAACTTAATATTATGTCTCTCTTTTCTTCTTTTATTTTATGTTTTTTCTTAAGCTGGTAACACCAACAATTTCCTTGTACAACAACACGGATTTCTTGAGGTTTGATTTGTCTACTCTGTTTTACAAAGTTATGAGTTGAATCCATGTGAATTATTTCTCTTCCCATATCCCGCACCCAGGGGCGGATACATGTGCAATCTAGGGGGTTCACTCGAACCCCCTACGCCGAAATATTAAACTGTATATTTAAGGTTAATTCTGGTTTTATGAGTATATTAATCAAAATGAACCCCTAAATATTAAAGAGAAGGATCGCGTGATGAATAAGGGGTTCAAGTTCCGCCAGGAATGGCCGAGTTTGATTCTCACTCTGTGCATATTTTTTTTCACCTTTTTTTTTACATTAAAAAGGGTTAGAAGTTTTGAGCCCAGATTCCAAAACTAATGAAAAGGCTTCATTGGTACAATGTGAAGCTTTATCCTTTTTATTTTTTACTATTCTCTTTTCTAAATTTGTCTTTGTTTAAATTTATTAGTCACATTCTTTGTAATTTTTCCTTTATTCTTCAACTAGGTAGTCTACCTGCGGACGTAAGAAATCTTTCTAACCTTGTGAACAACTTTACCAATGATCGACTATAATAAGAAAAAAAAGTAACTTTTTGTAGGTTTTTAGAAAATTTATAGACAAATTACATGATTTGACGTTATCTCATATCTCAAAAATTATTAATATAAAATTAATGATTAAAAATATCTTGATATTTAATTATTTTTATCTTTTACATGATTTATCATATTATATGATTGATGATATAATTTTCTTGTTAAAATTGAGTCATGTTTTTATGTAGCCATTAATTTTTTTTTATACATGAAATATAGAATCTAATAGTTTTAGGTTATCATAAATCCTTGTGTAAAAAAACTTTTGTGAAAGTCTTTGATAATCAATATAGTTAAAATAAGTTATGTCCGTTAAAAAGTATACACCGCAACAACAGAAAAAATATTTTTAGAGACAATCTACTTGTTTGAGGTCAAATGTTTCTCACTTTTCGTTATTATTACTTTGTTATTCTAAACAAAATTATAGAAGGAGAAAAATATATTTGAAACAACAACAAAATAATATGGTTAACCCTTATAGAAATTCATTCTTCATTAAACTGCAGAAGACCATTCTGAATTCTTCATCAATGTAACATTTTGACTTTTTAGGAATATTTATGTATGATTGTTTCATTCTGAAAGTATACAGAGATTAAAATGTTTTATTCTGTACTCATGTTAAAAAAACTTTCTCAAACATTAAAAATTAAAAATGAGTCTAACTTAGATAATTTGAACGCTCAACAATGACTTGAGGAATGAAGGACAACGAATCTATGTTAATACACTTATGTTCTTTAGCTTAAAATATTACTTTTATTTGTAGGTTTTGTTTCATATTTTTCAAATTAAGATTGACTAAAATAGTCACATCTTACGTCAAAAATATTTAGAAGATTGAATGAGTAATAAAAATAAACATTAAAAGGACGGAGATCTTTGTCATAGTGGCATTATATGCATGTCAAACAAAAAATAATCAATTCAATTGTAAGGAGACAACAAAAGAGCGAGAAAAAACATACAGTAAAGGGAGTAAACTATGATATATCCAATGATGATAACAAATCATTCTAACCAAAACAATTCCTACATTTTGAAATAAGATACCTCCACACATTGACTAACACTTCAATAAACATTCAATCATTAAAGTACTCATAATATCCACATAAAAACAAAAAAATATGCACATGCATAGTTATTAAGAGTGTGTTTGGTATGAAGGAAAACATTTTCCAGAAAAAGTTTTCCAATTTTTCCATGTTTGGTTGGGACAAAAGTTTTGAAAAATGTTTTCCAAATCAACTCATTTTCCTCAAAATTAACGAAAATGATTTCCCTTCAAAAATTAAGGAAAACATTTTCCATAGCTCTCCTCCAATTTCAAATTACATTTTTTTTTGGAAAAGCATCAATTTAAAAAAATATTTTCAATTTCAAAATTTTTATTTTTTCACATGATCTTTGACCTTCCCACACCGGCCAGCCCCC
>NC_028645.1:57092875-57095608 GCF_001406875.1 Solanum pennellii | reverse complement strand
CGGGGGGCACCCCCACCCCCACCACCACCCCAAAATAATAATAATTTTGATTTTAAAAAATATTTTCAATGTCATAAATTATTTTTTACTTAGGTAAAAATAAAAGATGTCTCTCAAAAACAAATTTCATTAATAAATCACACACTAAAAATCATTTCCGGAAAATATTTTCTACTCACCAACCAAACATGAGAAAATAAGTCCAAAATCTACTTGTTTTCCAGGAAAACATTTTCTAGGAAAACATTTTCCATGGAAAACATTTTCCTCCATACCAAACACACCCTAACTCTCAGATGATTTTCTGAAAAACAGAAAATCACATCCTTGTTTGTGAAGGAATAACGTTGTTGATGAAGAATTTTGAGAATTGTAAGGGCTTTTTTAAGGTAACTTCAATAATTTCAGACGCGAAAACTTTCTTGAATATTCTATTAACATTTGTTATTTAATCTGACTAACAAATACTTGTAACAATAAGTTTACATAAATATAAACATCAAATTTTAAAGCATATATTCAAAAAACAACAACTAATAATATAAGCATAAACTAATGATTGTAAAAAATATACTAGAATATGCAACAATAGAATGAAACAAAATGAAAAAAGTCGAGCCCACGGAATGCAAAGTATATTCCTCTATTTATAGACAACAAAGAGTAGTGTAAAAATGTGGTTATTGTTTCTTATTGGAAAAGTCACAACCTTTTTGAAAAGTTACAAGCCTCCAGAAAGGTCACAACATTTCATAAAAGTTGCAACTCTTCATATAGTCACAACTTTTCATGGAAAAAATTTATAAATTTTCATAAAAGTCATAACTTTCATGAAAAAGGAAGGCTAGTGTTGAAAATAAAATAAATTTAAAGAGAATGTTGGTCTGTAGTGGCACCACGTAGGCGACATAGGGTTCTCTTAAATATATATAGTAGGTAAATTGCCCGCGCTTCGTGTGGTGGTTAACTACATCAATAATATACCTTTGAACATGTAATAATATAAATGTTTTCGAGAAGGTATAACCTACGATAATTTTTAAGAATATTTTATCATAAAAATACTGAATTATTTTTTGTAATCTTAAAACGAAAATTATTTGATTCTAAGTTTTTATGAATTTTGTTAGTAATTCTACATTTTAAATGTAGTTGTTCATCACCAAAGTCTTTAAAAAAGATATGTAATTGCTTCATTGTCTATATATGTATATTTTAAAAAATTTGTAAAAAAATTTTATTCATCAATTGTGAGAATTTTTCTCCTATTCAATGCCTCTACATGTAGAATTTAAATATTATCCATCTTATATAATTAGTTGTGTGCTTGATAAGTTAATTAAAATAGAAAAATGCATCCCTTGAAGTTCAATTAAATAACGTATGTCGCTCAAATAATTTATATTAAATGACGTCTTTTCATGCCCTTATTAAAAATCATATGCACTCGATGACGCTACTTTGATAGCCAAAAGGAATATTTTGTTGTTTATGTTTCGATCAATATAGTTAAAACTTAATTATGTGGAGGAATTTCAATCTACAATTTATAAGAAAATAATTGTTTCTTTAACATTTGATTAATATAGATTTATTCTACTTTGAGGAGTAATTCATTGACTCCAACCCAACATTTAAACCCGAAACATTTGATTAAGGTGGAGTACAATACTTACCGTCCCACTACATTCCCTTATTTTTTGGATCTCACTGATCGGTTAAATGACTCGATAAGATAGAAAATTGAATAAATAAAACACCAAGGTAGTGTGGAACCACCATATCTTTTGAACACTCAATCATCCAATGGATCTTTTAGCCACTAAAACTCTATAAAAATCAAACTCATTTATTTTTGAACTTTAAGAATTTTGATATAAATGACACGAATAGTCTAATAATTACGTCAAACTCTTGATTAAAATATTTTTACTTCAAAACAATGATCAAAAGAATAAACATAAGCAAAAATATTTAAAACATGTACTCAAAAACAAAAAGTAATAATTTAAGCATAAATTTATTATTGTAAAAAGCATAACAGGAACTGTAATAATAAATGAAACATAAAGGAAAAAATCGAGCCCACTTATTGGACATTGTCCCCTTAAGGAAATTTTTTCATTCTAGTACCCAAAGTTTAAAGGAATATATCTTCTCAGGACAGGACGATTCTATTCACCAGTGTCTTGATAGAAAAACAATGGTATCAGTGAGCCACTCAACAAGAAAAAAGCACATGTATTTTCGTTATTATAAAATTAGAGGAAATCCCTCTATTTATAGACTACAAAGGGTAGCTTAAATGAATTTTTATTGTGTCTTATCGGAAAGGTCACAACTCTTTGGACAAGTCACAATCTTTCATAAAAGTAATAATTTTTCACAAAAGTTGCAACCCTTCATATAAGTCGCAACTCTTCATAAAATTTGCAACTCATCATAAAAGTCTCAACTCTTCATAAAATTTGCAACTCTTCATATAAGTCGGAAATTTTCATTAAAACTCACAACTTTTCATAAAAGTGACAACTTTTCATGAAAGGAAAGACTAATTTTGAAAATAATTAAGTAAAAAGTGAATCCTGGTTTGTAGTGGCGCCAAATAGGCGGGCCTAAGGTTCTCTTTTATATAAATATATGATATGATGATGGTACATATATATACATACATACATACATACATACGTACCTACATACATACACACACACACACACACACACACACACACA
>NC_028645.1:57062969-57092319 GCF_001406875.1 Solanum pennellii | reverse complement strand
ATATATATATATAAATAAATATAAATATATATATATATATATAAATATATATATAATATGATTTTATAGTTTTACATATAGTGCTCTTTCTATGTACAAAGTTGAAGAGATGATGAATTTTACTTAAACTTTAAATTTAGTTTAAAAACTATTTATATAAAATAAATTAAATTAAATTTAACTGAACGAAGAAATATGAAATTTTTGTTATTTTATTAACAAAATCTATTTAATTAAAATACTCTTGGGATTCCTTTTCCCAAGAGGTCCATTCTAAGATAAGTTTTCAAGAACTTCAAATACTAGGGTTTTTACTCTTCGAAACATATTTTCTTCCTTACCCTAGATTTATGAATTTCAATTAAAAGTAAGTGTTTTCTATTTTCTATTCCACACGAGGATGAGTATGTTGTTGTTTATGTTTGAATTTCGTGTGAAGCACGTTCTTATCTACATGATGGTTTCGTATTATTGTTTCTACTATTTGACAATATGAAAACATAGGGATTGGAACTAAGACTAGAATGAACTCATGATCGTTTGAATAGGATAAACCTATGTAAACATACCTTCCATGAATTCCTAATATGAAGCATGCTTATAGTGAATTCGACCTTGTTGGCAATTGTAGTAGTGTCTCATCTAGACTATGATTTCATTAGCTAATGCCTACCATTTACTTTATTGGTAAAATATGTTTGATGATTAATACTTTGGGAAAATTAATAAGATGACCTATTCTCTCTACTCGTCATTGAATTGATAGTTTAATGCCTACGATAGTAGCTTGATCTTGAAGAGCTTTTAGCATGATTTAGATATGATTAAGTATATGATTAGCTACTGCCTTGGATTGATATTATTTATGAAATATGATCTATAATCCATGCAAGTGAAGTCGGATGATGGTCTATGTCCTTCAACATTATAGCATGTTAATGATATGTTGTACTAGTTTGTAGTATGGCCTTGTAGCAGCTTATGCTTAACTTCATGTATGATTATGTTACCTTAAGATACTTCCCTATACTTTATTTATTGATAAAAGAGTAGTAATGGTCTATGATGACCAAAGGCTAAAGGATTGGCATGAATTCCTCTACTCTTCTACTTCTCTATTTCTTTATAGTAATGTTGATGAAGCGTTATATGGCATTGTGTTGTATGGTGCACTTATGGTGGTGGTGTTTACTTTATTGTAAGTCTATATATGTTTTGACATGTCGATAACGGCAAATTAATGAATATATGAACATGTGCTTATGATGATACTATGTGAAGCTTATGCCTACTTTCCTATTCTAGTTGTAATTTAGATTGTATGGCTATTGTATAATTATGTGTATATCCATGTTAGGGTAAATTATAGCTTCTTCCACTTATGAGTTAATATGGTTAATAATCCCTTACCTATGTACCCCTATGTGAATGCATGGATATCAAAAGTTAGGAGTCTTAACTGTAATATGAAGTTAGCTTGTCTCCTATGCTATTGTGTGTTGTGTGGTTTATGCTTGAAAGATTATTATGGTCTAAGAGGGTGGATTCCATAATGTGTTATTGATAGCCATTAGGTGATCATGTTGACAAATGTACACACACTCACTTTACATGCATGTTACAAGTAGTATAAGTCATGGTGTCTAAATGAAAGGTAGTTCTCATATTCACTAGTGTCTACTACTATGCATTTAAAGTATATGTATGTGAAGTATGTTACGTATTCCTTAACTAGGATGACTTTATAGGTGTACTTTCATGGGCAAGGTTATGGGACTTTGACTATGCATTGCACATGTGTGCCTTGATGGGATAGTTCCTAGGTTTGGTTTCTATGTACATGAAAATGAATGAATAGGCATGTCATGGATATATCTTCTATGATATGATGAAGTATGAATGTCCATAGTGTCTTAATGTTTTAATATGAGAGGATTTCTCATATGGTCACACCTATAGACTTATGTATTGATATATGAACATATATGATTTAAGGTGTTATGTGAAAGTTTTGCTCACATATATGTATACACACACACATGAATGAAGATCTAGTCAATAGAGGATCCTTGAAAGGTGTGCTCAAGTGTATCCTAAACTAGATAGTGCTAATACATATGTTATGTCTATGTGAAAGGATTTTCTCACATGATATAGGTTGATGAAAGGACTTCTCATCTATAGCCTATGAGCTAAGCATAAGGAGAGTGAATCTCCTAAGCCTACATTTTATAAAGTAATGTCAATAAAGGTTTTCAATAAAGGGAACTTAGCTTATCACCAAGTGAAATTGAATATGAGTGTGTCCCTTTTCAATGTGGAAAGGTAGGTCACCATAAACCTCATGAGGTTGATAACCACAATGTCTAAATGGGCATAAATAGGGTATCCATAAGCGAATAACTACAATGCCTAATCTTGGCATAAAGAGGGTTTTCACATGTACCTCCAAATACCTTAACTATGCTTGCCACATAGTATCTAGCAGTTTGATGTCACTTAGTATGCTAGCATGTGTTAATGTTCTATCCTTGGCTAGGTAAGAACACCTTCCATTTGTGTAAGGCTCTACAACACCAAATTCCATGTTTAGCACCCATGGTCTTAGTGTCAGTTAAGACTATAGTTTCCCTAAAGTAAAATGGAAGATGGAAGTAAATGAATGGGATCCTAACTAGGAGGACTTAAAGGAGGTTACTTAGGATAGGTGGAAGTAATGAACCCATCTAGAAATTTCACAAGTAGCTCCTTAGGAAGTTCTAGGAAGGTGACCTAATACATATGATTATGTTTATGTCCATTTGCATAACTTTGTAGTATTGGTCTACTTGTTATGAATGTGTTCATGGTTTGAATCGATGAGATGTGATCTTATCCTGATATGCACTATGTTGGTCGAAATGACTATATGATAAAGGTATTTTATTGACATGAATGAAGTTGCCTTCACTTACATGTTGATGTATGAATTGAATGCTAAGGTTTGTGGTCTCATGAAGGGTCTACTAATTATGTGTGGGGTTATGGGGCTTCACATTAGTGCTGCACTAGTAGACTATGATTTGGGTCATGAACAAGGTCTAATAAAGATGTATATGCAACGAACTAAATATATGTGTGACTTGATGTAACTCACGGTAATGTTCCTTAAAAATGTAATCAATTATATATATATCATCTTATGCGATTTTCGTCCTTTGAATATGTTCAAATGAAATATATGAATGATGTAAATGTTATTGAATAAGGGTTTTATGAAGATTTACTCAAAAAGGCATGAAGTATGGTTTCAAGAAAATGTCCCTTTTAAATGCATGTTTTTGCACAATTGCCTTACTTAGTTCATTCTTGAACTGATATCATTCTTCTCTACTTTTTCCACAGAGTGTAGGTTATGGATGCTTAAAGGATGTCTATGATTGAGGAGCTTCATATGTGATTCCCAAGCTCAAGGAAAGGGTTCTTTACGTTCCAAGGATTCCCTACTCATGTCTTAATGTAAAATTTATTAAAAGTTATATAGTTAGGTCTTATGTTTTAAGGCTCGTGTCCCCAATATATTCTAAGGTTGTTGAGTCTAAGATGTCAAAGACACTTAGGGTCTAAATATGTATTATGATTTATATTTTATATAAATACGAAGTGATGTTTCTAGCATATAATGTGCTATGAAAAGTTTTAAATTTTAGGCTAAATTTACTATGTCGATGTGGTGAATGATAACTATGGGTTTGTATGAGACCTCCAAGAGGTCAAGTATGCCATGTTACTTCTAGGGGGTTCTCCCTAGTTGTTACAGCTAAGCACCGATGAACTAGATATGAGGGGTGTTCCTTCCCTAGTTGGAAGGTAGGTTCACAACGACTCTCATGAGATTGAGGATGCCATGTAATGTGGAACTATGAGTCTCTAATACATCTCCTAGTTCTTGAACTATGTTTCCAATATAGGATACTAGCTAGTGGATCAACCTAGAAAGTTATTTCATGTTAGGTTCTACTTTGGCCGGTAGACCACCTTTTTTCGATATGGGGTTTTATGACACCGCATTTCATGTTTAGCTCACATGGTTTATGTCGGTTAAGCCGTATATTCTGTCATGTAAAATGAAATATAAGTAAATTAACTTTGACTAGGGTGACTTGAGGAGTCTACTTAGTAGAGGTAGGGGTATGGGTCTCTACCTAGATGTTGCACAAGTTGACTCTAATGGAAGTCCTAGGAGATTGTTCTTATGTAATATGATAACATGAAAGGTATATGTTTATGATACATGATGTTACACTTACATGATGTTGGTCATTATGATGAATATGTTATTGGGTTATATTGCTATATGAAGTGATAACTAATGATGTTACAAGTTATATGATGCAAAGCTTTACTTATGGTCTCCTATCTTATCTACTTGGTTGTGTGGGGTTATGGGACTTCACATGACCATTGCACTTGTAGGTTGCGGATGGGATCATTGGTAAAAATTTTGTATGTTATGTTATATGATCTATTGAATAGGAAAAGTTAACATGACTATGATAATGTGTCTTTAGTTATGATCATTCTTCATTTTGATCGAATCCTTGACTTGTATATGTACTATGGTATGTGCATTAAAGGCGTTCACATGATTTTGCACGTTTTCTAAATATATGATAAATGATCCTTTTTCATGCATGACCTTAAGTGCTATGTGCATATACTCATACTTAGTACATGTGGTGTAACACCCCGTAGCAAAAAAAGACCAAAAATAGTTTTTCAGAAAAATCTGCAGGTGCTACCAACAGTGGCATCGACGGTACGTAGCCTGAACCACGGTCCGTCCTGCACAACCGTCGATGGGATCAGAAACTACAAAAAATTTCAGCCTAGAAAAATTGGTTAAGTCTTGGACGACGGATGGACTTACGGTCCGTAGGTCAAACGAGGGTCCGTAGTCCGTGACTATCGATCAAGACTCCCTCAACCACTCTCTGACAAGAGCTATGGATGACCAGCATGGTTCGTAGATGGACCTACGGTACATAGGTTTTACCGTAGTTTGAAAATTGCAGCCAGTTAAGGGTAAATGCAGTTGGGTCAACTTACAATGATCATAAATCCTATCACAAAATGAATTAGGTCACCATAATGTACACACAGATAGATAATTGAATTGTATTTCCATATCCACCAACCTTGCTAAAATCAGACCTCTGAGTAAAAAGTTATGCCCATTTTTGTAAAGGCCTGTCGAACAGGCTCTCACGATGGACTCAATGACCAGGCGTCGGGCGCACGACGGACCATCAGTCCTAGCAGTCGTGAGGCCCGACAGCAACCTTCCCAGGGGTCTTTTTGACCTTTTCCACTCCATTTAAACCCTAAGTTACGTCGTTTTGACCATAAATCATCAGATTTTAGTTAGATTAAGCCCATAAACATAATTAAAATATATCCAAGTCAAATCATTAAATCAAAACTTACAAAATTAGAAGCAAGAGAGGAGAAAAAAGCTCAAGAACCCTAGTTCAAGAACGCCACAAGCTCAATCAGTTGCAGCCCCAAAACATAAGTATTTTTCCGTGGATTTCATCACCAAGTATGTGGGATTTAACTAGTGGGTTCCTTTCATCCATTGGATCCCTAGTTTTCAGTAAGGTTCTTGATTCTGTTATCATGATTAAACCTAAGGTTTCTAGAACATTGTTAGAACTTCATGAATTTAATTAATATATGTTCCAAATCATATTATAATGTTATTACTCAGATTATCGCTTGAATTTCAGAACCCTAGCTTTGTATTTCTTTAGTTCTTGAATTACACATGCTAGGTCATATATTTCAGACACTTCAGATATGCATGCCTCAGTTATAATTGCATAATTACCAGATTAATGGTTGCATTCTCAGTTTGCATGTTCACTTTCGAGCTATCCAATATTTACAGAAATTAAGATATAATCAGTTAATTTACAGAATTCATTGGGTGTAGCATAATACCTAGTTGGACTAGCGTTTAGCGTACCCAATAGTCCTCGAACTACTAGCCATGTAGGTTGTAAGTCCCCTCTGTGGGCAATAAATTTAGTGATCACGCAAGCATGCTTTTATACCTTTGGCAGGGTATATTGGGTACTCTGGATGAGGCGTATACATCGGACTCCACATTTAGCTCATGTGGTTTTATTATTGGTTATTAGTAGCTCCCACAGTTTAGTTAGACTCACTGCATTGACCATTTATCAGTATATTTAGTATTTAGTTTCAGCATGTTATAATTTTGTCATTGCATCCAGTTAGCTCAGAAATCAGCAAATCATGTTCAGATTATTATACTTGTTTTTGTGCTTGTTCGGTTATGTGTTATTTCAGCTTTACTCTATCCTACATGCTCAGTACCTTTCAAGTACTGACGCATACGTGCGCTACGTCTTCGCGTGATGTAGGTTCAGGTTCTCAGCATCCAGATCACGCAAAGATTGATTTCCCGATCTCCATTTCAGCTGATTCAGTGGTGAGTCCTCATTCTCCGAGGACAACAGTCATGATTTTCATTTCAGTCTTTAGTCATTTAGTTTCAGTTTTTGCTAGATTTAGCTGGGCTTGTCCCAGTATTTCTAGTCTATTTTAGAGGATATTTTCAGACATAGTTAGATTCTACTTAATATTGAGTTTATATTTCTTTTATATTAAACTCATTGTTTTCAAATATCTCAGTTATAGAATATGGGTATTCCCCATCTTTTTATTTTAAGTATGATTTAGCTTCTGCAACAGTTTATTATCTTTAGTATGATCATTATCATGGCAGCAGGGTTAGCTTGGGATCACTTGTGGTCCTAGGTTCTTTCTCCGCATCTTGGGGCTAGCTCGGGGCGTGACAAAACTTGGTATCAGAGCACTAGGATAAGGTGTCCTAAGATGTCTGAAAAATCCGCACTAAGTAGAGTCCTTTTCATGGGTGTGAAGTGCACCACATCAAATTAGAGGGAGGCTATGAAGTGTTTTAGGACAAAATTAACCTTCTTGTTACTCTTATCGTACGTAAGGTATGATCTAATTCCATTCTAACTTAACGTTGAGCGCTGAAGTTCATGCCTTCTCGTAGAGCATAGTCATGGAATGCTAATGCACGTAATGCTAACACAATTCCTCTGGTACCAGATAAGGAAGTTAAATGCAGAATTTCAGAAAGCCAATTCAGCTTTGGTCAAGAGTATGACCAACCAGAACAATCAGTAGGTTTGAGTTCCTACTAATAAAAATGATCGATTAGTGGCAGCCAGAGTTTGTGATTTTGTTAGGATGAATCTGCCTAAGTTTTCAGGGTCAAAAGTTAGTAAGGACCCATAGAAGTTCATTGACGACGTAAAGAAAATATTTGATATGATGTCAATAACTGTTAGTTATATGTGACATAAGCATCCTCCCAATTCAAGGATGTGACTCACATATGGTTCACTCATACAACGGACATGACTTTGTGTTTTGTATCTTAGTGTAGCAGTCCAATTCAGTGTTAGTCCAGAAACTCTCTCAGAACCTTTCTCAGTCTCTACTCAGTCGGTGACCCAGTTATAGCGAGACAGGTATACAGAAATTGCCTAGTCACAGTCTCTCAAAAAGTCACCTCAGCAGATCTTGTAGAGTTAGAAATGGTAGACTTCGATGTTATTCTAGGCATAGATTGTTGACACTTATGTTATTCCTCAGTCGATTGCAGAACTAGGATTGTTCGTTTTCAGTTTCCAGACGAACCAATCTTAGAAAGGAAAGGTAGTAGCTTAGCACCTATGGGTTGATTTATTTCCTACCTTAAGGCCAAAAAGATGACATCTAACGGTTATCTCTATCATCTAGTTTGGGTTAAGGTTTTCTAGCCTTGAAACCCCAACTTTGAGTCAGTTCCAGTATTCTGTGAATTTCCAAGAGTATTTCCAAAAGATCTTCCTGGGTTCCTCCCGAAAGAGAAATCGACTTTGGAATTGATCTCCTTCAAGATACCCAGCCTATTTCTAATCCTCCTTACAGAATGGCTCCAGCAGAGCTTAAGGAATTGAAAGAGCAGTTGAAAGACATTCTAGATAAGGGTTTCATCAGACCTAGTATTTCACCTCGGGGTGGACCAGTATTGTTCGTAAAGAAGAAAGATGGTTCTCTCAGAATGTGAATTGACTATAGACAGTTGAACAAGGTCACAATCAAGAATAAGTATCCCATCCCCAGGATGGATGACTTGTTTGACCAACTTTAGGGTGCTAGTCTTTTCTAAAAGATAGACCTCAGATCGGGTTATCATCAGCTCAGACTCAGAGATAGTGACATTTCGAAAACAACCTTTAGAACTCAGTATGGTCATTACGAATTTGTAGTTATGTCGTTTGGACTGACCAATGCTCCTGCAACTTTCATGGATTTGATGAACAAAGTGTTCAAACAGTACTTAGACTAGTTTTTAATCGTCTTCATTGATGATATCCTCATTTACTCTAGGAGTGAGGAATAACATGCAAGTCATTTGAAAGTTGTTCTGCAAACTCTCAAAGATCGCTAGTTATTCTCTAAATTTAGTAAATATGAGTTTTGGTTGCAACCTGTTGCTTTCCTTGGTCACGTTGTATCAAGTAAAGGGATCCGCGTAGATTCACAAAAGATAGAAGCAGTGAAGAAATGGCCCTGACCTACCTCTGCTACAGATATCAGAAGTTTCTTAGGTCTAGCAGGTTATGACAGAAGGTTCGTGAAAGGATTTTCATCCATAGTCTCACCATTGACTATGTTGACTCAGAAGATGGTCAAGTTCCAATTGTCAGATTATTGTGAGAAAAGCTTCACATAAGTGAAAACTAGATTGACTACAACGCTTTTCTTGACTCTACTAGAGAGTTTAGATGGTTATGTGATCTATTGCGATGCATCCAGAGTTGGCCTTGGTTGTGTGTTTATGCAAAGAGATAAGGTTATATCTTATGCCTCTAGAAAGCTTAAGGTGCATGAGAGGAACAATCCAACTCATGACCTCGAGCTTGCGGCAGTGGTGTTTACACTCAAGATATGGAGACACTACTTGAATGGTGTTCATGTAGATGTGTTCACCGATCATAAGAGCCTTCAGTATGTGTTCACCAAGAAAGAGTTAAATCTTCGCCAGAGGAGATGGCTTGAGTTCCATAAGGATTATGATGTTAGTGTGCATTATCATCCTGGAAAGGCGAATGTAGTGGCCGATGCTCTTAGTAGATTATTTATGGGTAGTGTATCCCATGTTAATGAAAAAAGAAAGGAGCTAGTGAAGGATGTTCACAAGCTTGCTCGCTTGGGAGTTCGCCTTATTAGCATATCAGACAGCGGTGTAACAGTTAATAATGGGGCAGAATCATCTTTGGTAGTAGAGGTTAAGGAAAATCAAGAGATTGATCCAATCTTGCTTGAACTAAAGGGTGCCGTCAACAATCAGAGAGTGGAGGTTTTGTCCAAGGGGGAGATGGTGTACTTCGCTACCAAGGTAGATTGTGTGTTCCTGCTGTGGGAGAGTTGAGGCAGCATATTCATGCAGAAGCTCAAAACTCCAGGTATTCTATTCATCCAGGTGGCACTAAGATGTACCGTGAACTGTGGGAAGTCTATTGGTGGAATGTCATGAAGAGGGATATAGCAGACTTTGTGAGTAAGTGCCCCAATTGCCAGCAAGTCTATGTAGAACATCAAAAACCAGGAGGTATGACTCAAGAGATTGATATTCCTACATGGAAGTGGGATGTGATCAATATGGATTTCATCAAAGGGTTACCTCGTACTCGCAGACAGCATGACTCAATTTGGGTGATAGTTGATAGGATGACTAAGTCTTGTCGCTTTTTGGCGGTCAAGACTACATATTTGGCAGAGGACTATGCCAAGCCTTACCTTACTGAAATTGTGAGGCTGCATGGGGTTCCTTTGTCTATCATCTCAGATAGAGGTCCTCAGTTTACCTCTCATTTCTAGAAGTCATTTAAAAAAGGTCTTGGTACTCAAGTTAACCTTAGTACAACATTTCATCCACATACGGATGGGCAGGAAGCGAGTACCATTTAGACCTTAGAGGATATGTTGAGATCTTGTGTGATCGATTTCAATCACCTTCCTCTTATTGAGTTTGCCTACAATAATAGCTACCATTCCAGCATTCAGATGGCCTTTATGAGGCTTTATATGGGCGTAGATGTAGATCTCCTGCTGGTTGGTTTGAAGTAGGTGAAACAGCTTTGGTAGAGCCATATTCAGTTCTTTATGCTATGGAGAAAGTGCAACTCATTAGAGATAGACTTAAGATAGCCCTAAGTCGTCAGAAAATCTTATGCAGATGTAAGGATAAGGGAACTAGAGTTCCTAGTTGATTATTGGGATTTTCTGAAAGTCTCACTTATGAAAGGGGTGATGATATTTGAAAAGAAAGGGAAGATAAGTCCTAGATGTGTAGGCCCTTACAAGTTCTTGAAAAGGATTGGTAAGGTGGCATATGAGTTAGAGTTGCCAGCAAAATTAACAGCATTGCATCCGGTCTTCCACATCTCACTCTTGAAGAAGTGCGTGGGTGACCCAGCCTCTATAGTTCCATTAGAGAGTGTGGTGGTGAAAGATAGTCTTTCTTATGCGGATGTACCATTTGAGATTCTTGACCGTCAGGTTAGAAGGTTGAGAAACAAAGAAGTCGCTTCAGTCAAGGTTTTGTGGAGTAGTCAGTTCGTAGAGGGAGCTACTTGGGAAGCAGAAGCGGCCATGAAAGCCAAGAATACTTACTTTTTTCCTTCCGATTCCACTCCAGCTTTAGGTAATTGTTCCTCTTAAGTTTTACAGTTATTCACGCGTAAATTAAGTTTTAGAATCGTGTTCCCTCAGTTTGTACTTTCATTTTTAGCGTAATTGCATGTACTCAGAACTCAATTCAGTCAGAACTCAGTTCTCAGTGTTTAGTAGTGCGGTTTGCATCTCTCTCCCTCTATTTCAGCTAGTTTAGTCTTCATTCGAGGACAAATGTTCCCAAGGGGGAGATAATGTAACACCCCGTAGCAAAAACAGATCAAAAATTAGTTTTCCGGAAAAATCTGCAGGTGATACCAACGGTGGCATCGGCAGACCGTATCCTGATCCACGGTCAGTCCTACACAACCATCGATGGAATCATAAACTCCCAAAAAATTTCAGCCTAGAAAAATTGGTTAAGTCTTGGATGACTGATGGATTTATGGTTCGTAGGTCAAATGACGGTCCATAGTCCGTGAACGTCGATCAAGACTCCCTTCAACCACTCTCTGACAAGAGCTATGGATGACCAGCATGGTTCTCGGTGGACCTACGGTCTATAGGTTTAAAATTTGCAGCAAGTTAAGGGGAAATTCAATTGGGTAAACTTAAAATAATTTTAACTCTTAGCACAAAATGAATTAGGTCTCCCATTACCAACCCACAGATAGATAATTGAATTATATTTCCATAGCTACTGACCTTGCTAAAATCAGACCTCTGAGTAAAAGGTTATGCCCATTTTAGTAAAGGACTGTCGAACAAGCCCTCACGAAGGATCAAACGACGGGGCGTCGAGCGCACGACGGACCGTCAGTCCTGGCCGTCGTGAGGCCCAAGAGCAACCTTCCCAGGGGTCTTCTTGACCTTTCACACTCCGTTTAAGCCCTATGTTAGGTCGTTTTGACCCTAAATCATCAGATTTTAGTCAGTTTAAGCCTGGAAATATAATTAAAACATATTAATGTCAAATCATTAAATAAAACTTAGAAAATTAGAAGCAAGAGAGGAGAAAAAAGCTCAAGAACCCGTTCAAGAACGCCACATGCTCCAGCAATTCCAGCCCCAAGACTTAAGTATTTTTCCGTGGAATTCATCACCAAGTATGTGGTATTTCACTAGTGGTTTCCTTTCACCCATTGGGTCCCTAGTTTTCAGTTAGATTCTTGATTCTGTTATCATGATTAAACCTACGGTTTCTAGAACATTGTTAGAACTTCATGAATTTAATAAATATACGTTCCAAATCATATTATCATGTTATTACTCATATTATCGCATGAATTTCAGAACCCTAGCTTTGTATTTCTTTAGTTCTTGAATTACACATCTTAGGTCATATATTTCAGACACTTCAGACATGCATGCCTCAGTTATAATTGCATAATTACCATATTAATTGTTGCATTCTCAGTTTGCATGTTCAGTTTCGAGTTATCCAGTATTCACAAAAATTCAGATATAGTCAGTTAATTTACAGAATTCATTGGGAGTAGCATAATACCGAGTTGGACAAGGGTTTAGCATACCCAATAGTGCTAGAACTACTAGCCATGTAGTTTGTAAATTCCCTTCTGTGGGCAATCAGTTTAGTGATCACGCCAGCATATCTTTTTGCCTTTGGCAGGGTATATTGGGTCCTCTCGATGGGGCGTATACATAGGACTCCACATTTAGCTCATGTGGTTTTATTTTTGGTTATTAGTAGCTCCCACAGTTCAGTCAGACTCTCTGCATTGACCATTTATCAGTATATTCAGTATTCAGTTTCAGCATGTTATAAATTGGTCATTACATCCAGTTAGCTCAAAAATCAGCACATCACGTTCACAGTATTATACTTGTTTTTGTGCTTGTTCAATTATGTTTTATTTCAGCTTTACTCTATCCTACATGCTGAGTACCTTTCAAGTAGTGACGCATACGAGCGCTTCATCTTCTCATTATGTAGGTTCAGATTCTCAGCATCCAGATCACACATCGATCGATTTCCCGATCTCCAGTCTAGTAGATTAAGTGGTGAGTCCTCATTCTCCGAGGACAACAGTCATGAGTTTCATTTCAGTATTTAGTCATTTAATTTCAATTTTTGCTAGATTTAGTTGGGGCTTGTCCCTAGATTTCCAGTCCAGTTTAGAGGCTATTTTTAGACATAGTTAGATTGAGCTTAGTATTGAGTAAATATTTCTTTTGTATTAAACTCATTGTTTTCAAATATCTCAATTATAGAATATGGGTATTCCACATCTTTTCATTTTAAGTATGATTTAGCTTCTGCAACAGTTTATTATCTTTAGTATGCTCATTATCATGCCAGCGGGTTTAGCTTGGGATCACTTGTGGTCCTAGGTTCTGTGTTCGCATTCAGGGGTTGCTCGAGGCGTCACATGTGGCGTACTAACCCCATTACAGGTTCCGGCCATTGAAGTTTAAGGAGGTCGATTTGAAGAAGCTTGGAACGTTTTCTCCATGTACTGGTAGGTCCTCATGTCCGGGACGCTACCATATACTTTTTCCAGCTTATGAAGACATTAGTAGATATTAGGAATATCCTATTTCAATCATGTTTCATGAGATAGTTTTTTATTAAGGCCTATATGGCATATTGACTATGTATTTCCTAAGTCCAGATTTGTACGCTTTAGATTGTTTTATATATATGAGACAATTTCTTTGAATATCGTGTGGTTTATATATAAGTATGAAGTCTTAGTATACTTCAAGTAGAATGTAGAAGTTTTAATTTTTCCACAATTTTTATTGATCACATGTTATGACGAATGTTAAGGGCTTGTCTGAGTCCTTTGAGAGGATGAAACGCTGGTCTCATCTGGGGTATGCGCTCTGGGTGTGACACTACCCTCTCTCTAGACCACAGATTCTGCGATTACACATGATATGTTATTGTTATAGTATATTTAAGGTGAAATATTGTTATAAGAAATGATTGTTATAATAATAACGATAATAATAATAAATAGGTATGATTGTATATATCTTTGCATTGGATATTCAATTTTTAGTGAAATTAGCCAATCATCTGGAAAAATAAAATAAAATTACACTTTTAATCCCTATATAACTGTTAAACAAAGGACCCCTAAAAATACTCAAAATTTGACTTTTTCACCTTGAATATGTTTTTATGTGAAACTCTCAAATATTTCAATAAAAATCATAACTTTTAAATAAAATATAGAATGAATTTAACGTTAAGAATTTTTTAAAACAATATGTTGAAGTCTTGAATTTGATTGATTTGCAAATATTGTGTTTCCATTTTATATTATCTACATGTTTTCTAGCCTTGGAATTAATTGTACATATTATTATAAACAATTCTCATCTCACAAACTAAGTTTTAACAATTATTTTATGATATTATTTATCATTTGATTTTTTATAAGTAGCATATTTTGACTGGTGGAAATAATGTGATTGAGTTAGCTCGAGTACTAACAGGAACTATTCCAGAAAATAGTATTACAACCGTTCAGGTATTTTTCATATTTATTATTTTATAGTTTTCTATTTTATGCTTAAATTATTCGGTAATAATGACATTTTTCAAGAATCAAATAATATTATTTATGATTGGATTCTTCTTTTTTTAATCTGTAGAAAAACCATTGTTTCAACTTGTATCTTTTCATCCTTAATCTTTGATTATTGAATCAAAAGACATTTTCTATGGTCCAGTTTCACTTTTGAAATTGAGTCAATTAACGATAAAAACACACAAAAAAACAAAGACTATTTTTTGTTAAATTTAATTTATAAACACTGATAATTTGAAAATCTTCTTCACATTATCTCTTTTTGTATTTCCACTAACATTTTTTAAATTGTTGCAATGTATATGCAGCCTTTAATGTAAAAGGAAATGCTAGTGCTCCAAGAGACAAGCATTGATAGTATGGGAGCATTTTTAGTCTATGCACCCATAGAGTTACCAAGGGTTACTTCAATTGTCAATGGAGGTGATGCAACAAAAGTTTCCGTTTTGCCCTTAGGTATCATCATAAGTCTTGATGGTCGCCTCTCCTCGGAACAAATGGCGGTAGTGGCTTCTGTTCATTACATTTTGAGCAACATAATTTTTAAAATCAAGGCAACATTGGGTTGCTCTGATTTTTTATTGTTTAATTTCATGTTGTTTGTTTTGAAGATCTTGAAACTTAGACAATTGATGTTTTCGAAAGATGATGCATTCCCTTCTTTGTGACTTGTGAAAATCTCAAGATTGTGATATATGTGTTGTTGACCATTATCCCATTAGTGGTATTACGGGTAATTAACCACTTTCCCATTAGTTGGATAATGGGTAGTTTACTACCTTTCAATTAATGGGATAATGGGTAGTTACCTACCTTCCCATTAGTGGGATAATGGGTCCATAAAGTGGGATAATGGACCCATGTAATACGGACCATATCATCATCAACAAAAATGTCAAAATTGTCCCACTTGGTCCATATATTCTAATCCCATTAATGAAATATAATACACGAATCATGGACATAATTTTTCTTGCAAAGAGTCGTATCTTCCATGTATCACAATGCAATATATCTCTAACATGTAAACCATTAAATTAATGAATAAACTCAATATTTATTCAAGGTCCATACTTTAGTGAAATTTCTGAAGATAAAAACCGAATGTGCACACAGTTAACGAGAAATATCATATAAATAGAGTTTCGTAAACATTCATTGTTACAACGAAATTTTACATAGTGGGACTAAGTCCCATTGTGACTACATGATCCTTAAATGTTTGTAGGGGAATGCCTTTAGTTAAAGATCAGCTAACATTACTTCAGTGTTAACATGTTCAATGACCACTTTCTTGTCTTTAACAAGTTCTCTTATGACTAGATATTTGATATCGATATGCTTTCTTCGACTACCACTTTTATTATTCTTAGCCATAAAGACAACAACTGAATTTTAACAATATAACCTTAATGTCTTGGATATAGAGTCGATGATTCTAAGCCCAGAAATAAAACTCTTTAACCATACACCATGTGAGGTAGCCTCGAAACAAGAAACGAACTCAGCCTTCATAGTAGAATTAGTAACTAGAGTTTGTTTTGAACTTCTTCAAGATAGAGCTCTATCGGGTAACATAAATATGTATCCTGAAGTTGATTTCCATGAATCAACATAGAAAACAATGTCTGAATAAGAGTAGACAATGACTTCCAAGTCATCTGATCGTTTGTACATAAGCATGTAGTCTTTTGTTCCTTAAAGATATCATAAGACTTTCTTTGCAGCCCTCCAGTGGTCAAGACCTGGATTACTCTGATATCTTCCTAACATTCCAACAACAAATGATATGTCATGTCTTGTACAAACCAGAGAATACATAAAGCTTCCAACAGCAGAAGCGTAAGGAATGTCCTTAATTTTTTCCCTCTCAAGATCGTTCTTCGGGCATTGATTCAAATTGAACTTGTCACCTCTCACGATAGGAGCTACACTTGGTGAACAATCTTTCATTCGAAACCTCTCTAAAATTTTATTGATATAGGATTATTGAGATAAACCTACGGTACATTGATATCTATTTCGATGCATTTTCATACCAATAACATAAGATGCATCACCCATGCCTTTCATATCAAAACTTTTAGAGATAAATTGTTTCACTTTATGTATCATTCCATTGTCATTTAATGCAAGTAATATATCATCCACATATAGAACTAAGAAACATATTTTACTCACACTGATCTTATGGTATATACATTGATCTATAATGTTTTCAACAAAGTCGAATGAAGAGATAACATTATGAAATTTCAAATACCATTGACGGGAAGCTTGTTTTAGTCCATATATTGATTTCTTTAACTTGCATACGAAGTGTTCACCATTACTAGAGAAGAATCCTTCAGCTTGTTTCATATAAACCTCTTCCTCTAGATCACCATTGAGAAATGCAGTTTTCACATCCATCTATTGTAATTATAAGTTAAAGTGTGCTACTAATGCCAATATTATGCACAAGGAATCCTTTTTTAGACTTTGGAGAAAATGTCTCTAAAGTGTCTTTATGTAATCAATTCATTTCTTTTGAGTGAATCCTTTAGCAACTAGTCTTGCATTATATCTTGCTATGTTGCCTGATGAGTCCTTTTTAATCTTAAAAATCCATTTACATCCAATGGGTTTAACAACACTAGGCAAATCGATAAGATCCCAGACCTTGTGACTTTACATAGAATTCATCTTTTCTTTCATTGCATTGTACCACAATTCAGACTCTTTAGAATTCATGGCTTGTGAAGTAGAATCAGGATCATTTTCAACTCCATAGTCAGATTCTTGCAAATATACAACAAAGTCACTAGGAATTGCTGATTTTCTTTTTCTAGTAGATCTTCTCAATGTTGCACCAACATTTTCCTGTGGATTATGTTGTTCAACTGGTTGTCCAATAATTTAAGGAATTACTTGAACAACTTGATATATATGCATGTTTTCAACAGCTTGTGGAATCTCATTGATTGGTTTCTCAACACCCAATTGAACTTGAAGGGTATTATGTACAAAAATCAATTTTTGACTTGAAACGGAAGATTGATCTCTTATAGAAGTTGTATCTAAAGTTGATCACTCTCACTAATTAAGTTATTTTCAAGAAATTTTGCATGTCCTGATTCCACAATCCTTATACTGCTAGATGGACAGTAGATTTGTATCCTTTAGACCTTTTGTCATATACAATGAAAAATCCACCAATGGTCCTAGGATCCAGCTTCTTTTCTCATCAGTTGTAAATTCTAACTTCAGACGGCATCCCCATACAGGTAAATGTGTCAAACTAGATTTCCAACCTTTGAATAACCGAAAAGGCGTCTTTGGAACTGCCTTGGTTGGAACTAGGTTTAATATATACGCTGCTGGCTTAAGAGATGCAACCCACAAGGACTTAGGTTGCTTAGAGCTACATAACATACTATGAACCATGTGATAATGTTCGATTTCTTCTTTTTGCTACATCGTTATGAACAGGAGAACCATGCATAATATATTGGGCAACAATCCCATTTTGTTGAAGAACTTCGCAAACGGACCTTGTGCTTGTCCATCTTTTGTATATCTACCAAAATATTCACCACTTATTTTTGACATTGTTTCTCTACTTCAACCTTCAAAACTTTAAAGGATGCTATTGCTTCTATTTTATTATGAAGCATGTAGTGAACATATATCGTGAGTAATAATCTATAAAAATGATAAAGTATTTTTGACCATATGTGTCCATGTCTGGACAAAATATATCTGAATGTATGATTTCTTTTATGGTTGAACTCCTTTTGGCACCTTTATTTGACTTGTTGTTCTGTTTGCCTTTATGTAGTCCATACAAGTATCAAAATCAGTAAAATTTAAAGTACTAAGTACTTCATAATTACAAATCTCTTAATCTTATTGATGGAGTTATGTCCAATCTCCGATGTCATGAGATAGAGCAATCTTTATTTATAACACATCTTTTAGTGCCAGTTCATATGTGCATAAAAGTTTAAGTGGAATCATTTTGTAAATTAAGAGAGAAAAGACCATTATATAATGTTCCATATCCAATAAGTTTATATTTATAAAATAGTTTGGAATCACCTTCTAGAAAGAAGGAATATCCCAAAGGTACAAGTCTAGATACTGAAATTAAATTCGTAGAAAACATAGAAATACAAAAAGTCTTTTCCAACTCTAAAATAAAGCCACTACTAAGAACTAAATTGCATGTCCCAATAGCTTCCACATGCGAATGCATCTTGTTTCAAGAATAGATGATTCGCTCAGCTCCTAGTGGCTTCTGCAGGTTTCTCAAATCCTACAAGGAATTTGTAATATGGATTGTAGAAGCAGAATCAATCCACCACGTGTCACGATTAACACCAATCATATTGGCTTTATAACAAATTCGACAGGCAGAAGTACCTTTCTTAACAAGTCATTGTTGAAACTTGACACAATCCTGCATTACGTGCCCCTTCTTTCTACAGAAGCGACACTTGGCTTCCTTTTTTATGTTAGTTTCAAGTGGTTCCTTTCCTTTGGACCTATTGTTGGTTTGATTGGTCTTCTTTCCTTGAGTAGTTATGAATGCACTTTCTCCTGTTTCCATCAGCAGTCTACCTTCCTCTTGAACATACATGACCATGAGTTAATTAATAGACCATTTATCTTTATGTCTGTTATAAGAGATCATAAAGGGACCATACTGTGCAGGTACAGTATTCAGGATATAGTGCAGAAGAAAAGTTTCAGACATTTCAACTTCAAGAATCTTTATTTGAGCTGCTCAGTCTCGCATTTTCATAATGTGCTTACGCACATTTCTCACACAAGTGAGCCTCATTGATGAGAATTTCATAATTAAGGTGCTGACAAGTGCCTTATCTGAAGTCTCAAAATGTTCATTTAATAGCCTTCAATAATGCCTTGACATTGTTATGTTGTTCGATAGGACGACGAATACCAGCAGAGATTTTGGTCTTAATGAACATAACACTCAACCGGTTAGAGCGTTCGCATTGTTCATGAACAAAAATCTCATCTTGAGTGTTGATTTCCTTAATAGGTGGCTCGTCTTTCATGATAGCATAATCAATATCCATGCACCTTAAGTGGCGGAGGGTTCTCTCCTTTCAAATCTTATAGTTCTCACCATTTAGTTTGGGAATATCACAAATATCAAAGAAAATTACATTTTGCATAACTACAACAAATATACATACATACTTCACATAAATTTGTGGTAAGGAATACAAAGTTGAATCTACTGACATAAAAATTGTCTGTGAGCTAAATTTTAAATTCAATTAAATTCATATTTATGATAAAATTATCAATTTAATAGCATGATATTCTATCTTTATGACAAAACTATTAAGCTCTCATTCATAATTCATGTGGATAATTATGAAAAGTATTTAATATTTCATCTTAATTAATTATTAAACTTAATAATAAAGAAATTAAGTTATCATATCATGCATAGTTAATTACAATTCTAATTTCTAAAACCTTCTTTATGTGATCCTTAACTTTTGAAATTTTATTCAATTAAAGATGTTGTGGCTAAACTTTAACCAAATAAATTCTAGATCACTTAGACATTTATTTCGTTAAATGATCCAAAATATTATATATAATATCATTTCTTTAAGATTGTTGTGGCTAAATCTCAATCAATTAAAATTATATGAATCACTAAATATTAATTAAAAATCATATACAAGAATTATTGTTGAACATTATTCAACAAAACAACAATCTCTTTGCTTTTTATTATTAGAAAATGTTTTCAAAAGTTTCAAAACAAGTTCTGAATTTTAAACAACCATTTTGAGGGATTTTTGAATTTTGAAAATTAAAAAAGAATAGGAAATTCAACGGCTCTGATACCAAATGTAAGATATTGTTGAACTATGATGCAGCGGAAAAATAAAAACTAATCGACATACCTCCATCCATTGCTAGTGATATTGTAAGAGTTTATAATTCTTCTTTTCTTCAAATATCTTCTAACCACTCAAAACCACACTCTTTGATGGTATGGAGTTTTTTGAAGTAATGTGCTTAGGAACTTTTGAACCAAATGACATATTTATAACTGTAGTTTCTTCAAGAACAGAGGTTATGGGAAGTTACCAACTGCTAGAGTAGTAGGATAATGGATCCATGTAGTGGGATAATGAGTAGTTAACCATTATCCCATTAGTGGATAATGAATAGTTAACTACCTTTCCATTAATGGGATAATGGTTAGTTAACTACCTTCCCATTAGTTGGATAATGGGTCCATGAAGTGGGATAATGGGCCCATATAATACAGACAATATCATCATTAACAAAAATACTAACATGTCATACTCTTAGAAAAAGGTCGAGCAACTATGACCAAGAGGGTACCTATACCTGAAACCAACACAGGTGAATAGGTAGAGAATACCTAAGGGCGCGAGACAACTCTCTCTAAGGAACTCAACAATGTAGCCCAGTAACTTTTAAAAAAGGGGTGCTTCCTCAGAAAGGGGTCTCAATTACCAGGCCCGAATGACTGTTTAGGTTTATTCTATCTTATAATAAGAATTGAATTGGTTGTGCAACTTTAGCACATAATTCCTTCAAGTTACTTCTTAAGTTCAAGCAAGGAAATTGAGTTTTAAGGATCAACAATGTCATCTGCGTAGCATATATGAGACATGTTTGGTCCCTTCTTCAGTGTCTTAAAAGAGATGAAATTATGGCTTAGACTACCACTCGCACTACAACAAAAGAGGCTTGTAGTGGCAATAGATTTTTCATACATTCTTTGCTAGAACTTAAATGGTCACCTCTATTGATAGGTTGATTCATGGTAGGACTAGCGGAGGATATGTACTATTATACTCTAGCTTGTTCCTCCGACCTACATAATTCTAGAACTATCCCCTCTAGAATGTTTCCACATTTGTTCTCATATATCATTTCATTTCTTTACTCTTTTTTTCAAACTCTGCCTGCACTAGCTTCATTTAGCGATATTGCTACTGCTACATTGAACTGAAATAGAGAAACCATGGTTAAATCACCTTGCCTTGTTCCACCAAAATTATTTCCATCTCTTATAGATCTAAACCTTTCTACTATATATGCTCATTTTTTGATGGGACAGACTGATTGGACTATTCTAACTCATTTTGATCAATATACTTCAGCCCATCTAAAAGCTTGGCTTCAGAAACATGAGTAAGTGTTGAGCGGGTTGGACTATGATACACTGTGGTTTCACGGTATTTTTAATTCTTTTTCCTTAAGTTTAATATATGTCCAAAAACCTTTTTGTATTGATTTTTATGTATGTTTCTCTTAATTTGCAAGAAATATGTCTAAAGATGAATGCGGAAATTTTTGAGTAAGAAATGCAGAAAAGTTACCACCTACAAATCTTATGACGGTCCGTCGAGCCTGTGACGGTCCGTAGGTGGCATCGTAGTGAAGCTGCTGAAGGAAGATGGGGAAGTCTGACCTAAGTGTGGGATTATGGAAGTTCATGACGTACCGTCATAGCCACGACGGTCCGTCCTGCTGGTTCGTCATGATGATCAGAGAGTAGTTCCAGTACCCAAATTACAAGAAGTTTAAGTGTTATGGAACGGAGACCCTCGACAGACCGTCGTGTTTTGCATGGTCCGTCATACCTGTTAGTTAAGGGTAATGAAGAAATCAGCAGAAGAATTTGTAAAGTATAGGATGATGGAGGCCATGACGGTCCATCGTGACCACGACGGCCCGTCACGAGGTCCGTCGACTCGGACGCGTTTTGACAGATTTTCAGCAATTAGAGTACTTCTTTTATTAGGTTTTTGTTTTTTATAAATAGTTGGAAAAACCTCGTTTTTGAGGTTAGACTCTTTGTTAGTAGACTCTTTGTTATTAGACTTTTTGATTGTTAAACTTTTGGAGAATCTTTTGTCATCGATTAATTTCACTAATTGAGACACTTTTTCTGGACTTGATTGTTGATGCGTTTGTTGATTAATCAAGTGAAATTCTGGATTTTATTCTTTCTCATTGTAGTAAGTGCATGAATTTTGATATTACATATATGAATATTGTGATTATGACTATGGGTAACTAAACTCCATAACTAGGGTTGTGGGAACCATGGGTGAATAATGAGGTAAAATCTAACTAAAATAACAATTCTAGAATAGTGTCTTGCATGTATTGATAATTCTTTCGCTTAGACGTCTTTTTAACGGATGGCCAATGTTAGAACTCGCCTTAATGATACTTGTCGGACCAAGGAGGTAGATACTAGGAAAAGAATTATCAACATAGATTTAGTGTATACTATCTAATAGGCTAGTGTTGATTGGTACGAGGTAATAACTTAGTCAAATATCGAATACAGTGCTTAATATGAGGTAAAGGTAAGGGTTAGTAAAGCAACACACGTAGCCGGATAATGGTGCGGAGTGAAATTTTCTAGATGCCAGACCAAGGATTTAGAAATACATAACTTATCACTTTGCATGCAAGATACTAGGAAAGAATTGTTATAGTTAGAATTATCAAGTTTGGAACATGTGGGGAACAATTAAACCCTACTTACTTTTATTAATTGATTTAACTCCAAGATTTGAATCTTTTAGTTGTTTACTTTAATTTAGGTAGTTATTTTCATTAATTTAGAAATAAAAACTCCCCTTTTATTGTCTTTTGTTTTCTAAGGAAATAATTGACTAATTAATAGTAATAATAGATTAAAGTTAAGTCTGAACTATTTTCCTCGTGGGAACGATCCCAACCTCATTAGTTGGGTTCTTTACTTGATACGATCGCTTTACTTCTTATTTGAGAAGTAAGTTTGAGCGTATAAGACTACCTATTGACAATTGTTTAGACCATTTTGACTCAATTCGTTTCAGCCCAATTAGTAACATTTGAGTGGATTAATAAACAACTACTTTTTTTAATTCAACACGTTTTATTCCCCCCCCCCACCACCAAATTCGATTCTATACACTCATTTGACACCCATGCCCTATTTATCATAGATGAAATTTAATCCATCTTTATTTAAGTGGAAAAAAGTCGGTGGATATTTATATGTAACTTGTAAGATGTTATGAGGTTATCTATTCCTAAAAATAGAGATATTTCTCTGTTACAGATCAGGCCAATCAAGTAGTGGATGTGCTTCAAAGAAGGAAACAAAGTTAACATACCCTGGCTTTATCTCCATTAATTAGAATCTCCAGCAACTATAATTTGGATAAGTGGAAGCTTCCAAATCGAAGGATCAGATACGATAAGACTTGTATACAAGCTACAGAGTATTTGATGGTAACTCTGTTTTTTTCTACATGTTATCAATTTTTGAAAAAATTTTCGTTTAAACATCCAAAGCATGTTATTATGAAAGTTATTAATGAAAGTATGAAAGTTGGATTCATACTTTTGAAGTAAAGAAAACTAATTCGTTTAATCTACCTCCATGGTGTGTGCATGTGTGCGCGCGGGTGGACTTTAGAGTTACTACTGAAGTTGTTTCCATTTGGTAAGGAGGTCATTCGTTCATGTCGTGGAAACAACCTCTTGCACAAATACAAGGTAAGGCTGCGAACAATCTTGAAGAGATTCATCAGTCCCTGGGATTTCTCAAAAATCTCTGTGAAATAATATTAACTAATTGTAAAATTCTTAAGAGATTTCCATCTCTGTGCATCAGTTCCCTTAAATATGTTACTCTACATGCGTACGCTAGTTTAGAACTTTTTCCTGAAATACTCTGAAGCATGGAATTGCAGACAAAGATTCACATGCTAGTGTGATGATGAGGGATCTAAAATCAATGCATTTTTCATTTCCATGTTTGTTGTGTCAGAATGTCTTGTCAATGTAGCATGACATCTCTGGTTTAGGTTCCCTGTCACTACGAGCGCTTACCATTAACCATGGTGGGAATGGATTAAAGTGTATCATTGAATTTGCCTTGAAATTGGTATATACCAGATAGCTTCTTAGGATTCGTAGTATGTTGCTCTGGCAGGTTAATCTGACATATGATAAATTTTGTAAAACAGTTTGTTAGTGAAATGTAATGATCAAGCTCTTTTAAATTTAGCGATACAATTGCAAGGGGTCATTTTCATATTTTTACCTGGTTAAACGTGGAGGTTTACTTTAGGATAGCAGAATAGATCTTCTAGTAAAACAACCCTTTCGAATTTTCCTACCTAATAGATATCATGTTCAAGGTGGTTATGATAGATTGAGAAAGACTAATATTGCTAGAACTTAGTGCCAGAAGCATTAAGTGGTGTAGTTTAATTATGTCTTACAGTATTTACCAAACTTGTTTTTCCTTCATGAGGTAAAATTTTTGTATGTTTTTCAAGCCTGTGCATATGGTGAGGAATTATGCGGCAGTTGCTAACGAAACTTAAATATCACAGAACTTACTATACTAATATCCATCTTATCTAGAAGAAGCTAATCTCGTATACTTTGAACCAAAATTAGCAAGGCAGTCAGCTGTAAATTAGTTTCTCTATAACAATGCCTGATTTGGAAACAATGACCTTAGCATTGTCAGTTATCGCGTTTGTGATAATCAAGAGGTTTATTTCTACAATATTGTTGATGCGAAAATAAGAGAGGAAGATCACATTCATATTACCATCATGGTATGTGAAAATTCCACCAAAAGCTACTATATCAGGCATAGAGGCGCCGAAATAACCCATACCATATTCTCAAAAAAAGCTCGAACGACTTTGAGCAAGAGGGTACCTGTATCACTGACATAGGTGAGTAGGTATATAATACCTAGGGGCACGAGACAATTCTCTCTAAGAAACTCAGCAATATAGCCGGGTAACTTTGAGAGAAGGGGTGGTTCCTCACAAAGGGGGTCACAATGAATTGAATTGGATCTGCAACTTTAGCACTTGACACCTTCCAATTGTTAGACAATTGATCTTTTTTCATGCTTACTATTTTTATTGTTTTTACTTATTTCAGTTTAATGCTTCATATTTTCTAGCTAGACTTAGTCAACTTTAGTTGCTCAACTTTCTAAAGTTAGTGTCCCCTTTAATTGCTGTTAGTGGCCCCTTTTATGGTTGTTAGTAGTACATATTCTTATTTATTTTTAGCATTCACTTTCTATGTGGCTACTAGATAGTTAATGCTTAAGGTTTCCTTGTATAAAAAAGTTTCAGATCTTCTGCAAATTAATATGTAGCTGGAATTTCTTAAGTTCACTCTATTTTTATTCGTCAAATCAATTTCTTGAGTATTTTTATTCTAATAGTGGTATCAGAACTTCTAGTTGATCTTACAGGATGAAAAAGTTCTAACCTACAATACAAATCTCACCAACAACCAAACTTTAAATCCACCATTCACTTTCACCGGTGAAATTATCAAATCTAGTTTGTGAAGTTGCAAGCTTTTCTGTATGCCTATGAACTTTGGAAAACTATGATGGAAGATAAACCACTTGCTGTTCTACCAGCAAATCCTACCTTGGTTCAAATCAAATCCAACAACGAAAAGAAGACAAAGAAATCTAAAGCCAAGTCTCTTACGCATAATGTTGTGGCAGATTTTGTGTTATACTGAATCATGCCTTGCAAAACAATAAAAAAGGCTTGGATAGGTTGAAATCAAGGAAGAATATCAAGGCAGCAATAGAACAAGTCAAATGCAAGTGTTGAACCTGAAAAGAGAATTCGAGTGCTTTAATATGCAGGAGGAGGAAACAATTAGTAAATTGATTCTCCTTAATTGCTAACAAATTAGACTTCTCCGTAAAGAATTTATAGACAAATTAATTGTGGATAAAGTTCTTGTGATACTTCCTGAGAGCTTTGGATCTAAGATTTCCTCTCTTGAAGAATCCAAATACCTGGGAAAACTTTCATTAGGTGAACTAATGGGTTCTCTTCAAGCACAAGAGTAAAGGATGACTGAGATCGGACAAGTTCACTGAAGGAGTTTTCTCTTTGCAAAAACAAATATTTGGTAAAGGAAAGCAACAGGTCAACCAAAATAATAAGGACAAGTATGATGGAGGAAACAATAGTGGAGATGTGAAGCAGAAGTTTCCTCCATCCAAACATTGTAAAAGAACTACACATATGGAGATGTATTGATGGTGGAGAGTCAATGCTATATGCGAAAATTGTAAACAAACGCGGCACATATCCAAGGTCTGCAAATCAAGAGCAAAGGCCTCTGGTGCAAGCACAAGTAGCAGAAGTTATAGATGCACATGAGGAGCAACTCTTTGCAGTTTCATACTTTTCAATCAATGTATCCTCTGATTCATGGCTTCTTGATAGTGGTTGTTGTGCAATGATGCTGAAATGTTCAAATTCCTCGATGATACTTACAAATCTAAAATATCAGTGGAAACGTGAGGCAATAGAAGTCAAAGGCATAGGTACAATTTCTATCTCAACAATATCAGGTATCAAAACTATTCCGGATATTTTGTACACACATGGTATGAGTCAAAATTTGTTGAGTGATGGACAAATGCTTGAAAATAATTATTATTTGTACTTTAAGAATCGTGAATGTGTTGTGTTTTACCCTTCTGGAGTAGAATTCTTTTATGTCAAGATGAGCAACAAAATGTTTTTAGTTAATTGGAAGAAAATAAATGAGCATGCTTACACTATTAATTCACAAACATGTACAAGCCTATGACACAAAAGGTTTGGTCACTTCAATTTGAGAAGCATCGCAGAGATGAAAAAGAATGAGCTAGAGGAAAATATGCCTGAATTTCATTCTAATGCTCAAGTTCGTGAAAGTTGCCAACAGGGAAAGCAAACAAAATTGTCAATCAAGCAAATCAAGTATGCAGAGCTAACCAGAAACTTCAGCTCATTAATGGGGATATTTGCGGCCTAATGAAAATAGATTCATTGAGTGGTAACAAATACTTGTTCCTCTTTATTGATGACTACACCCGAATGTGTTTATTTTATTTTATAACATTGAAGAGTGAAATCTTTGATGTTTTTAACAATTTAAAGCTTTAGTAGAAAATCAATGTAATCTTAGTATTAAGGCCTTAAAGTCAGACAATGAAAGAGAATATACTTTTTCTTAGTTTGTGGAGTTTTGTAATAGTACAGGTATTGAACACCAATTGAGATTACCATACTCTCCAAAACAAAATGGCATGTCTGAAAGGAAGAACAAGACAATAATGGAGATGGTCAGATGTTTTTTCCTCGAAAGAAAGATCCTAAATCAATTTTGAGCAGAGGTAGTCAGTACCTCTGTATATTTGCTGAACAGATTACCTACCAAGGTCTTGCAGGACATGACTCCATATAAAGCTTTGTTTGGGAATTAACCATCAGTACACCATCTCAGAATTTTTGGGTGTATTTGTTATTATCGAGTTCTAGAAATAAAGAGAAATAAGCTAGACTAAAAGGCTTATAAAAGGCATATTTATAAGCTATAGTTCATCCAAAGGTTATAGGGTTTTCTGTTTGAAATCATAAAAATAATTCTCAACCGAGAAGTGAAGTTTGATGAAGAAAATGGTTGGTATTGGAAAATCTGAGTACCTCTTATTTTGATTTATTTTGAAAGAGCAACCTCAACTTTCAGAAGATGGACTAGGATGATGTATTAATAAGGGAAAATTGATCCTTATAAGATGTCTATCAGCACTATAACGTTAATTACTCTGAACCAACTATCTATGCTGAAGAACACGACTCTCATTCATGGAGGAGATCTATACAAGATGAACTAGGCATGATCGAGAAGAACGAAACCTCGCAACTTGTTGACAGACATACAAATGGCAAGGTGATTGGTGTAAATTAGATTTCAAGACAAAACTCAATAATGATGGATCGATTTGCAATCATAACACAATATTGGTGCTGAAGGGATACACAAAACAAAATGGTGTTGATTATAGGAAACATTTGCTCCAGTAGCAAGGTATGACACAATCAAGCTTATTCTTGCATTTGCATCTCATTGTTCCTGGAAGATTCATTTACTTGATGTCAAATAGGATTTTTTGAATGGTTTGCTTGCTAAAGAGATCTATATAGAGCAACTTGATGGTTTCTCGATTCATGGAAAAGAGGATAAAGTTTATAGCTTAACAAAGGCATTGTATAGACTAAAACAAAACCCCAAGGGCGTGGTATGAGAAGATTGAAAATCATCTCATCAAGTTGGATTTAGTAGAAGTCAAAGTGAAGCTACTTTCTATGTGAAATTCACTGCATGTGAGTCTTTAATTTTCTAAACTTATGTGGATAACATGCGTGTGAAAGAATTAAAATTGAAATAATCCAAAGGTTCAAGGATGAAATGGAGAAAATATTTGAAATGACTAATCTTGGAGTCATGAAGTACTTTCTTGGCATGGAAGTGTTGCAGTACAATGATGTAATTTTCATACGTCAGCAGAAATACATTTCAAATATTCTAAACACGTTGGGAATGCAGGACTGCAAACATGTGAGTACTCTAATCTCTACTGGTGCGAAATTGGAAAGGATGAGGATTCCAAAAGAGTGGATGATAGTATGTATAAAAGCTTATTGGAAGTCTTCTATATCTAACCACAAGCAGACCTGGCATTCTATTTGTTGTATGTTTTTTCTCTAGGTTTTCACATTCGCCTAAAGACACACACTAAGTTTGGAACTTTTTTCCCAACACCTGCCAAAGTAACTATGAACCTGATTGAGTAATCTAATAGTGATTGGGTTAGTGAAGTAGATGATGCAGAAGCACCTCTAGATATCTTTATTATTTAGGCAAGTATTTTTAGTTGGAGCTCTAGGAAATAAGAAACTACAGCTCAATCAACAGCAGTAGCTGAGTACATAGTTGTTGCATCTGTTGTGAATCAAGCTATGTGGCTAAGAAAGATGTTGAAGGACTTGGAACATGAACAAAGAAAAGCTACCAAGGTCATGTGACAACAGTTCTACAGTTTCAATCTAAAAAAAATCTTGTGTTTCATAGTCGAACTAAGCATATCAAGATCAAGTTTCATTTTAATAGAG
>NC_028645.1:57050361-57052969 GCF_001406875.1 Solanum pennellii | reverse complement strand
TCCAAAAAATAAAGCAATTTAATATGTTAAATATTAATATTAAAATGCTAATAACCTAACAATGATTCCTCTAATTGCTCATGAACAGATTTCTCCTTTACAAATTATGGATGATTACTAATATATCTTTCTTGCCTTAGTTTTGAAGAAGATAGGCATATTTTACATGGTAAGAATATATATTTGATAATTGGTAAAAAGTTGATTAATTCACATGTTTATTTGACTAATATTTATTTATTCATATTACCTTTAATTTAGAGGAAATTCTTACTTGTAACATGATGGTAAAGTATATATATAATTTGTATGTGAATATTTCTTTTCTTACTTTCTTTTATATTGCATTAATTGGATATCCTCAATTGTTTATTTGCTTGTCTCAAATAAATTAAAATAGAGTTTTACTTGCTTTATTTTGGTAAAATTGTGAATTATTATGGTAAAATATTTCATTGATTTGGTAATGTTTTATCTAAGAAAATTATATTATCCTTTCTAAATTTTATTTCTTACTTGCTTAAATTCGGTAATTCTTTTTGTTTCTCTTAAAATAAGAAGGGAAAAGGGTCTGATATACCCCTCAACTTTGTCATTTGGAGCTGATATATCCCTCGTTATAAAAGTGGTTCATATATGCCCTTATCGTTATACAAACGGCTCACATATACCCCTGCCATTACAATATGGCTCACATATACCCTTCATTTAGCGGAAGTTAATAAATTAGTTTAAAATTTATATTTATTACTTCTATTTTTTTAAAAAAAATTATTTAGGGGTATATATGATTCTTCTATCAAAGTTCAAGGTATATTTTAATTTTTTTCATACATAAATTATTTTTTGACTTCTTTTATTATAACTATTTGAGTTTCTTATTCTTATTTGTTCATTTCTTTCATTCCTTAGTTTAAATAAGAAAAAAATTAAACTATTTTTTTTGTGCGTATTGTAATTTAATTTCGTATTCGAAGAAAAAATTTGGTCATCTACAATAAGTTTTACAAGAATATTTGTGAAACATAAATAAATTTGATTATCAAAATAATAATTATAAATTAGTCATTGAAACAAAAAAAAGTTAAAAAAAATATGTTTGACGAGGATTAAATTTACTCATATGGGATTATATTTTTTGGAAAAAAATAATAAAAATTCAGATTAAAATTATTATTTTTTCATTTCCGTTAGAGGAAAAGGGTATATGTGAGCCATTTGTATACAAGTAGGGGTATATATGAGCCACTTTCATAACAAGGGGTATATCAGCTCTAAATGACAAAGTTGAGGGGGTATATCAGACCCTTTTCCCAAATAAGAATAATATTAATTGATCACTTTTTCCATTAATAGTTGACTTGACTAATTCTCACTTGTTTATATATGAATTTAAATTATTTCCTTGTAATATTTAGTTGCTCATATATATTTGGAAAATATATTTTTATTCCTCATTTTTCTTATTTTTGGTAATGAAATATTCTTATAATTTTTTATTTTAGCTCTTCTTTATCTAAGGAAAAAATATTATTACTTTCTCTTAATTTATTCTTACTTGCTTATATTTGGTAAAATATAATTAAATTTTTTTTTTGACTTTTGGCTCTCCTTTAAAATAAGGAAATTGTGATTAATTGATTCCTTTAAATATTTCTCTTCCTTATATGTTTCCTCCTCTTTGCTATATAAACAAGACTCTCCTCTCATTTACTGATTCACTCACATTGACTCTCTAACAAGTTTCTCTCACACACTCACATCTTGAGAAGAACTCACATTCTCCCAACTCACACTAACTCATTCATTTTCTCTCTCAACACAAGAACTAGAATCTTCACTCTCTCATTGCTCTCTTGCTACTCAAAAATAAATAAATTAAGCTTCCGGTAAAATGTTCAAGTGCTCTTCTTTGCTGCTTTGCTACTTTGCTACTTTGTTTTTGTTCAAATAAAAGTTGGATCAACTTGTTTTCATTGCTACTATTTCTTTTCTGCTTAATCAGTTAGTAGTCTTAATTAGCATTTTACTATTAGTCAGTCCTCTATTTTTTTTTAATTTTTTGTTTTGCATCTATTATTATTGTTGTGTGTTGGGAATAAAAGGAAGCACTCCTTATCTTTTCCCCCTGTGTGTTGATATGTCTATGCCTATGTTTTGTCCTTTTTATTTCTTATGTGTGTTGTTTATATATGTATATATGAGAGTAATTTGTTACTATGAATATTTTACATTACAATCATTCTTCCATTGTATATGTGTTACCTTACTTATTCTAGCAGGTTTTGGACTTAAAGTTCAAGATGATGAAGAGTGGCCTAGAAGAAATTTCGGACAAAGCTTTGTTTGTTTTAATGTTGTGTATATTTTCATTTGTTATTTTTATTACAACATGTGTATAACTCTAAAGCAACTCTTATATATGAAGCGATTTGGGGGATCGCCTAGGGAGGGGGAATTATGTGTTAATCATCTTCTTTTTCTTATTTTCTGCAAACTTATTTGTGTTAGAAAGCATGCCTATAGATTCGTAATTTTTTTTTTTGATAAATTTTTATGCGATAAAGTAATTTTTAGATCTAACCATAAATATATATATATATATATA
>NC_028645.1:57045483-57050115 GCF_001406875.1 Solanum pennellii | reverse complement strand
TATATATATATATATATATATAAAATGAATCATCTTTACTCAATCATTTAGTTTAACTTTGCTCAATTAATGTTTGAAATTAATTTTATCCAAATTGGCGTATTAAGTAATGAGTTATGATTAATTCGCTAAAATGTTAATAACTTATGTGCATTTTAGGTATCCATTGAATAAATCATGCATTCATATGTCATTTGGAGTTAGAAATCATGCCTATAGGTTTTATTTAAATGTGTTGATTATTAAATCATCTAGAAATCATGTTTATAGGAAGTATTAACTAATTTTAGCATGTTCATAATTGATTTGTTTCTTTACTTTGTCATTTAGTATGTTAAACATCTGGAGATCATGTCAATAGGCTTGTAAATTTTCAGCATATCAATAACTAAAATAAAATTCGTTGCGCATATTTTTGACATTTTTAAAATAAACAATTCCTATTGATTTATTGCATCTAATAATTTCTGCATTAATAAATAAATTTGCTATTATAAAATGCTCTCAATTAACTAATTTTTGCATGTTAAACATTTGTTTAAAATAATTTTCTGTACTCATAGTATTTTGCCACTACTTCTTTCTAAAATAAATTTTCTGCCTAAATAGATAAAATTTGGTTGTCCTAAGTTATATTTTGCATTAATAATTAAATTCTCTATTGTTTTAAATATATGTGTATGTGGATCATATCCTTTGCTACTTGGAAATAAAACAAAAGCTATTACTCCATTAATCATTGCTCACCCTAAAATTAGTTCAATACTAAAATTTGTATCAATGTTATCATATTTGCCCCGTCATAGTTAAATTGTTGTTATAATTTTGTTTGTTTGTATGTTCGCACACTTAGCATGAAACCTTTCACAATTATGTGTTGTTTGCAAGCATGTCTAATTGATTTTTAGAGGCCAAATTGAGACTTGTATTGCTAAAATGACCGTCTTGTTTGCTTTGTTTGTTTGACTTGGTGTCTAGGAGGGCCTTATATTTTATTTTGTCTAAACCCACCCTTTAAGAGTCCAATGCCTCTTGGACATTAAACTGGGACGACTAGGCACCTTTTAGGTACGAAATGCATTCGGTGGTTGGGTAGGGGTAGTTGGCCCTATGGAGACGATGACATCGACTCAGACTTGAAAGACAAACTTTGGTTTTGTCTGTCCCTATAAAGCAGCCTATCGCAAAATAAAAAGAAAAGTCGAGTGCTGATCCAAAAAGTCTCCAAGAGTCTCCCTTCCCTTTTATCTCTTTACTTGTTTGTTTTAAATTATATTTATTTGGAGTAGATTACAATAAAAATAATAAAAGTATTTGCTTATTTATTTGTCGCTTTTCTATCCTCTCGCTTATCTCTTTATTAATTGTTTAGTATATCTATTTTATTGTTATCATTTAGTCTAGCATGTTTAAATATTTATTAGGATAATAATGAGCTATTTGATTCAACTTGTTGCTATATCACCTAGTCTCACATGTTAGATTTAATAAAAATGATTTTAATTGTTAATATCTGCTATCACCTAGCCTTTATTAATTAATTGGTCAAAATAATAAAATGATCTCATTTGTTTTATATTTCTTATCACCTAGCAAGCATGCTACTTAAATGAACTATTAATGAAGTGACCTTAATTGCTACTTGTAACCCCCACATAAATTGCATGAGATACGGTCGGGACCCACATTTGTGGACCTTGAGGGATGCCTAACACCTTCCCCTCGAGGTAATTTGAAACCTTACCCTGATCTCTGACTCGTTGACCCTAGCTAGACTTAGTTAGGTTAAATAGGTGCCCTAACGCGCCTTAATTCGTTAGGTGGCAACTCCAAACTCAAAATCCCAAAAGAGTTGTTAGGTCGTGCACAAAACTCGTTTTTGATGAAAAATGGGGCGCGACAATGAACACAGTCAGACTTTAAGTTTATCAGTAATTTTTATTTAGACACTTGAATGTATGATTTAGATATTTTCACCTCAAATATTTAAAATCACTCAATTGGTAGTAGCTTTTCTGTTGTTGCATTAATAGTGTGACGGATTTATTAATTTGGAGGGGTTTAATTAATAATGGCTGGGTAGTGGATTGATTTATAAACTATACTAATAAGTTAAATTATAACAAATAGTTGAGTATCACGTATTTAAAAAATATTTAAATAGTTTAAATATAAAATATAAAACCGTTAAATAAGTGGTCAATTTTGAACCAAAAGGTGGATGACAGGGGTATTTTGGACCCAATAGATGGGTGAGAAGGGTATTTTGGAACCAATAGGTGGATGAAAGGTAATTTTGTACCATTTTCAATACTTTGAGGGTATTTTAGGCCCTTTTCAGTATATATTATTACTAAAATTAAACAATCAATGCGCTCCTCTCAATTATACAATTTAATTGCCAAAATAGTAATATTTAAGAACGAGAAATGTATATTTGAACTAAAACATATTCTTCTAAGTAAGTCTCTTTCGATTAACTTACTTGTTATAACTAATTATTACACTATTCGCCTCTTTCATTACAAATAAGTGTAGATTAATTATAACATAAAATAGATAAATGTCACTATAATATTAACAATATACCAATACTCCAATTAACAATATTACTTCTTCCTCCTCTCTCTATTACAAAATTAGTAATATGTTAATACGTAGTAATGGATATGTGTTAATAAATAAAATAACATTTAACTATAAAATAAATAAAAATGCAATCTATAGCTTAAGTTCACACACATAAAATTTAGATATAATAACTACTATTATATAGAAATATCAAGATACGTCAATTTTTCAACAAAAAAGAAAATTACTCCATAATAGAAATAGTGCTACCAATGAAATTATTCTTCTCCATTAAATAAGAAAATAGAAGAAATATTAATTCAACTATTTAATTAAAAGCAGGAACTAATAATTTTCAACATCAAATACTTTTTAAAAAAAGTAATACGAGAAGAACTTAAAGAAATATATGAATTGTTTTGTTTTTAGCCCTCTCTACTCTGCTATATCAACTCATTTCTCGTGCAATTTATAGCAATTCTTTGAAGAAGAAAATCAGCATTTTCTCTCAATTTTCCACTTGATAATTGATAATTTTGACAAAATTAAATGGTTAGGTCAAATGTATACCAATTTGACAAAGTTTTCCATTTAACTTGTCTTATGCTTGTTTTTCATTTTGGTGGCTATCATGCTACTTATTTTCCACTTTTATTTTTTAATTTTTGCTGCATAATTCCTTCATTTATTTCTTTCTTATTTTTTCTTCTTTCCATTTTTAGCTTGTGGGTTCTACACAAAGAAAAATATGTCCAACTCATTGTCATATTTGCTCAACTTCCGTTCCTCTCTTTCATAATTCTTTAATATCTCCATTTGTGTTGGATAATTCCTTATAAGTCAACACTTGTGTTTCTTTTGCCTACTTAGTTAATATTTTCTTATTATATTGCAACATTTTCTGCAAATAAAAATTAAAAATATTAGTATTAAATTAAATAACAACTTAGTATATATATAATACTTTTCTCTTATCAAATTCCACCATATTTAAATATTTGTTTGTCCTCATGTAACGATAATTAATAATTTTTATGGCTAAAATATTTTGAAATATAATCATGAAAACTTATGAGAGAATAATTGACAAAAAGTTTCAGCGAGTTCAACAATCTTTAACCTCACTCATAATCACTAATTGAAAAATGAAATAATAATATTTTTTAGTCCCAAGTTTTCCTTACCAAATGAAGAGAGATGTTCATATATCACCCAATATAGAAGAAAGAAGGACATATGTAAAGAAAATTCACTCACTCTCAAAAAAGAAGTATCCCATGTTATTGAAAATAATCATAAGCTTGACTATTATGTGATTCTCTACTAATGTAGGAGTCTTTGAGTTGAGATCGTGTAGGGTTTTTACATTTTATTCTCTAGCTCATGCACTGTTTGGAACCATTTCATTTTGAACTTTAAATTCTTTTTTTTTCTCTTTTTTTTTACGTTTCAAGAGATTTTTCTTTTTACATTTTCTTTTCACCATTCACTCTTAGCTTTATGCATTTAAATTTACGCTCAAAGTGCCTAAAAGGAATATAGGGTGAATAAATATTAAGTGATTATTAAAATAAGGTTGAAGATTACAGTTTGGTAAGGTAATTTATTTAGGCTCAAGGGGGAGTTTGCAACGGGTAAGAATCATAAAAGATAAGTAAATTCAGATCATATTTAAACAAGGAAGGCCTACTTTCATTTCTTAACTCAAATACCTAAAATTTCGCCTCAAACCACATTCAGGTCAAGTTTTAGATTTTTCCAATAAGCATGAGAACTAGGTAATCTACACTTTCCACGTAATGCACTTGGGATCAGTCAACACCATACTTTCAATTACCAATAAGCAAATATGAGTTTGGAAAGATAGACATACAACTCATGAATGACATTCTCTTAGATTTATCTTTCTTGTGTTTCATGATTTTCAAGTTCGATTCAAAATATTACGATCATGACAAAGAACCAAACACAAAATCAATGGAAGTGTATATACATACATATATATATATATATATATATATATATATATATATATATTCTTTTTTAAAAAAATACAAACTT
>NC_028645.1:57026063-57043873 GCF_001406875.1 Solanum pennellii | reverse complement strand
TTATTATTATTTTTAAATAAAAAATCACACACATAATATGTATAACGTTACTTGCACAAACATATTCATATACTTTCACACTCAAACAATGTCATGTCCCCATGACAAACTACATAAAAAAATGCTTCCTTGATTTTTTTGTGAACTGTATCCCCAAATTTGAATTATTCCATATTTTCTCGCCTCTTGGGAATCCTCTGCTATAAAGAAAAAAATAATTAAGGAAAAAATGTATATATATATATATATAAGAGGAAAGAAGAAAATACTTATGAACTTAATGTCATCAGCTCGTATTTTTAATATTATTCTAAGCAAGAAGAATTGTTGACGTTTGGTTGTCAAAAATTCTTGTGACATAAGGTCTCGACCGATGACAATTTACTTTGAATTTTCCTCCCCCATTACTATGTTGTATTTCGATTGCACCATAAGGTGTCACTTCTGTTACAATGTACGGTTCTGTCGAACATGACTTGAATTTTCATGGAAACAGTCTCAATCGACTATTGTACAATAGAACATGATCTCCAATTTTAAATTTTCTATGGAGAATGAGGTTATCATGCCATCTTTTTGGCTTCTCTTTGTATGATTTAGCATTTTCATATGCTTCAAGTCTGAACTCATCGAGTTCGCCAAGTTGCAATAAAAGATTTTTGCCTGCGTCTGACAAATCCAGATTAAACAACTTTACAACCCAATAAGCTTTATGTTCCGATTCAACATGTAAATGATAAGCTTTTCCAAAGACTAATCTATAAGGAAATGTGCCAATAAGCGTTTTGAAAGTTGTTCTATATGACCATAAGGCATCATCTAATTTTATAGACCAATCTTTTCGAGAAGATCCGATGGTTTTCTCTAAAATTCTTTTTAGTTCCATGTTGGATACTTATACTTGCCCGCTTGTTTGAGCATGATATGGAGTTCCTGTTTTATAGTTACTCCATATCTTGACAATAAACTAGCGAATTGTCTATTTACAAAATGAGTTCCTTGATCACTTATGGTAACTCGTGGAGTTCGAATATAAAAATTATTTTCTTTTTAAGAAAATCACAAACAACACGATTATCATTTTTTCTAGTAGTTACTGCTTCTACCACCTTGAGACATAATTAATATCCACTAAAGTGTATTCACAACAATTTGACGGAGGAAATGGACCCATAAAATCGATGTCCCAAACATCAAATATTTCGCATACCTGGATAGAGTTAAGAGACATTTCATCCCTTTTTGAAATGTTACCACTTCTTTGGCATTTATCGAAAGCGCGACATAATTTCTTGCATCATTAAATAAAGTCGGCCAAAAAAAACCTACTTCAAGTATTTTTGCGACTGTTTTTCTTCCTCTGTGATGTCCTTTAACAGCTCCTCATGACAATGACTTAAGATATTGTTCATTTCTATCTCTGGTACACATCACCTGATTATATTATCTGCACAAAATTTAAACAAGTAAAGATCTTCCCAATAGTAATGTCTTGCATCATTCTTAAGCTTTCTTTGTTCGTAAGAAAATCTTTTGGAATCCATACTCAGCCAAATAATTAGCGATGTCAACAAACCGTGGTGGTTGATTTACATCTGTTGTGATTGCATAGATATGCTTATCGAAAAATTCCTCTTTAATATCTGTTGTCTCGGTAGGAGGATTTTCCAAGCGAGACAAATGATCAACTACCTGATTTTCTGATCCCTTTCAATCTTTTATTTCAAGAATAAATTCTTGTAGAAGGAGTATCCATCTTAACAATCTAGGTCTAGCATCCTTTTTTTGTTAGGAGATACTTTAAAGTTGCATAATCAGAAAATGAATTGATGAAACATCCTCAGTCTGTATCTCTCTCCTTTCCCCAGAAAATAAAAAGAGAAAAGCTTGACAAACAGTTCTTAAAGTTTCTTGAAATCTTAAAACAACTTTACATTAATATCTCTTTCACAGATGCTTTGAATCAAATTCCTTCATATGCTAAATTTCTAAAGGATATTTTGTCAAGTAAAATAAAATTGGAAGAAGTTTCGGTAGTTAAGCTTATAGAAAAATGTAGTGCGATACTTCAGATTAAGCTTCCACAGAAACTCGGTAATTCAGGAAGTGTTACAATACCTTGTACTTTCGGAGGTGCTCATTTTGAAAAAAACATTATGTGATTCAGGTGCTTCGATTAATCTGATGTCATTTTCAATTTTTTAGAAAATTAGAACTTGATAAGATGAAAGATACTAGGGTATCTCTTCAATTGGCTGACCAAAGTACTAAAAAACCGAGAGGAATAATTGAAGATGTTATTGTAAATATTGATAAATTCATATTTCAAGTAGATTCTATAGTACTTGTAATGGAAAAAAATATTGAAGTACCACTAATTCTAGGTAGAACATTTCTTGCAACTGGAAGAGAAATTATTGATATCCGTCAAGGACAATTGATACTGCGAGTTGATGAGTAAAGAGTAATCTTTCACATGCAGAAACTATTGAAATTTCCCGAGGATGAATCATTAACTTCTTGTTTTTATATTGACTTGATAGATGATCTTGCAGATGAAGACAAGGATGAACAGTTGATTTCTGATTCATTGGAAAGATGTTTAGCCAAGTCAGGTACCATAAGCGATGACAACTTCACAATAAGAAAAGAAGCAGAAACACTAGAAAAAGATACAGAAAAAGAGGAAGTCTCACCAGAAGAAGTTCAACCAAAAATTGAACTCAAAACGCTTCCATCTCATTGAAGTATGTTTTTCTTGAATATGAATTATTTTCAGTCATCATTTCCTCTTCTTTAATTACAGAACAAGAGGGAAAATTGATTAGAGTGTTGAAAGAGCATAAAAGAGCCATAGGATGGACTATAAATGACATCAAAAGGATAAGCCCAGCTATTTGCATGCATAGGATCCTCATGGAAGACAATTACAAACCAATAGTCCAACCTCAAAGGAGATTAAATCCAAAAATGCAAGAAGTTATCAAGAATGAAGTGGTAAAACTTCTAGCACCAAGTATTATTTATTCAATATCAGACAGTCCTTGGGTAAGTCCTACACAAGTAGTACCTAAGAAAGGAGGAATGACTATAATAAAGAATGAAAATAATGAACTCATTCCTACAAGAACAATCACAGGATGGAGAGTTTGTATTGATTATAGACAACTTAATAAGGCCACTAGAAAATATCATTTTCCTCTTTCTTTTATTGATTAGATGAGAAAATTGCAGGTCATGCGTCTATTGTTTTCTTGACGGGCATTCTGGATACAATCAGATATCAATTGCACCTGAAGATCAAGGTAAAACCACGTTTACATGGCCCCAAGGTACGTATGCTTATCGAAAAATGTTATTTGGACTGTGCAACACTCCTGCTACATTCCAGCTACATGCCGACAATATTTGCAGACATGAACGAAAAGTTCCTTGAAATATTCATGAACGATTTCACACTTTTTGGTAAAACATTTGAAGATTGTCTCTGTCATTTAACTTTGATACTTAAAAGATGTGAAGAGACAAACTTGGTTCTTAATAAGGAAAAATGTTATTTCATGGTAAAATATTGAATTGTTTTAGGACATAATATTACTTGTAAAGAAATAGAAGTTGATAAAACAAAAATTGATCTAATAACAGGATTGCCTCCTCCAAATACTGTAAAAGGCATTAGAAGTTTCTTAGGGCATGCAGGTTTTTACAGAAGGTCCATAAAATATTTTTTTTAAATTTCAAAACCACTTACTAACCTACTAATGAAAGATGTGAAGTTTTAATTTTCAAATGAATGCAGGAAAGCATTTGAGATATTCAAGGAACAATTGTCTAAAACTCCCATAGTTGTTTCTCCTAATTGGAGCAAGTCATTTGAAATAATGTGTGATGCAAGTGATATAGCAGTTGGAGAAGTATTGGAACAAAAAAAGAGAGAAAATTTTCAGGCCCATGTATTATGTTAGTAGAACACTTAATGAAGAGCAAAAGAATTATGCCACAACTGAATAAAGAACACTAGCAATAGTATTTGCATATGAAAAATTTCATTCTTATTTAATAGGAAACAAAGTTACTGTATTCACTGATGATGCAGCTTTAAAGTATCTCTTCATAAAAAAAGGATGCTAGACCTAGATTGTTAAGATGGATAATCCTTCTACAAGAATTTGATTGAAATAAAAGATCGAAAGGGATCAGAAAATCAGGTAGCTGCATCATTTGTATCGATTGTAAAATCCTCATAAAGAGACAACAAATATTAAAGAAGAATTTCCCGATGATAATATCTATGCAATCACAACAGATGTAAATCAACCACCATGATTTGCTGACATCACTTATTATTTGGTTGGAGGATGGATTTCAAAGATTTTCTTATGAACAAAGAAAAAATCTTAAGAAAGATGCAAGACATTACTATTGAGAAGATCCTTACTTGTTTAAATTTTGTGCATATAATATAATAAGGAGATGTGTATCAGAGATAGAAATGAACAACATCTTAAGTTATTTTCATGATGGATTTGTTGGACGACATTGCGGAGGAAGAAAAACAGCCGCAAAAGTACTTGAAGTAGGTTTTTTCTGGCCCGCTCTATTTAAAGCTGCAAGAAATTATGTCGCCGCTTGCGATAAATTCCAAAGAAGTGGTAACATTTCAAAAAGGAGTGAAAGCCTCTTAATTCTATTTAGGTATGAGAAATAGTTGATGTTTGGGGCATCAATTTTATGGGTCCATTTCCTCCGCCAAATGATCCTGAATACATTTTAGTGGTTGTTGACTATGTCTCAAGTGGATAGAAACAGTAGCTACTAGAAAAAATGATAATTGTATTGTTTATGATTTTCTTAAAAAGAATATATTTTATAGATTCGGAACTCTATGAGTTATCATAAGTGATCAGGTAACTCATTTTGTAAATAAATCATTCGCTAGTTTATTGTCAAGATATGGAGTAACTCATAAATAGGAACTCCATATCATGCTCAAACAAACGGGCAAGTAGAAGTATCCAACAGGGAATTAAAAGAATTTTAGAGAAAACTATTGGATCTTCTAAAAAGGTTTAGTCTATAAGATTAGATGATGCCTTGTGGGTGTATAGAACAGCTTTCAAAACACCTATTAGCACATCTCCTTATAGATTAATCTTTGGAAAAGCTTGTCATTTACCTGTTGAATTGGAACATAAAGCTTATAAAGTTGTTTAATCTGAATTTGTCAGATGCAGGTAAAAATCATTTTGCAACTTGATGAACTCGATGATTTCAAACTTGAAGCATATGAAAATGCTAAATTATACAAAGAGAAGACAAAAAGATGGCATCATAACCTCATTCTCCATAGAGAATTTAAAATTGGAGATCATGTTCTATTGTACAATAGTCGATTGAGACTCTTTTCAGGAAAATTCAAGTCACGTTGGACAGGACCATACATTGTAACATAAGTGACCCCTTATGGTGCAATCGAAATACAACATAGTGATGGGGGAGAAAAATTCAAAGTAAATGGTCACCGGTTGAAACCTTATGTCACCACAATTTTGACACCAAACGTCAACAATTCTTTTTGCCTAGAATAATATTAAAAAGTTGAGCTGGCGATGTTAAATTCAGAAGGTCAAACCCATCGACGGCCCCCTAAAATTGGCACCAAGTTTCACATATGCACCTCAACTAGACGATATTCATTTTAAACACTTTAAGTAGGATCTTATTATGTTATTTTGACACTTTTTGCTGAGTTGAAATATTATGTGTGTTACACTTACTTTGAGCGCGTGAAAGATATAATTTGATGATTTTAAAACTTTTTTATTTCTTTTGCTTCCTTCTCTCTTCTTCCCACACTTCCTCCACCATATACCACCACCTCGCCACCGTTGTATATTCAATTTTCTCCTCTCTTTGTCATTTCTTGATGTGGAAAATTAAATTAATTATATATAACAACAAAAATAATTTTAAAAAGGACCAAATTGATTATATAGATTTGAAGAAAAATATGATAGTAGTGATAATCTTCAAACTTGAACAAGAAGGCATCAAAGTAATAGTGGTTGGAGGAGGAAGGGATGTGGAAATGGTGAAGGATGAAATGATAGAGGAGAAAAATAAAGGTGTAGATTTTATTTTTTCCTTTTTCTTCTTTATTGAAAGGTAATATTTAAAGTAATTAATTAATTAAATATTTTTAAAATAGGTTTTTTATTCATAATATATTTTTAAAATTATTTTTATATATATGTGCCAACATGACATTATTTAATTCGCTACTTTGACACATCATCTGCAAGTGTAATACACACATCCTATATAGTTGGCTAGTTGTCAAAAACGTGTCAATATGACACAACGTCCCCCTACTTAAGGTGTTTAAAATGAATTAAGCCTACTTGAGGTGTCCAAGTGAAAATTGCTACCAACTTTAGGTGGCTACCGATGGGTTAGGCCAATTCAGAACTATTTTCTTCTTTCCTCTTTTATATATATGTGTGTGTGTGCGTGTCTGTATGTGTGCGCGCACGCGCGCGTGCGTGCGTCCGTGTCTGTGCGTGTGCGCCTGCGTGTGTGTGTGTGTGTTTGTGTGTTTTCCTTAATTATTTTGTTCTTTATAGCAGAGGATTCCCAGAAGCGAGAAACATGGAATAATTCAAAATTGGGGATACAGTTCACAAAAAAAATAAAAATATCAGGAAAGCATTTTTTTAATTTAGTTTGTCATGGGGACATGACATTGTTTGAGTGTGGAGTATATGAATATGTTTGTGGGAGTAACGGTTATACATATTATGTGTTGTTTTTTTATTAAAAAAAAAAGTAATTCAAAAAAAAGTGTGTATTTTTTTAATTTAAAAAAAAAAAAGAAAAAATATAATATGTTTTTGAGAGTAAACGTTATACATATTATATGTGTGTTTTTTATTTAAAAAAATGATAATTTAAAAAAAAAAGCGTGTGTATTTTTTAGTTTATTTTTTTTAAAAAAAATTGGGCTTAATTGACATTGTTTCTATTGGAGTAGTTGTATTTTGACCCTCTTTGATATATTCAGCACATGCAATCGTAGTGTAACTTCTAACCTCAATTGACATAACTTAATTTCATCATTCACTAAACATTCGTACATGTTGTAACAACAATACTAAATGCATTTTTCAAGGTAATGTTGTTCATTATCTAGCTGTCCCTTACCAAAACTTCTTGAATGTTGTCACCAATATATACACAAGCAACGATAGTAGCTTGTTAGCCCCACAAAACTCTTACTCTCAGTCACAAAGCTAGGTCAGACCTAATTTCCGAACGCTTCAATATTTTGGGGATCTACTATTACCTCTTTCCTTGAAATTACATGCCCCATAATGGCAACCGAAGTCGATCAAAATTCACACTTAGAAAATTTTGTCATACAACTTTTGTTTCCAAAGACCACCCAGAATAATACGAAGATGGTCGACATGATCTTCCTCACTTTTTGAATAAACCAAAATATCATTAGTAATTACTATAACAAACAAATCACGTCATTGTTTGAACACATCATTCATCAAGCTCACAAAATATGCAGGCGCATTTGTCAACCTAAACGAATAACTAGTAACTCATTGTGCCCATAGCGGGTCCTAAATGTCATTTTTGATACATTCTCAGGCCTAATCTTTAACTGATGATAGACAGACCTTAGAGAAAATTGATGCACCCTGCAAATCCTCAAAAGATCATCTATTCGAGGCAGTGGATACTTGTACCGAATAGTGACGCCATTCAACTGTCGACAGTCTATACATATCCTCTCTTGCTAGTGATGATGTTACCACTTTGTTGCTCTCGTTTGGACTATAGAGTGAAGGAGGAAAGATACCAATTTGGATCACCCAGATACCGATTGGATTCAAGTCATAGCACGAAGGAGTAGAAAGAAGTAAGTTTCCTACAATCCTATAGTCTCTCGAAGAAAAGTACGGTCGTTTTCGTACCATTCCGCAAGACTCTATTAGACTAGTTTGTGTACAATGATATCGACGAACCTAGGGCTTTGCTACCAATTTTTTCACGACCTAGACCGTCGTGACTGACACCCACACTAACCCTTCAGTGCGAGAACCATTACTACGACCCAACTAACCAAATTAATGAAAACTAAAGTATTTAAAGATACAAAAGCAAGTATGAATGTAGATATTATATAGAGTTCCCATAAATTCCAAAGGTTTCAATAGACTAGCCAAACTAATGCGGAAGAACAACCCCTAGAACCTGAAAGTTATTGTACCAAAACTCTATTAACGGCAAGTCTAAGAAATGGGGTACAACCCTGAAACTAAACAAATACCTTAAATAAATAGTTTGAGTCCGAAAAGAGTGAACTTAAATAAGAAATATCTATGGCAGCCTAAAAGTATTTGTCTCACCCTTGGATCCGATTACGCTATATAATCACCTAGTTGAGGTCTATCAATAGTCGCATGAAGATTCTCTGTACTTAACAAAGAACAAGCAAGTGAAGTATTAGTACACAATTAGAGTGTACTAGTAGGATCACACGACTATTCCAATAAGCACAACATATATCATAATTACAACAAGGTAAACACATACATGCACAGAGTATATATACATATCGGTTATCACTTACAAACAACGTATAATTTCACAATTCTCAAGAACAAGTTGATATAACAAATCAATGGTTATCTCATGGAACCCAATTCAATGGTCCTCTCATGAAACTCATACCCAAGGTATTAGTGTACCGGATCGCGACACCCGTTTCAAGTTAGTGTGTTGGATTGCGATACCCGTTCCAATGTTTATGCCAGTATGTGGCAATCGATCCTAGTTAGTGCGTCGGACATGTAGTTTTTTCGTTCATACTTAATTACATTATATGTGATCAATAAGCTTCATTCACATACATACATGCAATACAATGAAGTAACTAGTAACATACATAATGCAAAACATGAAATCACAACCATCACCTACCTCAAATCAAAGCGTGAATCCCTTATGCCACTTGAATCATCCCATTTCGAATTTTTTCGCTTGTTTGTGGTCTATAAACATACAATTAATGCAAGAATCAACAACCAGACCTAATTACCCAGATTATAATCAACATTATCACGCTTAGGCCAAACCTTTGATCCACATACTAGTTTAGAGCTTCTTCCACCATAGATACTAGCTCAAAACCCTCCCCCATTGCTAATTACCCAAGAAATTAAGTTCTACAGATCGAAAAATAGATTTGGGAAGTAAAAACCTTACCTATAGTGCTAGAGAGGTGGAAAACCTTCAAGAAATAGAACTTGGTCGTTTCTTAGCTCTCAAGAACGAACTTTTGCAGAAAATAATATTTTTTTTTGGGGGGGGGGAGGGGATTATCCTATTTAAGTCGTGATAGTCCCGCTAGAGCGCCATCCATCTCGCTACTACGGGTGTATGGAGACAGAATGTTGGAATTTGAATTTCAAGCCCCCATTTCACAACACACCTTCAACCCTTTGCATTTTAAAACCATCCGTTCACACTAAGATTATTTTCAGAAGTTTTGCTCACTCGAATTTGATTTTGTAAAGTCATACGGGTTCCTTAACGTCTTAACTATCCACTCATGCACTTAAATTCATTACTAAATCACTCAATCATTACCAGATTTCCTTAAACTCACATGACTCTGATTCGTCCAAATATGGACTAGGCTAGGAATTCTCAAGTTACTACCAAAAAATTTTTTTGCTTCGGTTCTTTCCCCATTGGATTTTTGCTAACGACGGAATCAGGTTGTTACATATATGATCCAAAAGTAGTATATTAATTTTATTATTAAGTGTCTAAAATGCCCATCAAGTATTTGAATTGGTACAAAAATTCTCTTTATCAACCTATCAGCCTTAAAATACCTCTGACGTCCACCTTTAGGCTCAAAATACCCTCAATTTTTATCTTTGGCTCATATTTGCCCTTATTTTCAATAGCTCCCTTAAGTAAAATTATTAAATATGTATTTATTATATTACTTAATGTGATTGGTCAAAATTTAAACCCTTCTCAAATAAATCATAAAAATGATATTGAAACAAAATTCTATTTTTCTATAAAAAACCACTTATGATTCATATTTTGACCCGATACACTTGAAAATAATATTGAAAAAATAATTTCATGACATCTTCCAATTGACCTATTTTAAATGAACCCCAATTCATTATAACGTAACCTAATTCATAAATGAGGATCCAACTAAAATCCAGACTTACCTCGACTGACTGTCCATCTAAAAGTATTATTATTTTCATTAATATAAAATTTTCTCTCAAAATCCAAATATCTTGTTCATTTTCTCTTTTATTCTTTTTTTAATCTCTTATTCTTAATTAGGAAATCCGTGACTCAAACATGAAATGAACTCACATATTTATATTATTTTAATTAGTATTATTGTGATGATGGGATGAGGGTGGGGATAAAAGAAATAATTGTTTTTATTTTTTATTTTGGGTAAACACAAAGAAAATATAATATTTGTACATCATTATTTTTGTTCCTTTTTTCTCTTGTTTGTCATGAATTAAACAAAATTAAAATTGTGGACGATCCAATTAGAAAAAGAAATGGAAGAGATAGGGAGTGAAGGACCGGGGAGGAAGTAATTTAGAGAGTAGATGTCTAATCTATTTATAATTTTAAATTTACTATGAAATTCAAAATCAAGAAATCATGTGAGCTTATATATAAGTAATTGCAAATCATTTTAACGGAAAAGGGCCTAAAATGCCCTCAAACTATGGACTTCGGCACAATATTACCATTCGTCCATTTAATGAGTGTGATCCATTAGACATAAGCATATTTTTGAGCCGAAAGGTGGATGTCAGGAATATTTTAAGACCGATAGGTGGATGAAGGATAATTTTGTATCAATTCAAATACTTAAGGGGCATTTTAGATCCTTCTACGTTATAAATTAAAATAATATCATATAAGTCGAGATGAAAAATACTTCAATAAGGATAATTAAACATAAGAGAGAAGAGTCATTATTCTACCGTATACTAAGAAAATGTAGGTGTGACAGTGTTTGTTATCCTCTTTAGTTCATTTTACTTGTGGTTTTTATTAAAAAAGATGTCTTACTCAATAAATATGGAGAGAAACTAATATGATGCAAGAAAGAGTAGTATTTAATTGATATCAAAATAATAAATAAAGATAATTTAGTCAAATTACCAATTTTGTTAAATCTTATTAGAGAACAAAACATGATTAAAAAAAAAATGAATTGACAGGAGTTATCTTCACTTTATGTGATAGGTTCTATGATAAGTTAATGACGTTGTGTATTATCTTTCACTATTAAATATTGTTCGGAAAAAGACAGTTAATCAGTATACTGGCCTAAATTGATGCCAAATCGACAACCTCAGGGACAATAGACCTTGTCCGCTGATTTTATCGATTTTAAAACCCTGTTGATAAGGTTGATTTTTTTCAAATATAGGTTCAAATTTGCAAATTTCTGTTTAACTTTTTTATTTTTAATTTGATGAGAATGTTGACCCAAATCGAATTAAACTAAACTTAGTTTTGTTCAATTTTCATAATTTTGATTTCATAATTTTGATTTGATTTGATTTTAAATATAACCAAGTTTAATAAAAAATGATATAGTTTGAATTAGTTCATTCTGTTCTATGAGATAAATTTTATCTCAAACAGTCATTGCTTGAAGTCAAAATAGAATAAGAAAACATAGATATTCAATCAATGGATTATTTGAAACTATATTTATAAAATTTGAGGCCGTTTGGTAGAGTGTACACGAATAATGCAAAATATAGTGTATTAGTAATACTTGCATTAGTTATTATAAGATTTCTTTGATGGAATGTTTGGTTTGGTGTTCTTAAAGTATTATGCATTACATGATTCTTTTAGAAAAAATATTTGTTTACAAAAACCCTCAACAAATATAATGGAAAGGATGTAAAAAAAAGTTTTTTAGGTGTCTTTAATAATGTTAATGCATGCATTAGCGTCCATTGCATTACTAATGCATATAAATAGATGGTATTAGTAACATACTCTTCAATACACAATAGAGTGGATTACTAATACACGCATTATTATGTATAGGTTAGAAAAATGTACTAAACAAGGTACTAATAATACATTAAGATAATGCAAGCATTATTTTCTCCAATACGCTCTACCAAACGACTAGCAATAGTATTGCAACAACAACATTAAAAATTTACAAATAAATTGGAGTCTTTTAACAATCAAAGCTTTCTCATGGCACACATGAGACAACATTTCTCGAAGATCTTCTGCTGAAACAAATTGATTGCCTTAACCATAATCTTCATTTTCACCTAGTGCAATTATCATAAAACACATATGTATACAACCAACATATATCGTTTGGGAATTGGGTTTGGGTCACTCTAAAATTGGTCCATATTGACATTGGGCTTGACCTCACAGTTACAATTAAGTCTATAGAGTTAGGGCCCGTTTGGATTGGCTTAATAAAAGCAGCTTTAAAAAAGTACTTTTGAAAGTGCTGAAACTTATTTTTAAAATAAGCAGTTATGCGTTTGGATAAAAATGCTGAAGTTAAAAAAAAAGTTGTTGATGTGTTTGGCAAATAAGTGCTGATAAACAGCTTTTTAAATCAAAATGTCTGAAATACCCTTAAAAGCTGTTAACATAATAAAAGTTAATTAATTTATATTTTACAGCCATAAATAATTATATTTTGCTATCATTCACATATTTCTTTCTCATCACAAATTATTTATAAGAGGAATATAAACTTATTATAGATTTTAAAGATATATAATTTGAATAGATCAAAGAACGATTTAAGATTTTATTTTAGTTTCATCCATAGGTAATAATAATAGTCTATCATTCACATATTTCTTTATTATCACAAATTATTTATAAAAGGAATATAAATTTTTATTTAAGTTATATGTGCAACTTATTTTACATTTTAATAATATATAATTTGAATAGATCACTTGAAAGATTTAAGATTTATTTTGTTTTCATTCATTAGTAATAGTAATTGTCTATCATCCACACGTGAAAAGGGAAAAATAGAAGAAAGAAATGTTAGGGTTATGTGGGTAATTCGGAGATTGTATAAAAATATTAAGGGTAAAAAGGTAAAAATGTGGTCAACTTAAAACAGCTTATAAGCTGGAAAAAAAAAGCACCCCTACCAGCTTTTAACTTTTGGCTTAAAATAAGTTTTTTTTTAAACTTAAAATAAGTTATTTTGAGGATTGCCAAACAGCTAAATAAGTCAAAAACAAGATTTTAAGTCAGTTTGACCAGCTTTTAAGCTGAGCCAAACAGGCTCTTAGTATTACTGTATGCATTATATTTAAATTTGATTTTTCAGTTTAACCGAATTTAATCAGCTAAAAATTGAATCAAATTGAATAACTGAAATTTTGAATTTTTAATAGCAAAATCGATTGACTAAACCAAAAAATCAAAAATAAAATTAAAAATTAGTCCGGTCGTTTTTTTTAGTTTGAACTGGAATATGTCCAACCCGACACCTATATACATGTAACTTTTTCTATCAGATAGACTAAAGCAGACTTAGAGAGGCGAACGAGATATTTATGTATCCAAGATACATGTGAATCACACTAGATACTTATATCTGAGATACTAGATTTTGCATCTGACATATTAGATACAAGGAAAGAGGCGAGCAAGAGAGGAAAGTGGTGAGTGAGGTAGGAGAGAGATAAGCGAGAGATTCAGGTACATGTGAATCCACTCGAATACAGTGCATCTAGAACAAGTTAATATAATTTTGATCGCATATATTCAAGATACATGTATTGGACGCACAAAATATATGTATCTGAAGTCAAAGTTATGGGAAGTTTTGTAACAATGATAAGCGAAGGGAAGGAAGATAATTAAGTACTAAACTAGTGAATTTTTTTTATAAGTTACCCAAAAAATACATGTCATGTTTATATTTTGTATACTATATATTTCATTGCATTAAGATTAGGGAAAAGGGTCTGATATACCCCTCAACTTTGTTATTTGGAGCTGATATACCCCTCGTTATAAAAGTGGCTCATATATGACCTTACCGTTATACAAACGGCTCACATATACCCCTGCCGTTACAAAATGGCTCACATATACCCTTCATTTAACGGAAGTTAAAAAATTAGTTTTAAATTTATATTTATTACTTCTAATTTTTAAAAAAAAATTATTTAGGGGTATATATGATTCTTCTATCAAAGTTCAAGGTATATTTTAATTTTTTTTATACATAAATTATTTTTTGACTTCTTTTATTATAATTATTTGAATTTATTATTCTTATTTTGTTTTTTCCTTTCATTCCTTAGTTTAAAGAATAAAAAATTAAACTATTTTTTTTTGTGTGTATTGTAATTTAATTTCGTATTCGAAGAAAAAATTTGATCATCTACAATAAGTTTTACAAGAATTTTAGTGAAACATAATAAATTTGATTATCAAAATACTAATTATAAATTAGTCATTGAAACCAAAAAAAGTCAAAAAAAAAATATATTTGACGAGGATTAAATTTACTCATATGGGATTATATTTTTTAGAAAAAAATAATAAAAATTTAGATTAAAATTATTTTTTTTTTCATTTCCGTTAGAGGAAAAGGGTATATGTGAGCCATTTGTTTACAAGTAGGGGTATATATAAGCCACTTTTATAACAAGGGGTATATCAGCTCTAAATGACAAAGTTGAGGGGTATATCAGACCCTTTTCCCTTAAGATTATATACAATAACGATGACATACCCACTATAACACCATTAGTGGAATTCAGAAAGGATATAATGTATTTACACCTTATTCTATCTTTTTCGAGGCAGAGAGATAATCACGTGTGTATATATATATATTATACACAAGTGTCATATATATGACATATGATATACAAGTGACATATTTAAGGCTATTCTCCAACTTCGAAATTCAATATGAAATTCGATTCAGAACAATGTCCAAATTCATACAAAGTAGTCTCAAACTTGGGATATAACTTCCACAAGATGTTTCAAAGCTTTTGGAACAATACCAAAACGAAATGATTCCAATTTCACACACCCAAATTTCAACTTCAACTGACTCTGGTTCTACAAACTCCCTTGAAGATCAATGAGAACAAAAAGAGGTTAAGCAGATCAAAAAGCTTTTAGAAGAAGGAAGTACAAAACAAACAAGAAAGATACGTTTTTTTAAAATTCCTAATTTTTTGAGTTTCATTAAGTATATTATATGAAAATTTCGTTATTATATTTGAAAGTGGAATAATACTATGAGTTTTATTTCCTATGCATCTTTAAATATATAACCCATGAAAAATAATGAAAAAACAACGTGCCATTTTGGGAATCTCTATAGCCCATGCATCTATATAGCAACAAAAACCCGTGAATCACATGATTTCTGTCATTATAAAGCCCAATAAAATATTAATAAGCTTCTTACCTAACTCTACATGTAATCAGAATAAAATTTCAACAAAATGGCGGATTATGTAATATTTATTGAAACTTTTGATGACATCGAAAAGTAGGCCTTAAATAGGATTTCTTAGCTACAGTTCTATTAATTACAATTCGTAAATGCAATTTGATTTGCTATGCATTTGTATATTTGTTATATTTTATTTTATTTTTGCAGATTTTGGAGAAAATGAAATATAAATACAAACTGATTTGTATCAAATAAATACATATTAGGAGTGAGACAAACCAGATCGAGAGAGGGATAAGAGAGGCGAGCATGATCGAGAGAGGGAGGAGAGATGTGAGTCAGATCAAGACGGGAGGACAAATGATGAATGCATGTTGTGTTCGTTGTATACCGAATACAATTGATACAAAATACAATTATAATTAATAGAAAAATAAAAATATAGTTGTTCAAATACAATTGGTATGAATAGGGATAAGACACAAGTGCCCCTAGACTATGACTAAAATTTCAAAGACACATCTTAATTAAACTAAGATCATATTACACATGGAGCCATAAAGTGTGTCACGTAAGCCAAAAGGTGTATAAAAATTACAAAAAAATGAGTTTTGGGTGGGGTAGGGGTGATATAATTTTAGTTTAGTCAAGATGTGTTTGTGAAATTCGATCATAGTCTAAAAAATACTAATCCCTTATCCTTATAAAATACAAAACTCTCACAACCAATACAACCGGAGAGAGGGGGGAGTTTGCTATAAAAACAATATATATATATATATATATATATTGAATTTTTGTTAAAAAAATTTATACTATAGCCGTTCTCCATAAATATGTTAGCATTTTTGCCTAGCTTGTTCCATAATTCTTTTTATTTTTACAGAGAGTTGATATTATATAAATAGATATATAATGTATACATAAGATGTATCAATATTGTATAGATAATATATAATTGTGTATATATGATGTATAACTATTTATCATAGATGTATATACATTCATCTTTCTCAACGACCTGGATATTTTTCAATTCTGACCAACTCAAATTTCATCTCAACAATTGAAAATTTAGGTATGATCTCCCTTGATGTTTCGAAGTATTTTTATTTTGATGTAGCAATATCCCTTTATTATATTCTTCATTCTATATTTTATTAAAATAATTCCTATTTATCTTAAAAAGACTTGCAAATAGAAAGCAAATATATCACTATATATTTAGCAGATAGTGACACTTTTGAAGATTGACTAATGCACTTCAAAAAAATAATGGTATAAATATTATTTATTGTATGACAACAAACTTATGGAAAAAATATGCCAATGCACTATGAATATGAACTTGTGTCTAAATACAAGGAATGCTTACTATTCAAAACTATTGTTGAGACGTATATGTAAATTTTAGATTGTTATCATATTATGTCGTACATTTATGATTAATATTTAATCTTTATTAAATTAGAGGAATTTTTTTTTATTTACTGTTTTTGATGTTTAGTAATTATTAAACTAAGAAAATTAGATTAAATGTTTATTGAATCAAAATTTCTTATTCAAAATAACTTGATAATCATTTATCTAAAAAAAAAACACTCAGCCACAGTGGCGTCACCACATAGTGTCAAGGGTGTCCAATTGAACATCCTTCGTCCTAAAAAAATAGCATATATACAAGTAAAATGATATACGAAATGGTTAAATAATCTATTTTGGACACCTTTAACGTAACTAGGTTAGTCATAATTTGTTAAAAAGACAATAACGAATAAATCGAATATATTTCGTTTCCATCTCTCTAAAATAGAATAAAAAATATAAAAGAAATTTCATGAATTCTATAAATTAGTATTTTTGAAAGGATGTTGATGATATTTAAGTTTCTCATTCAATTACATCTAATTTACCTTTTTTTTTTAAAAAATTAAGTATATTTTTATCTCGTCAATTTCTAGTTAAATATAATTCATCATTTTTATTTAAGTTATTATATAAAAACAGAGTCATGTTGAAAAAATAATAGATATAAAAGAATAAAAAATAAAAATAAGAAGAATGTGTCTAATAAATTTTAGAGCTGTTAATATGGGCTAGCCCACCCCATCAGGGCTAACCCATACAGGCTTTGACATTTTACGGGTCAGGCCGGGCTAGCCCATTTTTGGTGTGGGCCGAAAAATGGTCGGCCCAACCCACAAGTACGTAGGCTACAGGCTTGCCGGGCCAGCCCACTTTTTAAAAAATTATATATATATATATATATATATATAAAATTCAG
>NC_028645.1:57023126-57025896 GCF_001406875.1 Solanum pennellii | reverse complement strand
TATATATATTAATTATTAATTTAAATTATAAATTTTAATTTAAAAATATTATCATAAATATCGACAAACAATATTACATGATGTTAATGTTACTACTTGTTAATCAAATTTACAAATAAAATTGTTTTTATAAAATATTTATTAAGTTAAGTTACCATTTTCAAAAATCAAAAAAAAATTATTAAGTTTTTTCAAGTAAAAGTATAAATATCTAATAGAAATATTAACCTAATTGTTTTGAGTTTGGACTCTCTTTAATTTTAAATTTAATATTATATTATATTTTTTAATTAAATTTTATTGGCCTACAGGCCGGCCCTACTTATATTTCTCAAGCCCCTCAAATCAACAGGCTTATTCAGGCCAGACTAAAAAGCTCTTTTCTTGAATGGGCTCCAAAAATCTTAGCCCAGCCCTACTAAATCCTGGTTAGGCCAGGCCGGCCCAACGGGCCTAGCCCATATTGACGGCTAGAAAAGCAAATTTTTTAAAAAAAGAAATGAAACAAAAGGAAAACATAATGAAAAAGAAAAAGAAAGTCTAAGCCCCAAAAGTTTCATTTTCCAAAGCATTTAAAGGAGGGAAAAAATATTTTCCACGGAAATTGAACCCGTGACCTAAAGGCATTTGCTGGATCACTTATCCTTTGAGCCAAACTATATTGTACGTTGAGGGGGTTCATTTTAATATATATATACTCATAAAATCATAACTTAATGTTAAATACAATGTCATTATTTGACGAGGAGGCTCAAGTCCACCAGGTCCGCCCCAGTATATATGCGCACAGACTTCATTTGAATAGATAAGAATTAATTTTGGACCCTATAATTTTAACAATTTTTAGTGATAAAAATCTAAATGTTAAGCCAATCAAATTTATACTTGGATATGCCTTTTTGGAATAGTGCCCCATCATCTCAAAATCTTGAATATGCCTCTGATTATAATCTCATAATCATTTATCATGGAATAAAATAATGAAATGACAAAATTATCCTTCACTTTCCTATATCTATGATACTTTTATGACGATTACTTTTAATATTCTTTTTAACAATATTTTCGTTTTCGTTATCAAATGAGATTTTTATTATTACCACTTAAAAGAGAGTTGCAAAAGGGTGATTATGCCTGACCCGGCTAATTGCTAAAGATGTAAAATTATAGCTTGGCAAAAAAGTCTTCTCGCCTACTAAGCAAAATATATATAGAACTAGAAATGACAAATATAGCTTAAGATTTTTAAGGGGCTTTGAAAATAAGATTCATTTGGGTTAAAGGTCAAACCAAAATTAGTTTACAATATCGATTATATTGTTAATACCTTCAAAATTGACAATAGTTGAATATAAAGAAATTCATGAGAATTCTTACAGAAAAGTAATTAAGCTAAATGAGGGAGGTTTGTTTTTTAAGAAAGAATAATTAAAGCTCTATCAAAAAAATATATATACGAAAAGCTAAATAAAGTAGATGTGTTATAAATACATTGAATTAAGTGGATTGTCCATTAAGCTTATCATAAACTTATCCTTATCATGGATATGTATTCCCAAGGTGAAGAATCTTTTTGTGATAGAAATGTATCTACTAATGTGACATTAAACATGGTGACCTTTTGATTGATTTCTCTACCTATAAATAGAGATATCATTCACCATTGTAAGATACACTTGAATAAGAAGAAAATTCCTCTTCTTCTATCTACTTCTCTTGTCTTTTTCTCTTTATGATTATATTCTTATGAGCTTGATTTTATAACACGTTCTCAGCATGAGTCTCTATCCAATTGAGAGTGAGTTCTTGTTTTTCTTTAGCTCATATTTTGGTTGATCTCGTTATGAAGATCAAAGTATTATATGCATAAAATCAGGTATGTATTTTCTAAAATATTTTATGATTTAGAATAAAATAGTATTCAGTCACTAACAATTATCAGAAACCAAAGACATATACTACTATTGGTTGAATATGACATGCTATACAAAACTTCTTAAATGGAAGAAGGTATAAAATTTTAATAGCATGAGTTTGAATATTATTTTGATTGTTTTGAAAGACTCAAAGAGTAAATAATGTTGTACTTCGGTTTATTATACCGTTGGTTAAGGGTAAGACGATGGATTCAAGTTTCATCGCACCAAAAGGGTAAGACATCAGGTTAAAGTCCGGATGCACCATAATGAAAAATATTTGAGGATAAGACGATAGATTCAAGTTCTATCGCACCAAAAGGGTACGACATCAATTAGAGTTTTGATGCACCGTGATTGGGTTCAAGTCCCATAGAATTATGGCGTAACACGCCTTATATGGGTAAGACATTGAGTTTGAGCCAATGCACCATAGCGATGATAAAATGATGACTAAGAAAAATAATATATTTTTGATGAAATGTCTTGAAATTCATCATATTGAATTTGCTCCATTCATTGAAAAGAATGTGGTAGCAACATGTGATAACTCTGAAATCCGCCTGTTGACTTGCTCCATTCAATCATATGAATGTGGTAGCAGTAAATGATTAGTATGAAAGATGACAAATAATTAATGATATGAATAAGGGCGTGGAGGGACAGAATTATAATAGTCATCATTGTGATAATGATAAAAGGAAGAACACTATGAGTTCTTCAAATAGTCCTTCAAAATGTGAAGGCAATTTTTATTATCAAAATGGTATGAAAGGTCATTAGACTTGTGAATGTTGTCAACCCAATAATTTGACAAGTTTATAAATCCTCTATCATGATACAAGAAGATAAAG
>NC_028645.1:57015442-57017013 GCF_001406875.1 Solanum pennellii | reverse complement strand
GCCTTGTCTTCCGGGCAAGCTCAAGTCCAAATGGACTGGCCCTTACTTGATTACCCAAGTATTCCCTCATGGAGCAGTTGAGTTAAAAGCCAAGGAGGGAGTGCGGTTTAATATGAATAGAGAACGAATAAAACTCTATTTTGGGCATAAAGCATCGGGGAATGAAGTGATAGAGGCATACCATCGTGATGAAGGCTGAGTAATTAAGTGTCCTCAGTCGTGCCGCGACGCAGGCGCTTGTTGGGAGGCAACCCAATACTTATAGTTTTTTTTCTTTTTTTCTTTCTTTCTTTCTTTCTTTCTTTCTAGTAATGGTAGCATTTTCTACTAATGGGTTTTAAATTTGCAGGCACATCACAAGGAAATTCTGCAGAAAATCACTCTGCAACAGTCACCAACGGACACATGCGATGGACCGTCGTTCTCTCGATGGTCCGTCCTGCACAACCATTCTGGTTGTCAGAGACCCTGTTTCTAAGGGTCTCTCTCCATTTTTCTAAATGTCCTCAAACGGACGAGTACGACGGACCGTCATACCCACGACGGTCCGTCTTGCATGACCGTTATGACGGTAAGAGACCCCTCTCCTAAGGGTCTCCATCTTTTTTTTTCAAGTGTCCTCTGACGGACACCTACGACGGACCGTCGTACTTGTGACGGTCCGTCCTGCATATACCGTCATACTTGTCAGAGACTCGCCTTCAGAGTTCTCCATATATACATAGTCTAAGTAAGACACGACTGACCCCATGACGGTCCGTCGTAGTCACGACGAGCCATCACCAAGCCCGTCGTGTGTCACTGTTATTTTAGTATTGTCATTTTATTTTAATTTTTTTTGTGCGGTTGTTGCTGAGGACACCACTGAGGGTGTCCAGATTGCAGAGGAAGTGGGTTCCAGGGAACCGGACCCACCAGCTTGCTGATAGTCGACGCTTTGCGCCACAGGTTTGCTTCACCTACCACTCTAGTATTTAACTTTTTATGCAATGGGGACAATTGCATGTTTTTTTTGTTGGGGGTGGGGTAAATGGAAAGTGAGTGTTAGGGTGAAGTCTGAGTAGCCCAATTCACTATCCTCTTTTGGGGTTTTCTTGCCTGTGTTCTTTTTCCCCAAAAGACTGATTACTTTTTCTGTTGAACCGGCATGTCTATATCTTTTGTACATAGTTTAATTCTGGAGCATGATTGCTAAAATGATATTCGGATAAACTGGAAAATGATGCATGACTAGGCATAGTAACTGATAATTATGTGGCTCTAAGCATGACATAGAGTTACACCATTGCATTACCCTAAGTCTTAAATTCGAATTAGGTGTCTGATAATCTGGTGTAGTGATGAGATGTCAAGTGAGTGTGAGGAAAATTCGAAGAAGTCCACTATTGGTACTGAGCTAGAACTTGCCTGGTTAGTCCTGCTGAAAGTAAGCTGTAATAGACAATTAGGAAAGGATCATAGGCCCTTATTCAATAAATCCCATTTCTAGCCTAAATAAAAGAAACCAAATGAAATTTATCCTTCTTTGATCTGAATAATCTGAGCTTAAATTAGACCTTTCTTTTTCACCC
>NC_028645.1:56961603-57010658 GCF_001406875.1 Solanum pennellii | reverse complement strand
GTCTGGTTGAGATAAATGACACACCATATTCAAGAAATGTGTGGTTTTTCTTTGAAAAAGAATATACCAACCACAATGTACGAAGATTGGAGACATCATCACAAAAAATTAAGTGATGTTTTAATCAGGGGGAGTATAATACGCGTTGCACTCTTTTTCCCTTGACCAAGGTTTTTTCCCACTGGTTTTTCCTGGCAAGGTTTTTAATGAGGCAACAAATAGTGCGTATCAAAAGATATGTGTACTCTTTTTCCTTCACTAGAATTTTTTCCCACAGGGTTTTTCCTAGTAAAGTTTTAACGAGGCACATTATCTATGGACATCCAAGGGGGAGTGTTATAAATACATTGAATTAAGTGGATTGTCCATTAAGCTTATCATAAACTTATCCTTATCATGGATATGTATACCCAAGGTGATGAATCTTTTTGGGATAGAAATGTATCTACAAATGTGACATTAAACATGGTGACCTTTTGGTTGATTTCTCTACCTATAAATAGAGATTTCATTCACCATTGTAAGATACACTTGAATAAGAAGAAAATTCCTCTTCTTCTATCTACTTCTCTTCTCATCTTCTCTTTATGATTATATTCTTATGAGCTTGATTTTATAACAAGATGATATTTTTATAAACAAATAACTTATTTTTAAGTAATAGTAATGATTATTATTATTTTTAGTACAACAAACCAAACAATCAATAAGAAATAATATCAAAATAATTAACTCAATATAACTAATCACAATATAACTTATCACAAACATATTGAAACCAAAAGTAGATATATATGCTTGTTGGATTCAAAGACAAATGTTAGATTTTATTATTACTATTTTTTTTATATGATGAGTCTTAAGAATTATTCTCATACTATTTTTAATTCCACACATATGATTGTAAAATAGATGAACTCACGTCTCAACACATGCACTAGCTGGCTTCTATTTAATTAGAGTTTTTTTCTTTTAAAAAAAAAAACAAAGAGTGATCCAATGGTTTTGAAATGCTTGAAAGGAGCGATCAATGGTTAAGCTTGTGGCCCCTATGAGTTTCAAACATATTAAAGCTCAAAGGATCAAGTTTGGATAAGTTTTGGCAACACCTACAAAAATAAATTAAATAAATAAAAAGGTTAGACACACGAGTTTTTCATGGTGAAAGACATGTTTTGACATACAAATCAACTTCTGTCTTTTGAGAATTTGGAATTTTATTCATATATAACGTGAACCATGCCAAGGTAATTGAATGTATCGTATCAAGTATGCCAATTGTCCTTAAAGTTGTCATGGTAATCATTAATATCTAGTGGCAAGAATTTCAAAAGCTATATCACGACTCCAATAGTAATGACTGCATTTTACATATATATTTTCTACTTATTTATCCTAAAAATGTTACAATTGAATTTCTATGAGGGCAAGAGCATGGAATCTAATTCTTTTGAAGTTCCTTTACTAATGGTTTGAATATTGATTTAGCAATACGTGAAGTAAGTAAAGAGAGATAAAGAGTAATTAAAAAGTATAGATCCGAGTGTTCACTCTAACCTTAGCTTCGAGGGTAAAGAAAACTTAAGTAAAGAAAAGATCAGCCTAATGCGGAAGGAAATAGTGAATTGCTAAAATTCAGAATGTTGAGGCACTAGCCAAAAAGGAAGCTCTTAATGAGCCCTTAAGTACTAAGACCAATAATCAAGGGACACATGCTGATGCCAACTCCTATTCCTGCCATGTTCAGGACCATACAGGTTCTACCTTCTCACACTTCGTCTCCTTTTATCTCTTTGTCAACGTCACTAAAATACTATCTCTCCTCCAACCCTAAGGGGCCGTTTGGTTACTGATTAGAGTTATGCAGAGTTTAGTTATGGAGGTATTAGTTATGTAGGATTTTGTTATGTAGGTATTAATTATGCGGCTTTAGTCATGCAAGTAGTTTAGTTATGTAGAGTTTAGTTATGCAAGATTTAGTTATGTGGTTTTAGTTATGCGAGTATTAGTTATGTAGATATTAATTATGCACGTAGAGATTATATTACATGAATTATTAACTATTGAATATGGATTTTAATATGAATCAATATATATTACTTACAAATAAGAAATAGTATAATCCTCCTTTAAAAAAATAAGGAAAGAAATTTTCTCTATGCTTAACTAGAAATTATGTTTTTTTTTTCTCTTTGATCTTTAATGTTGAAAGCTTATAAAAATAAAATACTATTAATATATTTCAAGTACATTTCACTATCTTATTTTATATAATGTCAATATCTATCAATATGATGCATGTGTTGTTTCTACATTTTTAGTATACCAAATATATAAATTATATAAAAATTCACATTCTAAATAAAAAATTAATACATAATAATTAAATATGTGGATATATTTAGTAATATATAATGCGAATATACGATAAGCATATGCGCTATCAAATTATATATTACTATTCATAATATTAATAAATAGTTATATTCTGATTTTAAATGAAAACAATAAAAAGTCGTTTTTATACAAAAGAAATAAGAAACAAAAATAGTTGGAAATTTTTTCAATAAAACATATTTAAAAATAAATTAATTGGGATAAATATGTAATTTATCTTTTTTAATATATGTATAACTAATACTCATATAACTTATTCCACTTTCTACCCTACATAACTTATATATAGATTCCTTCATACATTATTTAGATATTAATTATGTAGGATTACAAAAATTACAACCAAACATCATATAAAATAAATACATGAATAACTTTTATACAATATTTAGAATTTATCAACCAAACATAGTATACGTCATGTTGACTTTTCAACCTAATAAAAACCTTTTACAAAACATTACAAAACTAATGCTCCATCGGTTTTACAAAGAATGACCTTGTTTGACTTAGCACAGAGTTTAAGAATATAAAGAAGACTTTTAAATTTTGTGGTCTTAAATTAAAGTTAGGTCAAATGTACAAAATTTCCCTTTGATCTTGTGGCCTTAAACATGTCACGTGGAAAACTGAAATTAAAATGTAACAAAAAAAATAAAAAGGTCATTCTTTTTTAAACAGACTAAAAAGGAAAAGAGGTCATTCTTTTTTAAACGGAAGGAGTACAATATTTGATACATGAATAACATGCCCTCTTATACCGTAATCAAACGGCCCTAAGGTGTTTCCACTTTCTTTCTTAAGGATGCGTTCTCTAAGAATGGATCTTCTCGTACCTTTGTGCTCACTCCTAGGAATGCCATGTATGTTTATTCAATTTTAGTCCATACATTTAGTCCACCGTCTTTCACTGGTGTCGAGCACGACGGGGAGATGAAAAGAAATGAGAAACTTGATGGTTATTTACTACTCTTTCTTCCTTAAATGAGAAAAAGTGATTTCCGCGACCGCAGAACATGCCTTAGTCGTAATCGATGTCTTCGTCCTCGAAGAGTCCTTAGACAAGCCTTTAGCGTTCATCAATGCATCATACATAGAATAAAAAGTGGAAAATTTAAAAGTTTTCATTTGAAGTTCAACTTCACTTCATATATCAAAATAGAATCTATAATTATCTCAAATTGCCATCTAAACATAGGATTATGAAAAGTGAGACTTAGTCCTTACATCATTACAAGTCTTATAAAATGAATGCAACATAATCCTTGAAATAGGAGAAGTAAAATAATGTCTTTCAACATAAGCAAAACAACTAAAGCTAGAATCATAGGGTTTTGTCCTTGGACTTGAGGACTCACCAACTTGGGAAACAACCCAAGCTTCTTGAGAAAATAATCTTGAATCACCTCAATGACCTGAACCTACATTTGTGTAGAAATTCACATTTATTAAACTTTGCAAAAAGTTGGTTATCCTTGATGACTTGCAAAATTATCCTCAAATGACTCACTTGTCCACCCTAACTTTTGGAATATACCAAGATATCATCAATAAAGATAATTACAAATGAATCAACGATAATTCCGGAACACCCTATTCATAAGGTCTATGAAAGCCGTCGGGCATTAGTTAGACCAAAGGACATAACCAGGAACTCATAATGACTATATCTTGTTCAGAAAACCATTTTCGAAATATCAACACCTCTCACTCTATGTTGATGATAACCCGACCTCAAGTCAATTTTTGAAAAGTATCTCTGACCTTGGAGTTGATCAAAAAAATCATCAATTCTAGGGAGAGGATACTTGTTTTTTATAATGACCTTGTTTAGTTATCGATAGTAAATATACATTCTAAGTGACCCATCTTTCTATTTCGCAGTTCCTCTCAAACTTATGATATAGATATAATTCAACTATTTAATTTTATTCCTACATACTCAACATTTTTTCGTATTGATTGGATACCTCTAATGAATTATATTTTTCTTGTGATATAAATACAAGTGATTCGTATTGATTGGATACCTCTAATGAATTATATTTTTCTTGTGATATAAATACAAGTGATCATTCTCATACTCGTGGATTTAGAGTAGCTATTCTTAGTTCAATAGTTGGTGAGTGCTCCTCACTCGAGGGCATAATATAGTTGTTTCTATCCTTATTTTAGACTAATTTATTGCTAGATAGGGATCTTGTCTTGAAAAAACATTTCATTCAATTTTAGAGGCTTTTACACATTAGTATTTAATTGTAATAAATTTATTCAAATCTATTTTTTATACTTTTAATTTACATCTGCTACTTTAATTTTCATATAATATGCTTCAATATGCTACGTCAAAGGGTTTACTTGGGATAACTGATGGTTCTAACTATCATATCTTATTTAGGGTGTAGGATTAAATCGTGACATTAATTTGGAGGTTCCTAACTTTTCCATCTTTTTTTACGCTACCTTTACAACTTTCATTGGAACTAGTGCTTACTTTTCTTCATGAATCTTCGCTCTTGCAGATAACATCGTATATTCATCATCCTTAAGCTTTTCTAAAAACTCTTCTTTGGGAGCATCTGAAAGGTAAAAATAAAAGAGGGATGATACTTCCACAAAATAATAATAATTATTATATTTCCAAGATATAATTACCATTGAATAATAAAATATAATTATCAGTATAAATAAATTAATTTGATGTATACTTAATTTAATATTTATAGATTTGTAGATAAATATAATTGTGGATGTTTGATACTAATGAAACTCGTAGGGGGATGATAGATGAATGTCACGATCCACGCCATCGTTATTGGCAACCAAGCTAACCCTTCGGTGGGAGAATCATTTGTACTAATTAGCTAATCAACTCAAGTAAAAATACTAAAACATTTAAGTTACAGAAGCAAGTTAAATAGCTAAAGCTGAAGTTCCCATAAACTTCCAAAATATCTAACAACTGAACAATGCGGAAATACATATAGAACCTGAAAGTCAATGTACCAAAACATCTAAAGTTAAGCCATAAGTCTAAATTAGAAGGGTTACAACCCAAAACTAATGAACTATTAACTAACTAGAGAAGTCTAAGTCTGAAATGTGGACATAGACGAAAGGAGAACTAATAGTAGCTCGGAAGAACTGGCTCACCCTTGAATGCGATCGACGATCATTGATCTTCTAAACGATGTATTTTAACAGCTACCTGAAGATGCCCTGTACTCAACAAAGAAAGAACAAGTACAATATTAGTACATAACCACAGTGTATTGGTAAGATCACGTGACTACCCCATTAAGTGCAACATATATAAGGCATTACAGCAATATAATCACATGCATATATCGAACATATACAATATTATCAACATTTATGAAAAAGGTACAATTTCACATTCTCAATATACAAATTCATAACAAGTCATTGAACCTTTTATGGAGCCCAAACTCAAATTGTTAGCAAACCGAAATGTGGTACTCGGTCCAATGTTTATGTCGAAATGTAGCAACCGGTCTCATAATTATGTTGGAATGTGACAACCGATCCAAGCTAGTGTGTCGAAATGCAACACCCGATCCCTTCAACAAATTGCAATCACAATCACAAGTATATTCTTAAGTTCATACGATTAAGTCATGATTCATGGCATTATCATTCATCTATCTCATCAACAATGTGTTCAATCATGCAATATTCGCATACATACACATATTACGATGAGGTAATAATAATCATACATCACACAATCATAGAATCACAATCATCACCTACCTTGAAACAAGCTTGAAACCCTTAAGAAACTTGATCCTTCCTTTTCTAGATTCGTTCTTCTTGTTCTTGGTCTACAACAATCATAATAATATGGAAATCAGTAAACAATCCCTAATTACCCAAATTACTAATCAATTTTATCAACCCTAGATCATACCCATAATCTCAATATTCAAGTAGGGTTTTTTCCACCATAATACTCAAATCAAAACTTTTCGCATACAAAATTACCCATCATATTACGTTCTATAGATCAAAAATGGATTCGGGGAGTGAAAATACTACCTTTAGCCTCAAGAATGATGAAAATTTGTCGATAAAAGCACTGAGTTCGTTCCTTAGCTCTCAAATTTCAAAATTGTAGAATAAAATATTTTGAGGATTTATTTACGACTTTAAGTCACGTCTGCCCCGCCATGGCGGCACCCACCTCGTTACAGCGGACACGCCCAAGCAGTAGAAATTTCGCCTCACGTCTTACACGAAACCAATGAGAAAATTTAATAATTCCAAGACCCTATTTCACAACACACCTTCCACCAACTACATTCGAAAACTACCCGTTCACGCTATGATCAATTTTGAGAATTTTACTTGCCTGAATTTAATTTTGTAAAATCGTATGAGTTTCTTAACGACTTATCTACCTACTCATGTAATCAAATTCATAATTAAGCCGCCTGATTATTAGCATATTTCTCTAGACTTTAATGATTTGATTTCATCCAATTCTGAACTAGGTTGGGGAATTCCAAGTTACTACAAAAGAGTTTCCGATTGAGAAAAAATTTCTTTGGATTTTCTATAACAATGGAATTCGGTCATTATAATAGATACCGATTTACACAATGCTCGTCTCCAAGTGATAAACTTAGGAGAAATAGTCTAAGGAAGAAATAGAGTAGTACTTAAATCGACGAACAATTGGAGATACTTGTCTCACATGTCCTTCTCGGTTTCCTAAGTAGCTTCCTCAACTGGAAGATTCTTCAATTAAACTTTTACCGACTTAATATCCTTGGTTCTCAACTTACAGACATCACGATCAAGAATTGCAATCAATTCCTTCTCATAATGGAGGTATTTGGCTAACACAATGGAGTCTCAATTAATGATGTAGTCCCTGTCACCATGATATCTCTTCAACATAGACACATGAAATATCTGGTGAACACCTGATAGATTAAGAGGTAAAGACAATCTATAAGTCACCGGCTCTACACATGCAAGAACCTCAAAAGGACCGCTGTATCATAGACTTAGCCTGCCCTTCTTGCCAAATCTCATCAACCCCTTCATAGGTGATACCTTAAGAAGAACATTTTCACCAGTATGAAATGTCATGTCTCTTACCTTATGATCTGCATATTTTTTTGCCTACTCTGGACTGCTAGAAGTTTAGTTTGAATACTCCTCACCTTATCTTGAGCATCCTTCACTAAATCAACCCCCAATGGTTTCACATTTCTGCCCTGGAACAATCCTATGGGTGATCTACATCCCCTCCTATATAATGCCTCAAACGATGTCATAACAATGCTGGAGTGATAACTATTATTATAAGAGAACTCACACAAAGGTAAGAACTTATCCCAATACCCTCCAAAATCAATCCAGCATGCCCTCAACATGTCTTCCAACACTTGAATAGTCTTCTCAGACTGTCCGTCCGTCTGCGGATGGAAGGCGGTACTAAACATGAGTTGCTTGCCCAATTCAATATGTAATTTTCTCCAAAACATGGAGGTGAACTGCATACCACTGTCTGAGATGATAGATAAAGAAACCCCATGTAACCTCACTATCTCTTTCACATAAATCTTAGTCAATTGTTCATCATTATAATCTATTCTTACCGAAACAAAATGGGTTGATTTAGTCAATCTACCAACCACTATATAATGACCTGGAAAATCATTTTCTTAAAATTCTTAAAAGCTATTTGTTAATTACGATTGTTTACTTGACAGGTGATTTTTAAAAATATAATTTTAGTTGGTGCTAATGGGCTAAGTCCATACTTGTTTAAAACCATGTACTATTTGGCCCCTATATTGAGATAAGTTATAGGGATAAAAAATTTAGAATAATTTACGCTAGGAAAAAAAAAGAAAAGATGAGAAAGAAACAAAAAAACCTCTTGGATGGCGTCGGACGAGAAGGCACCGACTTCAGGTAATATTAATCAATATTTTCATCAATAATGCAATCAAGAATTTATATAATATAACATTAATGTTTAGATATTAGTGGAACAATATGTAAGGTGTTTTCCTTTTGAATTGTTAGATATATTATATAAATAAAAATATATACAGAAGTAGGTGACTTGAATTAATGTGGGTGCCACGATATTTTGGGGGTTTCTGTATGACAAACAATTTTGATGAATCTTTTTACAGTAATCATATAATAAAAATTAGATGATGAGTGGAAAGTTGAGAATTTTCATAATTGAATTAGGGGAAAATTGGAAATTTTTAGAATGGACACTTTCTCTTAAGCGGTAAATTACTAATTGTCAGGCTTAGCGTGGATTTGATATATTAATATAGATAATTAGATATTAAGTGTATTATTTTCTTCATTAACACATTCAAGTTATGATATATTAATATAGATAATTAGATATTATGTGTATTAAATTATGTAAAAATATTATTATATTTTTGATATTAGAGTAATTAAAACTTAATCATAGACTTGAAATTTAGGAAATATGAGGTTGACGTATGTGTTGGAATTAAGATTTAAGAACTTGATTATAGATCAAGGTGAGTTTTTCAGTCTAGGCTACACATATGATAATATGGGTGTTGTTAGTTTGAAATCTTATTGTGATTATTTATTTGAATAGATTCAATTGATTTAGAAGTTCAACGAAAGGGGAATGTTCAAGTCTCGGAGTGATTGTTCGACTATTCCAGGCAAGTGGATTTCTAAACCCTTGTTAAGTGTATGAAATTCGTCTATTTCCTTGTGGTGTGTGGTTGGGAGTAATGTGACTTGGTGAAGGATTGACTTGTCCACCTTGATTAATTCTAATGATGAAAAGGAATATTAAAAGACATTGTGATTAATTGTTTGTGTGTGATGGGTTGGGAATGGTACAAGTATTGGTGTTATAAAGACAAGATTTATTACTATGGAATATGGATTGTAATCCGAGAATGTCAAATCATATGGGTATTAGCTGATATATTATTGGCTTGATTTATTATTTCTGATTATGTTCTTTACTAAACCCCTATAATTGTGATAATTAGGGGTGATTATATGTTATAGCGACATTTGATTTATTGAGATGTTGCATTATCCCCTTTATTTGATATCATATTGTGAGCATGCATTGACATGAGATTGGGTATGAGTAAAGGTCTAACACGTGGAGATCGTCTGTGTTGAGATCGAGTTATGATTATTTGGGCACGTGGAGATCGTCCGTCCGATGGAGAAGTTATGATTATAACTTGGGCACGTGGAGATCGTCCGTTGAAATTTGTTTGATTTATGATTGTGCGTTGAGATCGTCCGCACAGACACGTGGAGATCGTCCGTGTCGGTATATGGACCTCGCGAGTCCCCCATGTGTCATGAACTCTCGATGTATTTTTGAGGAGTATCATGTATATACGGTTGAGAGAATAATTGGTATTCTGAGGCATATCACTTCATTGTGTCATATTGCATTGCATCCCATGACATCCTTTATTCTTGATGATTATGTATTCTATTGGTGGTTGAAAAGTACTAGATATTTGATTACCTCTATTTGATGAACTTGATCTTGTCTGTTGCTGATATTGTGAGTGACTTTTTGTGAAAGTTGTGATTGTTGAATATTGAGTTTCTAGTTGAGGATGTGTAATATTTTAAAATGATTTTGATGAGATGGGTGCTATGAAAGCTATGAACTGTTAGGTTGGGCTGATTTTTGTGCAGGTTGTAGTTGTGGAGGTTCGGTTGGTGTGTATGGAGTACCCGTATTTTATCTCCTTAGCTTGTGTTTAGAAGTTTACTTGTTGTGTACCATGTGGTTTCGTACTCACCCCTTGCTACTACAAATTTTTTGTAGGTTACTAGCGCGGACCTTTGTGATATTTCTCTTCTCTTTGTCCGAGGCTTCTTGTGGAGAATTATGAGGTAGTTGCTTGTTATCTCAGCAAACCTTCTTGCTCCTATTTATGATCTTGTTCTATTCGAGAAACAATGTCATTTGAGACTTACTTTTTTTTTTTGAATCAATGGTAATAATTTAGAGGTTTGTACACGTGACAATCAAACTTTGGGGGGTATTTTTGAGTAAATTATGAAATTTTCGCATTTTATTCTGATAGTCGAGGTTTAGGCTGACTTTTCTTGGTGGGATAAAACGAGTGCCATCACTTATATTTTTGGGTCGTGTGGTATTAGAGGCCAGGTTCATAGGTCTCACGTGTATACAAGTCGAGTCTAAGTAGAGTCGGTAAGGAGACGTCTATACTTATCTTCGAGAGGCTATTGTGACTTTTAAGAAAAATCTTCACTTTTTGAATCTCTATCGTGCATCATTTGTCCGTTCTGATTCTTATTGCTTCATTTAATTCACTCTCATTTATGTGATGACTCGTGTGTAGTTCCCCATGTGAGTAGTTGGTGTGTCGCGTATTGGTTGAATGTTAGATCTGGTACTAAGGTAAAAGTGATAATCTTAAGAAAAAGATGTGTGTTCACATTTGAAATGTTCAATTTAAAAGAGTTGAGTTATGTGATGACTCGACGAAATATTTTTTTATTGGATTTTTAAATGATGAGGTCGAACAATGGTTTGAGGGACTCCATAAACATATTATATTTTTCAAGTTCGCTACTAAGGGGAATAGTGCTTGTGTGATATAGGTAATATCTCTAGCGGTTCGATAATTGAATATGGAATAATTAAAAGGATGTCTAGATAATGAGTATTTTAAATATGGAAAATACAGTAAGTAAAGTTGTCAAAATATGTATGGTTGGCTTATCGAATGATAAGAATGATGTTGCACCAATAGAGGCAGAATCTCTTTTGTGATTTCATAGATTGAGTTTATACCAAAGAGGGTCATGATATGATTATTACAACGATACCAATTCTTACTTGGTTAGAGTTATGGATTGTGTTACTATTTCTAAGAACCTGATCTACGGAGGAATACATATCGTTTTGGATGAGAGACTGCATGAATTTCGTAGTGTATTACAGTTACTTAATAGGCATAATTGTGTTGGCTATTTGGGTACACTCTTCTCAATAAGTATAATGTGTTCTAATGATGGATCTAATGAACTTTCATGGTGTGACACTAGAGGTATCTGAAAATGGATATGTCAACTGTCAAGTGTAGATACTAACTACTTAAAGAGTCATCGATTATATAAATGCTAGCATAATGAGATTTGGTTGTGCATTCACATAAGAGAAACCAACTTGTTTGTTACTATGGACACTTGGCTTAAATATTATTTATAAGGGAAAAAAAATTTAGTGGTGGATCTTGAAAACCGTATTAATGTGTTATGTTATGAAGTGTATCCCGAAGATTCTAATAAGGACTAGTGATTTCATCTAATGGGGTGGACCGATATGGAAATGAAAAGCTTATGGCTAAAGGAAGTTTAATGAGTATACTTGTATGAAGGCAATTGGAGATTTAAGTAAGAAAGTGTGCATAAAAAATTGAATTAATCCTTTGCAGTTGGCTGATATGGTTTAGCTTAAAGTGTCATGTCGATTATAAGGTTTACTTGTGATGATGGTAGTGATTACCAAGCATAATGATAATAAGAGTTTGCTAAATTATAATTGAGATGCAACTCTATGATCAGGATTGTTGGTTAAATGAATTTGTATTGTAATGACGATTTGTGAGTATTTACGGTCATGGTTTGCTACTATTTTGGTAAGTAGTCTAATTTTTATGGAAAGTTGTATGAGATGTTGGGACACCACTCGAATATAATTGAAAGGATTTAGAGCCATAATGAGAAGAATTAGTGGGGTATGTAGTTTAACTTTTTGAGCAAGAAGAGAACTAGGATATTTACTTTGATTGCAAGGATTAGAATGTATCTTTAGTGGAATTTGGGGAATTGAGTTCAGAGACTCGTGGTTCCATCTGTTTTGCTCTAGTTAAGGTGATAATGTTATGTGACATTCATCATATTGGTTAAAAAACTATTTGATAAAATTTGAGAAAGGAGTGTACAAATGTTCAACCCGAGTGTGATGATAAATTTTTTTTATGGTTTTGAGCTTGATAATGAGTACAGTTGAATTCTAAGCGAAATATATGATAAGGTAAATGGAGATCCGATCAATGATAAGCTAAGATACGTAAATTCATAAGAATCTTCAAGGTATGAGCTAATGTTGATAGATAAAGGTATTGATTACATAGTTGGATTAAAAATTCAAGTTTTTCATGGTGAGTTTAGGTTTGTGGTAGTGTGTGTTGTCAAGGAATGGATTGGTAAGGTAAGAAAGGATCGATCATATTGAGTATGAAGCATTTAAGAAGGCCTTAAAAATAATTTGAGTAGTAAGTTTGCTTACTTTTGATTGTTATACCTAAGGAGGGTTTCACATAATTTTTTGATTTAGAGAATAAGGTAGAAATATCATGTGTTGTTGGTAAAAGGATAAAATTGACAAGCAAGTCAGTGAAAAGAAAAAAAAAAGCCTGGTATATTAAAAAGTTCAAGATATTTAGAATTGTATGTCATGGGAAAATTTAAGGAAAAATGAAAGAATAAGACCACTCGTATAAATCCTTGATTTGTAATTTAAGGTTGTATTGATTCTTACCTATGAGCTTAGATATGAATGTGAGATGTGAACTAGTTTGGCACAGATTTACTAGGAATTTATCATCGACTTTTCTAAATATTGAGTTTTTGTTTGGAGGACAAGCAATGATGGGTGGATGATTCTATGTGGTTCTTCGAGCTAGATTGTTCAAGCTATGATAGGTAAATTATTGATGTTCAACGATGTGGACCTACAATTTACATGATTAATGAGGACTGCGAGGGGATTGAAATATCCTTGCGTATGGGACGATACAGATTGTTATGATGTGTTACATAGATATTTGATGGTGATTAGTGGTTATCAGCTTATAGAATACTGAATTATTGGAGTGACAAAAATAATATCTTAAGTGTGGGTATAAGGTATATGATGGTTTTGAATATTAATTGAAATTTGGTATGTGAAAGGTTGCATAGAGTGACATTGGGTATGCTTCAATTGTTGTACCTCGATGAAAAGTATTATTAGTCTTGGAAGTAGCCCTATCAGTCTTAGGTGTGACATGTATATGTCATGGAATGCTTAAACATAAAGAGAGAGCGTCATAGTTTGAATATTTTGGAGGCGGTAATGTGTTTTTTTAAAAGGAGACTTAGATACTAGTGGCGATTTGAGAGCAAGGTAAATGGCCTGAATGGTTATGATGTTTTGTTAGCATTAATAATGTTGGTAATAGCGGAGTACTGTGAGAAGTATGTGGATTTGATGAATTAAATATGTGTACTATTGTAATGGAGACTACATTGTTGATTATATGTGGCTAAAAATCAAAGAGATGGAGTCGTATGAATGGATTGTTTGATAGGGGCACTATGGAGAGAGTATATTGTGTTATTCGATTTTTGTTACGAATATTCTTATATGACCCACCGACTTTATTTCGGACATGATTCGGAGTATAATTCGATGTATATGTCCACGTGTGTTTCTAGATATATGGGTGAATTTTTAGTGGTGGATCGGATGTACCGATCCTCTTATGTCCTTTTGATAGGGTTGTTTCCTTGGACAAAATTGGTCATTTCAGTTATGGAGGATTTGATGTTGTTTGAGAAAGTAGAAGTATACCATCGTTTCTTTATGACGACCTTGCTTATGAGAACTTATAAAAGAACTTTCAGGAATAGTTACAGTCATCCGACAGTGTTGTTAAAGGTTCTACATCCTAGAGTGTACCGCTTGTTGGGTGCATACTTGATATTGTTCTTCTTTGGATTAGATAAGTTCCATTCTCCCTTGATGAGTACCCAATATCTAAATATTGGATTTTTATAACTTAAGCTCGTCAAAGGATTGTGTTGTGAAAAGGAAAGCTTGGTAAGATCAATGATGAGTTGAGCATTATGAGTTTGCGGTGGTTAGTTCAAGCTCACTTACGGATGTAGTCGATACCGATGCAAGATATTATCTTGGTTATATGCGAATAAATCCGTCATGATTGTTGTATTATGGTTAAGTGGGTTTCAATTTAGATTGGGCGAATGAGTTAGTTTATTTCTTGATAATCACTCATGATTTGTAGATCTTTCAAAATTTGATTTGAAATTTCAGTTTGTAGTAGTTGCTCGATGAAATGGCCGTAAGGTTGAGCTCACTTGGAGAGACAAACATCAACTTTGGAAATTATACCTCAGCTTTTTGATAACGTCGATTATTCTTCCTTCTTCTTTTTTATGTTCGAGGAAGAACATGATTTTTAGAGGTGGATAATATAATGACCTGAAAAATCATTTTTTTAAAATTCTTTAAAGCTATTTGTTAATTACGATTGTTTACTTGACGGGTGATTTTTAAAAATATAATTTTAGTTGGTGCTAAAGGGCTAAGTCCATACTTATTTAAAACCATGTACTATTTGGCCCCTATATTGAGATAAGTTATAGCGATATAAAATATAGAATAATTTACGCTAGGAAAAAAAAGATGAGAATGAAACAAAAAAAACCTCCTGGATAGCGTCGGACGAGAAGGTGCCGACTTCAGGTAACATTAATCAAAATTTTCATTAATAATGCAAGCATGAATTTATATAATATAACATTAATGTTTAGAAATTAGTGGAACAATCTGTAAGGTGTTTCCCTTTTGCATTGTTAGATATATTGTATAATTAAAAATATATATAGAAGGAGGTGACTTGAATTAATGTGGGTGCCACGATATTTTGGTGGTTTCTGTAAATTTGGCAAACAATTTTGATGAATTTTTTTTTACAGTAATCATATAACAATGATTAGATGATAAGGGAAAAATTGAGAATTTTAAGAATTGAATTAGGAGAAAATTGGGAATTTTTAGAATTGACACTTTCCCTGAAGCGGTAAATTACTAATTGTCAGGCTTAGCGTGGATTTGATGTTTAGAATTTTCTTCATAAACACATTGTGATTCAAGTTATAATATATTAAAATAGATAATTAAATATTAAGTGTATGAATATTATTATATTTGTGATATTGGAGTAATTAAAACTTAACCATAGGCTTGAAATTTAAGAAATATGAGGTTGACGTATGGGTTGGAATTAAGATTTAAGAACTTGATTATAGATCAGGGTGAGTTTTTCGGTCTAGGCTACACATATGATAATACGGGTGTTGTTAGTTTGACATCTTATTTTGATTATTTATTTGAATAGATCCAATTGATCTTGAAGTTCAACGAAAGGGGAAGGTTTAAGTCCCCGAGTGATTGTTCGACTAATCCAGATAAGTAGATTTCTAAACCCTTGTTAAGTGTATGAAATTCGTGTATTTCCTTGTTGTGTGTGGTTGGGAGTAATGTGACTTGTTGAAGGATTGACTTGTCCACCTTGATTAATTATAATGATGAAAAGGGATATTAAAAGACATTGTAATTAATTGTTTGTGTGTGATGCGCTGGGAATGGTACGAGTATTGGTGTTATAAAGGCAAGATTTATTATTATAAAATGTGGATTGTAAATCGAGAATATTCCAAGCATATGGGTATTAGGTGATATATTATTGACTCGATTTATTATGCGTGATTATGTTCTTTACTGAACCCGTATAATTGTGATAATTGGGGGTGATTATATGTTACAGAGACATTTGAATTATTGAGATATTGCATCATCCCCTTTATTTGATATAATATTGTAACATGCATTGATATAAGATTGAATGAGTAAAGGTCTAACATGTGGAGATCGTCCGTGTTGAAATTGATTTATGATTATATGGGCACATAAAGATCGTCCATGCGATGGAAAAGTTATGATTATAATTTGAGCACGTGGAGATCGTCCGTTGAAATTTGTTTGATTTATGATAGTGCGTTGAGATTGTCCACACAGACACGTGTAGATCGTTCGTGTCGGTATATGGACCTCGCGACTCCTCCATGGGTCATGAACTATCGATGTATTTTCGATAAGTATTTTGCATATACGGTTGAGAGAGTAATTAGTATTCTGAGGCATATCACTTCATTTTGTCATATTGCATTGCATCCCATGACATCCTTCATTCTTTGATGATTATGTGTTTTATTGGTGGTTGGAAAGTACTTGATATTTGATGAACTTGATCTTGTGTGTTGATGATATTGTGAGTGCCTTTTGTGAAAGTTGTGATTGCTGAATATTGAGTTTGTAGTTGAGGATGTGTAATATTTTAAAATGATTTTAATGAGATAGGTGTTATGAAAGTTGTGAACTGTTAGGTTGGGCTGATTTTTATGCAGGTTGTAGTTGTGGAGGTTCGAATGGTATGTAAGGAGTACCCATATTTTATCCCTTTTGCTTGTATTTAGAAGTTTACTTGTTGGGTACCGTATGATTTGGTATGCACTCCTTGCTACTACAATTTCTTTGTATATTACTAGCCCGGACCTTTTGTGATATTTCTCTTCTCCTTGTCCGAGGCTTCTTGTGGAGAATTGTGAGGTAGCTGCTTGTTATCTCAGCAGACCTTCTTACTCCTATTTATGATCTTATTCTATTCGAGAAACAATGTCATTTGAGACTTACTATTTTTTTCTTTGAATCAATGGTAATACTTTAGAGGCTTGTACACGTGACAACCAGATTTTAGGGGGTATTTTTGAGTAAAGTAATGATCGAGGTTTAGGCTGACTTGTCTTGGTGGAATAAGACGAGTATAATCACGTTCATTTTTTAGTTGTGACACACTACCTAAATCAAACTTCCCAAAATTCTTGGGAAGACCAACCACGGAATTCATGACTATCATTTCCCACTTCCATTTCGGAATTGACATTCTTTGAAGCGAACCTATTGGCCTATGAGGCTCATACTTTGCTTGTTGGAAATTTTGATACTTAGCCACAAATTCTGCTATAAAATTCTTCATACCCGACCATCAATAAATTTGCTTCAAATCTCGGCACATCTTGGCCACACTCGGATGAATGGAATATCGCGAACTATGGGATTCTATCAAGAATTTCTGAATCAAGTCATCAACTCGAGGAACAAAATTCTTCCTATAAATATGGGTACACCTTCCGCATCAAGAGTGGTATCTTGTGCCTTACCCATTGTAGTCTTCTTCTTAAGCTTATCCAAAGTTTCATTCTCAAACTTGTTTGGCCTTGATATATTCAATGAATGCAGCTCTAACTTCAATGCTTCCTAACACCCACCTTTCTTTAAGATGCCCAATTGCATGAATCTAGACTTTAAGGTTCGAATTTACTTAGCCAAAGGTTGTTTAGTTACACTCAAGTAAGCTAAAATGACCATACTTACTGCCTTTTGACTCAAAGCATCTGCCACTGCATTAGCCTTGCCAGGATGTTATTGAATGGTGAAATGATAATCTTTAAGTAACTTCATCTAACTTCATTTTCTCAAATTCAGATTCTTTTGAGTGAACACATGTTGCAAACTATGATGATTAGTAAACACCTCACACTAAACAACATATAGGTAATGCCGTCAGATCTTAAGAGTATAAATGTGACGGCCCGAGCCTATTCCTCGGATGCGAACATAAGAGATATAACATGTCAAAAAGTGAACTCACCATTCATCATTTCTTTCTTTACCCAGTACTCATACATAAGAGATATAACATTTCAAAAGACATGACAAGGGCAAGTAACTCATAATACAACCCAAGTATAGCATGCATAATTGCATTAGATATTTAAGAGTCAACATCCTTCAATAGCTTCATTTAGAGCACTTTCATACATTTGTCATTAAGACCTTAGAGAACTCACTATGACCCTCTCAAAGCCTAATCGTTAAATGCATGGATTGCATCCCACACCGTAAAAGGTGGTCTACTTGCCTTAGGTAGACTAGGCAATATCTTAGTTTTGGTAGAAACCACTGGCTAATATATATCCTATGTGGGTACATAGTTATGGGATAGGAAGACGTTCATTGGAACCTTAGATTAACATTGAGAGAGTTTACATCTTACCATATCCACTCAGTGCTTAGCTTACATTTCCATAGAGTAATTCATTCACATTTATTGTACTTAAGAGGGCTACCAACATTGGTTAAGCTGACTCTAAGTACATTACCAAGAAAGGGTCACCAAGACTAGGTCTAGCGATTCTAGTTACATTAAGAATAACTCATGAATTTCTAAGAAGGGTTCCATCTACATTGGGCCTACCAATACAAAGTTCATCATTTCACACAAGAAAGGGTTACCACCACTAGGTATACCGGTGCAAGGTTTATCATTCATTACTAGACTCATCATGAAGGGTGCATTAACATTGGGTCTACTGGTTCAAGACATAATCTAAAATACTTTACCATGCACTTATGAAAGGGTTACCAACATTAGGTCTACTGATTCATTATCATTACATCATCAATACATTCATCATTTAAGAAGAGGATTTAATAAGAGGATGCTAAGCCTACCAATTCAAACTGTACAATACATTGAAGAAAACCCTTCACATTATATCATCATCATTCATAAGTGTTTAGGCAATAAAAAACCTTCAATCACAATACAAATAGTAATTAAACACCTCCACCTTTCAAGTGGATTAATAGCTCTAGCATAGTTTTATCCCAATAAGTAATTTGATCAAACCATGTCCTTCAAGGGTCATACTTCCAATTCATCAATATACACTACAATTTATTATAATTAAGACATGGATAATGATACAATTTCATAACCTAAATCAATTTAGACATATATTATTCATAAGCTTTAATAATCAACAAAGCCACTTCATAAAGACACAATTTAGGTATTGAGGGAATTCATGGGTTCATAGAGTATTTTCACCATAGGTCATAAATTACACTAAATCAATCATAATTTGTCATTAATAGACCATTAAAATCGTTGTGAACAAGGAACCCATTATATAGAGTAAAACCTAGGGTTTTTGAGAAACTTGAAAAATTCGAAATTACTTTTAAATGGACAGGGGTGAAAGCTACCCCTTGATGAAGGATCACCATACATTGATTATAAAACTTTGAAGAAAATTGAGGAATAAACACCTTGAAATCCACAAACCAAGCTTTAATGATTTATTTCTTCCTTGAGTTTATTGAGAGAAATTTTGAGAGGAGAAGAATTTTGGGGTCTTGATTTGGGTATTTGAAAAAAAGGATTTAATAAAGTGCTTTAAAACTTAAAAGTATATATATTTATGATATAAACAATTTAAAATCAACCCCACTTTATAATTAAATAAAATAAAATAACTTAAAAACCCTCATTACGGGTAGCCTCGTCCGTGACCACGCCCACTTTTAGGGGTCGTAAGGGGAACCACGACTCGTGGTGATGTCGTGGTCCCTAGGAAGTATCCCCTTGACCCTTTCAAGCCTCCATAAGTCCAAGTCATCTTCACTGCTACTTCTACGGACCGTGGTCAAGACCACTAGCCATGAAGTGGCTCGTGGACTTGGAGTAGTAGCTTGGCCTCAAGGCCTTGCCTCCCACTAGGATAAGTCACCTTAACGACCACTTCTGCGAACCGTGTTCAAGACCACTGGCCCTGAAGTGGTTCGTGTACTTGGAGAAGTGCTTGGCAAAGGTTGGAAACCTTGGCCTTTGGCTTAGGGCTTGCCCCCTTGGCTTGGCACTTGCCACTACAACCCTTAACCAACTTTAGAAGGTCCTTCTAAATAACGGAGTCTAGCATGTACCTTGACGTTTAACTACTAAAACCCTCAACCAAAGATTGGGACAACAATACACAATATGAAACCTCATTATAAACTCAACACAGTCATTAGGCTCTAGTTTCACATATATATTTTTTGTTGTTACAAAACACTACCGCTGCCAACTCCAAATCATGTTGGATAATTCTTCTCATACACCTTCAAATGACGCGAGGGATAAGCCATAACATTCTTATCCTACATTAACACGTCACCCAAACATGAATGTGAAGCATCATAATAAACAATAAAATATTTACCTTCTACCGGTAATGCTAGGATAGGAGTTGTGGTCAAGAGAGTTTTGAGCTTTTGAAAGCTATCCTCACATTTTTCAATCCATTCAAATAATATCTCCTTTTTGGTCAAATTGGTCTAGTGAGTGGCAATAGAAGCAAAGTCCTTCACAAATCGACTATTGTAGCTAGCGAGCCCCACAAACTCCTAACTTCCGTCACAGAGCTAGGCCGAACCCAATTCTTAACTGCCTCAATATTTTGAGGATCTACCATTACAAATTTTTTGAAACTACATGTCCCAAAAATGCAACATAAGTCAACCAAAATTCACACTTATATGATTAGTAAAAACTATTACAAATGAATAAAAAATGGCTTGAACACCCAATTCAAAAAACTCATAAAAGTGCAGGAGCATTAGTCAAACCAAAAGAAAAAACTAAAAAATCATAATACCTATAGCGGGTTTTAAATGTCGTCTTGGGCACATCCTCAGGCCTAATTTCAATTGATGGTAGCCAGAACTGAGATCAATCTTGGAGAAATTTGATGCACCTTGTGATTGGTCAAAAATATTATTTATTCGAGGCAAAAGGTATTTGTTTTGAATAGTGAACTTATTCATTTGCCGATAATCGATACACATTCTTATACTACCATCCTTTTTCTTAACCAACAAAACTAGAGCACCCTGGGGAAGTACTAGGATGAATAAATCTTTTATCAAGAAGCTCTTGGATTCCTCTGGGGCATGAGATATGGAGGGATAGAAATGGGAAGTAGTATCAAGTTCTAAGTCAATGCAGTAATTTATATCCTTATTCAGAGGCATACCAAGCAAATCAGTATGAAACACTTCTCTAAATCCTAACACCACATTAATAGATTCAATAGATGGAGCCTCAACCTCAACGTCACTAATATGAGCCAAATTAGTCAAATAACTCTGTCCTACCTCTTTCCTAACCTGAATGGAGGATATGATCTTAACTTATTTAGGCTTGTACACCCTTCCTACTCTAACTTTTGCTTTCCTGAATTTTCTAGAGTTACAGAATGAATATTACAGTTTAGCACAACAAAATAGGGGAATAACCAATTCATGCGTAAAATTATATAGAAGTCAGTCATATCCAAAATCACCAAATCAGCCCAAGCCTGAAAACCCATAAATAAAATAGGACAAACACGATAGACGTGGGTGACTATGACTGACTTTCCAACTAGGTAGAAACATAGATGGGTGCATCAAGTATATCAAAAATCATAGAAAATGTTGCGGCAAATCTCACGGATACATATGAATAAGTAGAACTCGGATCAAATAACACATTAGTTATCCGGTCACTGACAAGAATAGTACCTGTGATCACCGCATAAATGTTTTGCCTCATTCTTTCCTAGAAAGACGTAACACTCAGCCCTATATCTTGATGAGCTACTTCCCTGCCTAGATGAACTGCACCTCTACTTGCGTTACCATTTCCTCTGCCTCCGCGACCTCATTGATTTACTCTTTGCCCACCTTGTGGACGTCCTCAACTATTATTATCATGGTAACACTACTCTAGGATGCAGCTACGTAGAATCCAACACACGTGAGTGGGGAAAAGTTTTCCTCATAAATCCTGGTGCTCCACAATTTTAGCAAGTATGATCAAAAGATGGATTTCCATCCGCCGAAGGGGTGACTCTCTGGCTATCCTGAATCAAATTATAAGGTGGAGTTCCCGAGTAATTACCTGTAAAGGAGGGCATGGCTGACTAAATTGGTCTGGCTACACGTGTTGGCCTCCCTTTTTCCTTTTGAGTAAGAACCTATAAAGTTACTCAAGTGTTTGGCCCTTTTTTCCAATACCTTAGCTTCACCGTCTCACCTCACCCCCTCCACCTTCTTAACAAAGTTTGTTACCTCATTAAAGCTCCTCCATGTCGAGGTCATATGAGCAGATAATATTTGCAACTCAGAATTAGTCCCTTAATAAATAAACAAATCCTCTCTTTCTCAATAGTCACCAACTGTGTAGCATATCTAGACAAGGCATGAAACTTGGTCTCAAAATTAGCCACAAACATACCACCTTACTTCAAAGCCATGAACTCATCCTTCTTGCGTTCTCCCAAAGTCCTACTCACATATTTCTCTAAAAATAGAGCATGAAATTGGGTTCAAGTAAGTAGAAGTAAAGTTGAATATTTGCATTCCATATAATCTCTCCACCACTACTTAAACTCACCTTAAAGCTGAAAAGTCATGAACTTAACCCCATGCGGATGGACAATTCTCAACTTAGGAAGCCTCTCATAGCAATCTAGGATGAACTCGTGTGTATCCTCTCTCTTAGAACCATGGAAAATCGGTGGTTTCAACTCCAAAACTTGGTCAACATCTCATGTTCATTACCATTCATAACATGACCCAACAAAGGACGAAAGAAAGTACTATTACCTACATTCGCTCCCACCTTGGGGACAGTGATAGCAATAGGAGGGTTGGCGGGAGCTTGAGTTGCTTGAGCAGAAGGAAGCACTCCAGGATCAACTAACCCTTTCAAGAATGACATGATCTGTGAGATAACACTCCGACTATAGGAGGAATACCTGTATTTGTAACCTTCACATCTTCATCTTGTCCAACCTCCTCAACATTTTCAACCTCAACATTCTTCTCTATATCTTCATGATATACGGGAGAAGCCTTATTTTGAGGAGTATTTTCAACCGGTACTCCATATCCAATAGCCACTCTTCCTTGGCTTCTACCCCTAGCTTTTCCTCTACTCCTGCCTCGACTGTGACCTATCGTTATAGATTCCTCAGCTGGAGCATTGGCGGGAGCTACAAGCTTAACGCCGTTGAATATAGTGTTAACCATCTCCGAATAAAAGAGTGAAAGAGGGTACATACCAATTATAATTGACATATACCAACTGGAATCAAGTTATAGCACGAAGGAGATAAGAGAAAATAGAGAGATTTCCTAAAGTTTTATAGCCTCTCAAAGAAAAACTACAGACGTCTCAGTACCGTTCCGCAAGACTCTAGTATACTCATTTTGGTACATCGAGATCAACGAACCTAGGCTCTGGCACTAACTTTGTCACTATCCAAGCCATTATGATGACACCCACACTAACCCTCAAGTGAAAGAAGCATTTATACTAATTAGCTAACATACTCTAGTCAAAATACTAATGATTTAAGTTACGGAAGCAAGTTAAATAGCTAAAATTGAAGTTCCCATGAACTTTCAAAAGATCTAACAACTAAACAATGTGGAAATACACCTAGAACCTAAAAGTCTGTGTACCAAAACAATTAAAGTTCAACCATAAGTCTAAACAAAAAGGGTTACAACCCCAAACTATTGAACTAATAACTAACTAGAAAAGTCTAAGTTCAAAATGTGGACATAGACTAAACGAAAACTCATGGAAGCCCAAAAGAACTAACTCACCCTCGAATTCGATCGATGATCACTGATCTTTTAAAATAGGTCTAACAATAGTCGCCTGAAGATGCCCCATACTCAACAAAGAAAGAGAAAGTGTGGTATTAGTACATAAACACAGTTTACTGTTAGGATCACGTGGCTATCCACTAAGTACAACATATATAAATCTTTACAACAACATAATCACATATATATCGAACATATATAAATTTATCAATATTTACGAATAAGTTACAGTTTCACATTTCTCAATATACACAATCATAATAAGTCATTAATCATCTCATGGAACCCAAACTCATGCTATTAGCATATTGAAACGTGGTACCCAATCCAATGTTTATGCCGTAATGTGGAAATTGATCCCATAATTATGCTAGAAGTTGGCAACCAATCCAAGTTAGTGTGTCAGAACGAAACACCCGATCCCTTCAACAAACCACAATCACAAGTATATTCGCAAGTTCATACAATCAAGACATGATTCATGGAATTATCATTCGTCTATCTCATCTACAACAAGTGTGATCAATAATGCAACATTCGAATACATACACGTATTACAATGAGGCAATAACAAATATACATCACATAATCATAGAATCACAACCATCACCTACATCAAAACAAGCTTTAACTCTTACGAAACTTGATCATTTCCTTTCCGAATTCGTTCCACTTGTTCTTGGTCTACAACAATCATAATAAAACAAAAATCAATAAACAACCACTAATTACTCGAATTACTAATTAATTCTATCAAGCGTAGATCATACCTATGATGCCAATATCCAATTTTGGGCTTTCACCACCATAATACTCATATCAAAACTCTTTCTCATTGATAATTACCCATTAGATTATATTCTAGGATTGAAAAATGGATTCGGGGATTGACAATATTAGTTTTAGCCTCAAGAATACTGGAAAACTGTCAAGATAAGCCCTGGGTTCGTTCCTTAGCTCTCAACTTCGAAATATGCAGAGTAAATATTTTTGGAGTTTATTTACGACTTTAAGTCGTGTCTTCCCTGCCATGGCGGCAGTAGAAATTCCACCTCAGCGGTTTGCACGGAATCAGTAAGCAAATTTAATAATTCCAAGACCCCATTTTACAATACACCTTCCCCCTACGACGTTTAGAAATTACCCGTTCACGCTAAGATCAATTTCGAGAGTTCTACTCACTCGAATTTAATTACGCAAAGTCACACGAGTTTCTTAATGACTTATCTACCTTCTAATTTAATCAAATTCATAATTAAATTGTCTGATTGTTACCAGATTTCTCTAGATTTTAATGACTTTAATTTCGTCCAAATCTGGAATAGGTTGGTAAATTCCAAGTTAGAACAAAAAAGTTTTCTAACCCATTTTTTCCCTTTGAGTTTTCTATAACAACGGAATCCGGTCATTATAATGAATCATTGAATATGTTAGAGAATTAGACAATCATGCAATGTTACTTGGTATTTTTCGAAGATATGAATTGGTTAGGTGTCATTGTAAGCTGTGAACTTACATGAAATTTCATAATGCAGAAAAAAATATTTTACATAATTATAGTAATGAATAAGCTCAGATATTTTCTTTGGACTGATCACAGAGATAATAATAGAATTAATGATGTATTTTACTATATAAAACCTATAAGTGGTTGTAGTAGATCTAGCATGATCAAAATGTTCAACATGATACCGTGCATGATATTCTAGTCATCAAGAAAGCCTTCTTCAATCACATAACATTAGAATTATTGCAATTGAAAAAAAAGAAGAAATTATTATTTTATTCTGAATTAACATATATAAGCTTGGCAAATAGAAAATCACAAAAAATTGATTTTAAACTAACAAGAGTTATCAAAATTTCAGTAATATTTTTTTATCACTCTAATAATCCTTTGTAACGATTTACAATTAATCCTTTGAATTTTCTTTATATATATATATATACATATATTTATATACATATATATATACATATATTGTAAGAATCTATAATAAATTTAACTAGACGAGAAGAAAAGATTTTTTCAACAAATTATTTGTCTTTGAGTTAAGGCAAAACAAAATATTCATGTTGAAGATATATATTCATGTATTTTGTGAGCAAGATTAAATGTGTTGCTAGACTTTGATAAAAGGGTGAATGTGTTTACTAAAGAAATAAGAAAATAAGTTTAAAATTGATTGTTTCATTTTTATGAACCAAAAATTGTATATTGAAGTCATGTGTGTAACAAGGTACGTATAAATACATTTTTTTTAACGAAAGTTATATTTACTATAAAACCTTGATTGTTGGAACTTAGAACGTCTGAATCTGATTGGTACAAAATTTAGGTTATTAAATGCATTTTTCTTTATTAAGATTTAATCTACACAAATATTCATCATTAAGATCATGAACAAAATTCTAATATCATTAAGAGGAATTTTTATGTGAATAAAATCTTCACCACCACTAACTAAATTTGCTATCACAATTACTATTATCGATACTGTCAATCATCATCACCTACCACCTATATCATTACAACCACCATAGTTGCCGATAAGTATTGTCAATTGCTAACACACCTATCACATCTATTATTATAATTATTTTTATTGTCATCACCATTGCTGTCACCCGCACCATCACTATCAACAAGTATCATCACTATATATGATTAATTCATACTACTAACCACCTTCACCATCACAACTAGTACTATCATCAACTGTTACCAACACCATCCTTAACCACCACAAATTTTTAGTTATCAAGACGTACTACCAACTACTAACATCAATTCACTTCATATCACAATCATCACGCTAGTCACTATAATATCAACCACCATTGTAATCATTACCTACCAACATCAACCATAACCAGGGACAGAGCTACTACAGAGTGATGATGATCAGCCGAACACCCTTCATCAGAAAATTATACTATAAATATAGGTAAAATATTGTCTAATATGTGGATATATAATACATCGAAAACGCTTATGCACAATAGTGGCTCGTAATCTAGTGGTAAGCGTGCGTATAATTGTCTTTGAGGTCCGTCTTTCAATCCTCACTAGCTAAGTTTTTTAACACAATCTGTTTTACAGAAATAGCCATAAGCAGTTCCTTTTTTTTCTTTATGTTTCTAGCCTTAAATTTTGGTTAACCTAATAATTAGTATTTTATTATTTTCTTAATATTTTCAATATATATTAAGTGAATTATTAGGTATAAAACACTATCAATAGAATATTATAAAGATAAAATTAATGATTATTACCACTATTATACTTTTTATTATTTCTAATGTATTCTTCTAGAAAATATAAAGTAGTTAGGAATCTTATAGAAAGAAAAAAGGTAAATGTGTTAAAAAAAAAGTTTCAACAAATTTTTTGAACTTTAAAACATTTAGATATTTTGGATCACGAGAAAAGTCTCAATAATTCACTTAATAGGAACTAGAGGGAGTAAATTCAGCTAGTAGCTAAAATTGATTTTTTTAAAAAAAAATTCTCCATTTAAATTTTGATTTATACCATTGATAATTTAATAATTTTCAGTTTTCGGATGATGTAGTTATTAAGTGATATATAATTTAATTTTAAAATTTGAGTGTATCCACTCATCAGTAAAAATAAATAAATATTTTTTACACCTACTCTGCTAAAAAAAGATTATCGACTATTTTAAATTTTGAACATCCTAAACGAAATTTTTTGGCTCCTCTACTGACCATAACTATCACCACCGTCAAAGATAACATTTTAGTCATTCAATATTAAGAATTAGAGAAAATATCTACATCATTCAAATGTCCTTCAAATTCACATGTATTAATCTCAATGAAAACAAATGAAACTTAATTGTGAAAAAATAAAAATTAGGATGAACATATTTTATCTCTGAATAATGAAAATTAGTCTCTAATCAAATTTAAGTACAGTTTATTAAAAGACTGTACTTAGTGATGAATTAGCAAGATAATTCTTTTATTTTATATAGTGAATACTCCAAAAAGAAAGGTTCAACGCATCGGTAGCCACCTAGAGTTGGTATCAATTTTCACTTGGACACCTCGTCCACTTCAAGTAGGCCTTATTTATTTTAAACACCTTAAGTAGGGGGACATTGTGTCATATTGACACATTTTTTACAACCAACCATATATATAGGATGTGTGTATTACACTCGTTGAGGATGTGTTAAAATAGCGAATTAAATAATGACATGTGACATATATATAAAAAATATTTTAAAAAGATATTTCGAATAAAAATCCATTTTAAAACTATTTAATTAATTAATCACTTTAAAAATTACTTTTCAATAAAGAAGAAAAAAGAAAAAGATAAAAATTACAACACCTTTATTTTTCTCCTCCACCATTTCCAAATCTCCTCCTCCTCTAACCACTATTACTTTGATGTCTTCTTCTTCAAGTTTGAAGATTATCACTACTATCATCTTTTTTTCCCCAAATATATATAACCAATTTGGGTCATAAGCAAATACCTGTAATCTAACTATCATATTGTTATCATCTCTTCAATCCTTCAAATTCATCTTCTTCTTTTTTCTTCAATCACCTTCACCATTGGAACTGCTCGTTTTGAAAGTTTTAAAGTACCCTAAAAATTTATCCATGATAAAATCAGATATATTTATGAATTTACTTGAAATAGGTTCATCAAAATAGAAAAAGTCAAAAACTTTGAGAAGTAGAAAACCAGTATTTCAAAAATTGAACCTGAAAAAAATTAACTCAAATAGATGAGGTGAAAATAGAACAACAAACATTTGAAGGATTTCGTAAACTTTTCAGCAATGAAACTATGAAAAAATTAGGTGGAACTTGATGCCTATTTTAGGGGGCCACCGATGGGTTTGGCCAAAAAAAACACTCATTCAATGTAGCCATACCAACATAAAGAAAACACTCATTCAGTAGAAAACTCAACTTTACTTATATATGAAAGTAACTATAGTTTTGTGGGAGTTTCTCTAACCGACAACCACCACTATGAGCCTAAGTGGGGATACAACGTCTCGCCCACGTTGCCAAAATTATCCTATACTTTGTCGTCGCATTGAACATTTTCAACCTAGTTGATCTAATGGCTAAAATTACGTGATCATCTCAAATGTATGACCCATTAATATCCATGATGGCTATATGTTTTATATGGATACTTGAGTCAATATGAACTCCCATCCCCACATCGGTGCTCAATACTACTCCCAAAATATACTTTAGTTCATGCTTTTAAAATAGCTTCCTTCCTCAAGGTTGAGATAATTTGTTCAACCTTTTTAGTTTTAAAAATCCCTCTTGGAATCAATGTTCCCTTTTCTTGTTCAAAACTCTATTGGGAAATATTATTTTCCTCTTAACTTAAATGTAAAAACATTTACAAACTTTCTAGGGAATATTTAGTTCCCTTATATCTTTTGAGAAATGTATGCAACTCTTTACTCTTTGCTTGACTTGAAACTTTTGATATTAATCAACTCTTTAGGGAATACTTAGTTTCCTTATATTTCTTTGAAGGATAGACTTCAACTCTTACTCTTTCTTTAACTCGAAGCTTGAGCCTTAAAACGATGTCAAAACGTTTAAATAAGACTCTTGGAAACCTTAAGAAATTCTACTTTCACTTACTTCATAGCTTTAGAGTTGACTTCTTAACTTCCTTGACTTTGATCCTAACCTTCCTTGAATTTAATTATAGATTCAAGGTTCATATTTCATTTTTATGGATGATTTCATGATATTTAGATGTACCTTAGAGTGTTGGAGTCAATTAAGAAGTGTGGGTACATCACTTGGAACTAGTACAAAAAGATAGGAAAAGAATGGGGTCTCCAGGTGACCTTGGCGCTCTAAGAGGCGCGGAGCACCAAAGCCTGACGGACAGACCCTGACTGAGGCGTTCTGGCTGGCGCAGCACGCCATGGCCGGTCAGAGAGAGCTTGCCCTGAGGGAAAATGGCAGGCGAGGCGCCCCAGGGTCTGCCAGACGGGAATTCCGACTTTTTTTCTCTGTTTTTCATCTCTAAACCTTCTAAAATTTTATGGATCTCACCCTACTCACTTAGGATCACTAATAACCTCAATACCCAATAGATTCGACTCGAAAAACAACATAGAAAGATCTTACATGGAAAGATCTCACATACCTTAATAGGGATCACCCCCGACGATTTCCACTCAACGATCTTGGTGTTCTTGATGAATTCTCAGCGGCGTTGGAAATATATATTCACGGGATTTCCAACCATATAAAGAAATGACCCTAACTCATCCTGATCTAGAAGTTATGGCCATTTGAAATTGACTGAAAATTCACTTCTGCACTAAGGAAATTTTCCAAATTTCTCCTATTCTTTTCAAAATAACCATTCTTAGTTTCTTTGTTTAATCCTAGCTATTTCGGGTTACGAGATGTTACAATATCTCCCCCTTGGGAATATTCGTCCTCGAATGAGAACTCTTTCACTAAGCTAAGGATAGTAAAATCATCTCATCAGTCAACAAACAAAAGCAAGTAATATCATACTTACACATAGTCTTATAGAGTGATAAGAAGAGAATTTAGTACGTTGATCTACATTCTCTCCGGATTCAAAGAGATATGGATATCTTTTGTTCATATCTTCTTCACCTTCCCAAGTTGCTTCCTCAACAAATTGGTTTCTCCAAAGGACCTTAACTGATGCAACTTCCTTAGTTCTCAACTTGAAAACTTGGGAATCTAGAATCTGAACCGGAACCTCTTCATAGGATAAACTATCCTTAATCCCAACATTCTCAGTTGGTACAATCAATGAAGGATAACCCAAACACTTCTTCAACATAGATACATGGAATACCGGGTGAACCACTGCTAAGTTTTGAGGTAACTCCAACTCATATGCTACATTGCCAACTCTCTTGGAGATTCTGTAAGGAACAATTACTGGGACCAATTTTTTCTTTGTTACCAAACCTCATAACACCCTTCATGGGTGAAACTTTCATATACACCCAATCATCCACCTCAAACTCTAACGGCCTTCTCCTAATATCAGTGTAGTACTTTTGACGACTCTATGCCATTTTCAATCTATGTTGAATCACTTTCACCTTCTCCATATCTTGTTGAACTAGATTTGGTCCTATCAACCTTGCTTCACCAGCTTCGAACCACTCAATATGAGATCTGCATCTTCTCCCATAAAGAGCTTCGTATGGAGTCATTTGGATGCTCGAATGGTAGCTATTGTCATAAGCGAACTCAATGAGAGGAATGTGATCATCCCAATTCCCTTTGAAATCAATCACACAAGCTCTCACATATAATCAAAGGTTGTGGATGGTACGCGCTGCTTTTCCATCCGTCTAAGGATGAAGTAGTACTTAAGTTCACCTTCGAACCCAAACCTTTCTAGAAAGACTTCCAAAACTGAGCAGTAAATTGTGCACCTCTATCTGAAAAATGGAGACTGAGAATCCATGAAGTCTTACCACTTCTTATATGTACGACTTAACATAATCCTTGTTCGAATAGGTAGTCCTTACCGGCAAATAATGGGTTGACTTTGTCATTCTATCGACAATCAACCAAATAGAATCATGCTGCCTGTGAGACCTTGGCAAGCCTGTGATGACGTACATGTTAATCATCTCCCACTTCCATCCAACCCTCCAGGCCTTTGGTGTTCCACTTTAACTTGTTGGCAATTCGGGCATTTGGCAACAAACTCAGCAATGTCTTTCTCCAAGCCTTCCCACCAATATACTTTTCTTAAATCACGGCACATCTTGGTGGAACCCGGATGAATGGAATATATGGAGCTATTAGTGTCCTCCAGGATCCTCTCTTGGAGTCTATCCACCGTAGGTACATACAACCTACCTTGATACTTTAGCACCCCATCTCCCCCTTGTTCAAAAGCTATTACTCTTCGCTTATGAATATTTTCCTTCAAGTCAAGTAAAATGGGATCTTGGTCTTATTTCTCTTCCACCTCTGACAATAATGATGACTCAAGCCCATTGGTCACCACTCTTCCTCCTTCTGTGGAATCCATAAGTCTGACTTCCGGGCGTGCAAGTTTGTGCACATTCTTAGCTAACTCCCTCTTTTCTTCCTCAACATGGGCGGTACTCCTCATGGATAACCTGCTTAAGGCATCAGCAACCACAGTAGCCTTACCTAAGTGGTAAAGAATACTAATGTCATAAAACCACATCCAATTATCTCTTTCTAAGTGAAAACATGTTGGAGGATCTTGTGATCAGTGAATATGTCAACATGAACACCATACAAGTAGTGACACCATATCTTCAAACGCAAAAACTACTACAGCTAATTCTAAGTCATGAGTTAGATTTCCTCTCATGGACCTTTAACTGTATGGAGGCATAAACTATAACCTTGCCATTCTGCATTAACACATATCCCAAACTAACTCTTGACGCATCACAGTACACCACATAACCTTGAGTGCCCTCCGGTAAGGTTAAAAGTGGAGTGGTAGTTAATCTCTTTTTCAATTCCTGAAAGCTTTTCTCACAAGCTTCAGACCATTGAAACTTGACTGTCTTCTAAGTTAGCTTGGTAAAAGGAGACGATGTAGATAAAAAACCTTCAAAAAATCTACTATAATATCCATTTAAACCCAAGAAACTCCTTATATCTGTTGGAGATGTGGGTCTAGGCCAACTATAAATATCTTCTCTTTTGGGTATCAACTCTAATCCCATCACTGGAAACAATGTGGCCCAAGAATGCCAAAGACTTAAGATGAAACTCACACTTGGAGAACTTGGTATATAACTCCTTATCTTTCAAAGTCTGGTGAACAATCTTGAGGTGACTAGCATGATATTCTTCATTCCTTGAATAAACTAGTATGTCATCAACGAAGATGATGAAAAACAGATCTAAAAAAGGTTTAAAGACTTTGTTCATAAGATCCATGAATGTTGCAGGCTCATTGATCAAACCAAAAGACATAACTAAAAATTCATAATGCTCATATCTGGTTATAAAATTTGTCTTTGGAATAGTGTTTTCCCTAACTTTAGCTCATGGTAGCCTAATATGAGATCAATTTTTGAGAAGCAGGAAGCACCCTGAAGCTGTTCGAAAAGATCATCTATCCTAGGAAAAGGATACTTATTCTTGATGGTCACCTTATTCAATTGGCGGTAGTCTATACACAACCTAAGGGAACCATCGTTCTTCCACATAAATAAGACCGGAGCGCCCCAGGATGAGACACTTGGTCAAATAAAACCTTTATCTAATAGATGTTTCAGTTCCTCTTTCAACTCTGTTGGTGCCATTCTATATGGCGGAATAGAGATAAGACAACCATCTGGAATGATATCTATGTCGAATTCTATCTCTCTCTCATGAGGGACTCCGGGTAAATCGTCAAGAAAAACTTCTGGAAATTCCTTTACTATAGGAACTGACTGAATAAAAGGTACCTCAGCACTTCAATCACTAACTCAGACTAAATGATAGATACACCCCTTTGAAACTAACTTACTTGCCCTTAGGTACGAAATAAAATGACCTTTAAGAACTGCTGAACTACTACTCCACTCTATAAATGGCTCATTAGGAACTTAAAACTTGACAATTTGAGTTCTACAATCTATTGACACATAATAAGCATGGAGTCAGTCCATACCTAGAATAACATCAAAATCTACCATGTCCAACTCTACTAGGTCACCCATGGTGTTCTTGTGATTGATAGAGATAGGATAATCACGAAATACTTTTTCCTCTAGATCGACTCTCCAATAGGGGTAGAAACACAGAAAGGTTCATAATGTTTCTTAGGATGAATCTCAAACTGATTTATAACATAAGGAGTTACAAAAGATAAACTTGATTTTGGGTCTAACAAAGCACAAAAATCAAAAGTAAAGGCTTTAATCATACCCGTGACAACATCTAGCAAATTCTCTTGCTCTTGGTGGATAGTGATTGCATAGAGACAGTATGCCCCTCCGTCAGTACCAGAAGTGGCTCCTTTAGGTGCAGCCCTGTCTGGTGGAGCAACTGATGAATATTGAGCTCTATTTCCTGGATTTCCACCACCTTGCTTATTCTTAGGGCACTCTCTCATTAAGTAACCCTCTTGACCACACATGAAGCAACCTTCCTGGCCATCACGACATTATACCAGGGTGATTTCTACCACACTTAGCACATGTAGGAGACCAACTTCCTCTTTGTGCCACACTGATTGGGCTGGTCTAGCCTTAAAATGCTGACCATTATACTCAACTTTGTTTCTGGGCGTAGGTGCACTAGCATGATGGTTCATGCCCCTTTTGTTTATTAAATTATGGTGAACTTGAACCACCCTTATGTTGACCAAATTCATTCCTCGTCTTAGCTTTCTTGTTCCTGTACTCCTCTCTATCCTTCAGCTTTTCTTCTTCATGTTGCACATAAACCATTAACCTTGGAGTGTCCATGTCCCCAATCAACATTGCAGCCCTACCTTCTTTGATTGAAGCACAGCCCAAGCCAGCTATAAACAAGCTCATTCTGCTCCTTATATCCTTAACCATCTTAGGAGCATAGCGAGACAGTAGGGTGAACTTCAACCCATATTAATAAGCATTCAAGGAGTCCTGTTTCAGAGTAAGGAACTCTTGTAACTTTGCTTCCTTCAGTTACCGGGGAAGAAAAACCCCAAGAAAGCTTCTTCAAAGCAAGCCAAACTCAGATGTGGTGCATCCTCATCTCTGCCCTCCTTCCACTAATCGAACCAAGTCCTACTACATTCTTGAGTTGATATCCGGCTTGTTCAACTCTCTCAGCATCAATCATATTCATCACATTGAATACCTTCTTCAACTTTTCGACAAAGTTCTCTAGATCCTCAGTAGTACTCAAACCAGTGAAACTTGGGGGATTTATCCTCAAGAAATCCCGAATCCTCGAAGTGCCATCCCCTTCTTATCGACCTCCACTTTGTTGCCCGACTTGGTTAGTCACCACTTGGCTTTGCATTCGAATAGCCTTTGCGAAACTCAGAATTGGTGACTTCCCCTTGAGGTTGCTCGTTCGGTGCATTAGGTACCTCTGGTTCCACAACATTCCTTCTGGCTAGTCGACCTCTAACTGCTCTTCGTGGAGCATTATGATCATGAAATTCGTGCAATAATGAATTATTGGGAAAATTTTTAGAGATAAACTCTAAGCACGAAAAAGGAATATGAAAGAAGTGAAGAAATACCTAAATGTCACAGCCTACTAATCATAGATGTGGCACACTTCACACCGATGACTAAGACTCTACGGACACGGCTTCATAGACTCCCTAGGACTCTTGAACCTTGTGCTTCGATACAATAACTGGAACGCCTCGAACCTACACCCTGAACATGGCCGGTACCCAATGATCATTGTTGGTCTTGAGTGAACCCTTGGACTTACTTACTCAACTTAATGGAAGACTTAACTTAACTCCATTATAAAACTGGAAACATTCTCATGAGAAATACTTTTAATAATTCTCTTGGCCAAAATGGCATGTAAGTCTCAATATTTGAACATATGAAATGTAAGATAAGAAGAGACTCAAACTGAACAATCTCACTGGCTATCTATCTATGAAACCTCTAAAATAACTAGGACGAATGTTAGGACAAACCCTCAACATTCTATAAGGAAATTACTGAAAGCAATAAAAGGTCCTCCGAAAGCAAGGAGGATCACCACTAACTCTAGATGCTCAAACTGGATCTACGAGGCCTTGGATGTTGATCCTGGTTATCTGTGTCTGCATCATAAGAAGATGCAGGACAACTGACATCAGTACATTGAATGTACGAGTATGAGAGTTGGAATGCTAAACAACAACTTAAGCTTGATGAGAATAAAATGAACTTAACTTGGTTCTACTCAACTCAAAAATTACTCAACTCAATATATGTATATAAAGCAATTTAAACAGATGCTATATATATAAGCTTGTAAAATAATAAAGCAACTCAATTCATCAAAGAAAATGCAGTAGCAAACTCAACTTTACTTATATATGAAAGTAATATAGTTTTGTGGGAGTTTCTCTAACCGACAACCACCACTATGAGCCTAAGTGGTGATCTAGTATCTTTCTTACGCTGCCAAAATTGTGCTATACTCTGTCGTCGCATTGAACATACTCAGCCTAGTGGATCCACTCTCTAAACTTACGTGATCATCTAAAAAGTATGACCAGTTAATATCCATGATGGCTACATGGTTTACCTGGAGACTTGAGTTAATATGAACTCCCGTCCCCACATTGGTGCTCAATAATACTCTCAAAATATACTGTAGCTCATGCTTTTAAAATAGCTTCCTTCCTGAAGGTTGAGATAATTTGCTCAACCCTTTTTAGCTTTAAAAAATCCTCTTGAAATCAATGTTCCCTTTTCTTGTTCAAAACTCTATTGGGAAATCTTAGTTTCCTCTTAAATTAAATGTAAAAACATTTATAAACTTCTAGGGAATACTTAGTTCCCTTATATCATTTTATAAATGAACTCAACTGTTTACTCTTTACTTGACTTAAAACTTTTGATATTAATCAACTCTTTAAGAAATACTTAGTTTCCTTATATTTTATTGAAGGATAGACTTCAACTCTTACTCTTTCTTTAAATCGAAGCTTGAGCCTCAAAACGAAGTAAAAACGTTTAAATAAGACTATTAGAAACCTTAAAAAACTCTATCTTAACTTACTTCATAGCTTTAGACTTGTCTTAACTTCCTTGACTTTGATCCTAACCTTCCTTGAATTAAACTATGGATTAAAGGTTCATGATTCATGTTTATGGATGATTTCATAATGTTTAGATGTACCTTAGAGTGGTGGTATCAACTAGAAGTGTGGGTACATCACTTGGGAACTAGTACGAAAAGATAGGGAAAGAATGGGGTCTCCAGGTCACCTTGGCACTCTGGGAGGCACGGAGCGCCAGAGCCTGACGTACAGACTCTAGTCGGAGGCGCTTTGGCTGGCGCGGTGCGCTAGGGCCTGTCAGACAGAGCCTTCTCTAAGGGGATCTAGCAGGCGTGGCGCCCAGGGTAAGTCAGACGTGAATTCTGACTTTTCTGCTCTGTTTTTCATCTCTAAACCTTCAAATCTCCATGGATCTCACCCCAATATCTTAGGATCAGTAATAACCTCAATACCCAATAGATTTGACTCAAAAATCAACCCCGAAAACATGAATCAAATCGACTAAAGGCATGCTACAACTCAACCAACAAGAATTCAACAATTGTTCATCAAGAACTTCAATATTCATCATTCAATTTATTCAAAACTCGCTGAATTAAACATGTTGGTGTGTGGGTGAACGAATCCAACACAGAAATATCTCATATACCGTAATAGGGGTCACCCTCGATGAATTTCACTCAACGATCTTGGTGTTCTTGATGAATTCTTAGTCTTTTCTCCTTTCACCTTCTCTCTTCTCTTTTCTCCCAAGCCCTAAGCGTATTTCAATTTTCTAAAACTTATTTAAGGTTTAATTTACCCCTAGTAAACCCTTAAAATAAATTGGGAAATATTAGGGTGAAAATACCTTTTAACCTTACTAAAATCCGGATTGGACTTTCCTCAACCCAACAACTCAACTTTCGATAGGCATATCTTCCTTATACGATATCAAAAATGCGCATACTCGGCGGCGTTGGAAAGTTATTTTTGAGGTCTTTCCAACTATCTAAAGAACTGACCTTAACTCATCTTGAGCTATAAGTTATGATCATTTGAAAATGACCAAAAACTCACTTTTACACTTAGGAATTTTTCCAGATTTCTACCGTTCTTTCCAAAAATAGCCATTCTTAATTTCTTTGTTTAATCCTAAATATTTCAGGTCACCAGATATTACAATATCTTTTTTCCCTATCTGTTTTAATTAATTAATAAATAGGATACTTCTTTTAAAATGATAAGGTAGGACAATTACTTTGTAACTGCTCAACCTCCCCTTAAAAGACTCCAATTGAGTGTAACTTTTCAAGAACGTGACACTTAAAAACCGGGAGAGTAAAATCGTGAGAAACAAAAAAAACAAGGAATCTGTTTCTAAGTAAGATTCTTACACAATTCAGTCAACACTCTTAGGAGACTCTTAGTTTGTGAACAAAGATCAATCTTTTTTTCATTGAGTTTTAAAGAGTGATCTGGAGCAATTTTTTCGACAAAAGAATAAATGATAAATATTTCTGCTACAAGTCATAAGGTACACATCTTGTTGTAGTTTTAGCTTTAGAATTCATTCATTGATATCAGAATCATCATTAATTATTCCATAATTAGCTACTTACATGTAGTTTCACTATATTGTTGATAACAAATAATTTATGACTATTTTTTCTTGAAAATCACTGAATAGAGAAAAAGAAATTGAAGGATGTTAAGTTATTTTTGAACTATTTGAAAGTGGATTAATTATATGATAAATAAGATTCAAAATCCTATTTGATTCTGACTCATAATGTAGATAGGATTCCTTGTTCTATAAAGAAAGAAATTTTGTAAAAAAATTAATTGCTTTTGTTTGTAGCAATCTGAAAATTGTTTGTTCAATAATTTAGATCAAAACATAATTTCTCATGATTTACTCGTTTGGTGCTTTACGAAAATATATTATATTAAAAATGGATTTAAAACGAGTGAGATGTGAATTTTTGAAATTTTTTTACTGTTTTTCGAATAAAACAACTTCTATTTGTAGCGATTTTGAAATTGAGAGTATAGTTTTTTTGTCCGAAATATATATTTCCAAGATCTACTCTTTTTTTAGCTTTCTGAAAATATATGTTACTTAAAAAATAGATTTAAAACGAGTGAGATATAAATTTTTGAATTGGGCTGAAAAAAAAACGTTTTTTTTAATGGTGAGATTTCTGTCTTATTTAGGATTATTCTTTTGGAAAAAGAATATGTTGCCTTTTAGGATTATGATGGAATTGTTTACTCATTTAGTCCTTATGTTCTTTAAGCAGTTGCTTGCCTTTTAGGAGAAATTTGTGACATGTTGTCTCATTAAATTGTATTAATCATATTTCTGTTTTGGTCCCATTTAAGATATGGCTAAATTGGAACCTTATCAAATTACTCCAAGTGAGAATTCTTAAAGTTGAGCAAAAGTACAAGGTAGCAGAAACACCCGTCGTAAGACATGTTTTCGAGGGAGTGAAATCGTGCGGATTGGTGCCCCAAAGGAGAAACAAAATTTGTAAGGAACGAAAGGACCATTTGAAGGAAAAGAAAAAATATCTAACAGAGTATGTCTTTGAAGATGGATCTTCTTGACTCTTTAATAGACTTTCTCAGAACCTTTATTATGAAAGTTGAAGAGGTTAATGACAGTGACAAGGATACGATGTTTTGTATCATTCATTGTCTGAATACTGAAAGAATGAACTGAATGAAACTAAAATCGAAATTAAGGATAATGAAAAATTATGGGCGTATAAGGTAAAGATAGGAATTAAGTGGGTAAAATTTCACAACATAATTATTTTTAATATTGGCTTTTGTTGTTTATTCTTACAAACTATGTAGTGAACATCTTTGATTATGCTATAATATGAATATTTGAGTTTTATTCTCTTTGTGTTTTGAATAAGTGGATTATTATTCTATTGCACATTGTCATATGTTGTTTAATTATTAGAAATTCAAATTTGTGTGATAATAATCTATAACATACTAGTGTACATATTAAGAAGTTAGTTTCAATTTTGGTTAAATATTTAATTTGTAAATGATGATGGGATACTTATGTGTCTTTTAGATTTTATATTTAAATATGAAATCTTTATGAGAATTGATTTGCCTGAATGTGTATGTCACGTGCATAAATGATTAAAAAATCTTGCCTAATAATTATATCTCATAACAGAATGTTATCAAAGAGTATCATTACCGACTTAAACAGACCAAAAAACTTAACGGTGACAATTATGACATTTGGAGTTGTAAAATATAATATGTATTGTAAGAGAAAAATAATTTGAAAGGTATAAACCATGTTTTGAATCAACAAAAAGAGGATAATTTTGCACAATACATAAGGGAACTAGAAGCTTACAAAGCTTGAAAAAAAGCTAATTCCACTACACATAGTATAATAATTATTATGTGGTTGATGACCTCATACATGAATGTGAGGAATTCTCAAATGCTTAAGCTATGTGGGTGTGAGAATATATCGGGGTACATCTGTAACCAGATGACTATCATTTTGATACTTACAAAAAGCGTCATGATCAGAATATCAAACAACACCTTAGGATGATGTCAAACAAGATAGATCAACTCAAGAGTGGTGGTCATGTTCTTTCAGATGAGCAACAAGTTCAATCAGTGATTCAGTCTCTTCCCAGTAATTGAAAACATTTGAAGGCTAACTTGACCCATAATGACATTATCAAAACTTTTTCTGATGTTGCATGCCATGTTGAACTTGAAGATGAGTGGTTTGGTGCTTCTAAAGCTTCTTCTAATACCTTTGTGGCAGAGTCAAGCGGTACAAAATCTTCAGGCTTCAAGCACAAAAAAAAATAGAAAAGACAAAGAAATTGGAGAAGGACCCTCTAAGAAAAATAAAAAATCAAATTCTAAGAAAAGGAAAATGACTTTTTAAGAAGAGAGACAAGAGCAAAAGAACTTCTACATTTACCAAATGTTGGGGTATTTCTCTCGTGACTTGTACTGAGCCAAAAAAGGTAGCATTTCTTAACACATATCTAAGTGCAACATATGTTTCTAGCACTTCTTTACTAATTGAATCTTATCCTATGCGGATTGTATACTCATGATCCAATATCCATGTGAGTCGAGATCGAGCAGTGTTTGTGAAATTTTGTCGAGTTTCATCTAAATCAAGGTGGATCTACGTGGGAAATAATGTTAACCTAGAAGTCAAAGGAATAGGGCATTTGTAAAGTAGACTTGTGTGGTGGCCTTTGTTTGATATTGCATGACGTCTTATATACACCAGAGATTTGACGAAACTTGATATATGTGTCTATTCTTGTAGACCTTGGTTCTTATTTATTTTTTAGTCGTAATGGTGTTAGAATAACTCTAAATACTATTCTTTATGTTTTTTGACTATGTTATGATCGTTTTAGATTGTAATCCTTCAACTTATGACTATTATGTTAATCGTTGTGTACTGACATGTTATTCAAGTAACAATGATGTTGATGTTATTACATGACATGCATAATTAGATCACATCGGGTAAAATCAAATGAATAGATTGTCAAAATAAGGACATTTAGGTTCTTTCACCAAAATTAATATGTCCAGTTGTGAACATTGTCCTGCTTATGCATAAATTATTTAGGAGGCTAAAAGAACCTAGTTCATAATTCAAGTAATTCATTATGATATTTGTGGTCCAATGAATGTCAAGACAAAGTCTGGTGTTGCATACTTCATTACATTTATTGATGAAGTATAAAGGCTTTAAGAACTGACCGAGGACGCGAACATTTGTCAAAAGAATTTGAAGAATTATAAGTTGAAAAGGGTATCATCAGACAATTAACTATTCCTTATAAACCTCAACCAAATGGTGTAACTAAAATAAGGAATAGAACATTATTGGACATGACAAGATCAATGATAGCGTATGCAAATTTATTTATCTTTTTTCTGGAGAGAAGTACTATTGATTGTGGATTTCATATTGAACAAATTTCCTTCTAAATCAGTTTCTTATACTCCTTATAAACTTTACACTTGTCACAAAACAAAACTAAATGATCTACGAATGTGTGGTTATGCAACATATATTATAGTTTTTTTTTGTGAGTTTGGTAAACTAAGTCCAAAAGAAAAGCAATGTATCTTTATAAGTTACTTTGAACGCTCCAAAGTGTATGTCTTCATTGATGAACTGGAGGATGGCAGTATTACTGAAATTGTATCACGAGATGTCAGATTTTTGGAAAAATGTTTCCAAATAAATGTGAAATAGATGAAATTGAGCCTCTGTAGGAAATGTTGAATTCAAAAGATTAGGTAATGTTGTCATACATACTTGATAATTCAATGGATAAAAAAATGATTCCTAGTCCAAGTGGAAGTTATGAACCCTAATATCCTAACTTCAAATACGTAAGAGTGCAAGAAACGGTGTACCTAAACGATCTTATGAGATTGAGTATTATGTTTTCTTGATATATCCTATAGAATTGGATGAACCTAATTCTGTAACTGAGGCCTTATCAAGCTCTGAGAGGGACGAATGGTTAAAAGCGATAAAAGAAGAATTATTGTCCATAAAAACCAACAAAGTTTGGGATCTGGTTGACCTTTGTAAGAAACATAAAGCTATTGGAAATATATGGATTCTCAAAGTTAAACACAAATCGAAAGGATCGATAGAAAGACACAAATCACAATTGGTTGAAAAAGGTTTTACTCACGAAGTTAAAATAAACTATAAGAAATTTTTCACCAGTTGTGAAGTTTAACTCCATATTATAACTTTTAGATATCGTTGCACGTTTAGATCTAGAATTACACCAATTGGATGTGAAGACCGCTTTTATCAATTGAGAACTAAAAGGAAATTTACATGGAACAACCAGTAGATTTCTTTGTTAAACGTTAAGAAAAAGAGTTTGTAAATTGAAAAGACCAATTTATGCCATAAAGCAATGACAGTGGTTCCTGAGATTTCATAAGGAGGTGATGTCATTTGATTTAACCATGATCGATGAAGACCGTTGCATCTATGTAAAAAAGTGTAATGGAAATTTTCTAATTCATTCTCTTTACGTAGATGATATTTTATTAGCTGAAAATAATTTGGAGTATGTGAAAACTATCAAGTCATAGCTTTCAAAATCATTTGATATGAAAGATATGGGTGAAACATATTTTATATTGGGTGTTAAGATCAAAAGAAATCGTTCCAAGAAATTTTTGAGTTTATCTCAAGAAATTTTTGAGTTTATCTCATATAAAGAAAATATTGGAAGTTTTCGAATGAATAGTTGCAAATCTATTGATACTCCTATAGCAAGGGTGAAACTTAAAGCTTTGCAATGTGGTCCAAAGACTGAACAAGAAAAGAAAGACATGTCTTGAGTTGCTTATTCTAGTGCTGTCGGAAGTTTGATGTATGATATAATATGTATGTCACGCCTCGAGTCTACCCCCTTGATGTGGCCGACACCCAATGACCATTGTTGGCCTTGAGCGAACCCTTGGACTGGCTTACTTAACTCAGAGGAAGACTTAACCCATTATGAGAAAGATACATTCTCAAAGAATTACTGAAAGTAAAGTAACTTGTCCAAAATAACACTTAAGTCTCATGAAAAATATCTGTAAATAAATAGAGACTCAAAATGGACTATCTGACTAACTATTTGTCTATGAAGCCTCTATATTACTAAGATGAATGTTGGGACAAACCCCACAACATTCAATAAATGTAAAGACTGAAAGCAATGAAAGATTCACCCGGATGCAAGGAGGCTCACCACTGACTTTGGATGCCCAAACTGGATCAACGAGGCGCTAGATGTTGATCCTGATTTCCTGCATCTGCATCATAAGACGATGCAGTCCAACTGCTATCAGTATATTGAATGTACGAGTATGTGAGTTGGAATGCTAAACAACAACTTTAATCTAGAAAGGAATAAGAAGAAACTTACCTTGGTTTTGCTCAATTCATGAATTACTGAACTTAATATAAAGCAATAAAACACATGCGATATATAAAGAAAAACTTTGTAAAAAAGTAGGAAAATTTAGTTTGTTAAAAAAAATGCAATATCAAACTCACTTTTACTTATATATGTAAGTAATATAGTTTCTGTGGGAGATTCTCTAACCGACAACCATCACTATAAGCCTAAGCGATGGTACAACGTCTTACCTCACGTTGCAAGAGGATCGTCCTATACCTTGCCCTTAGTATAGAACCTGAACTACTAAGTGGATCCACTAGTCTATGCTAAAAATCACTAAGGAATCATCTAAAAAGTATGACCTTTCTTCTGTCCATGTTGGCTACATGGTTTATGGGGGCTTGAGTTAATATGAACTCGACTCCCCATATCGATGCTCAATACTACTCCCAAAATACTTAGATCATATTTTCTTAAAACAACTTCTTCTATGGCTTGAGATAATTGCTCAAACTTACCTTTTAAAAGCTCTCTTGGAAATCATATTTTCCTTTCTGTTTCTAAAACTAGCCAAAGGCTCTATTGGAAGTCTAGCTTCCTTTTTCTTGCTCAAAAAATGTGAAAACATTTATAACTTTTAATGAATAATTAGTTCCCTTATAACTTTTTAGAAATGAACTCAACTCTTTACTCTTTGCTTAACTTGAAGCTCTTGACCTTTAACTCAACTCTTAGGAAATAATTAGCTCCCTTATATTTCTTGAAGGAAAGACTTCAGCTTCTTACTCTTCACTGTGACTTGTAACTTGAGCCTTAAAACGAAGTTAAAACATTCAATAAAGACTCTTGAAAACTTTAAGAAACTTTACTTTGACTTGCTTATTAACTTCTAGACTTATCTCTTAACTCCTTTGACTTTGATCTTAACATTCCTTGAATTGGATTATGGATTCAAGGTTATGATTTGTGAACATTCATTGAATTGGATTATGGATTCAAGGTTATGATTTGTGTTCTTTAGTGATTTCTAGATGTTTAGAAATCATTTGAAGTAATTAGAATCATCGGAAGGTGTTAATTAGCTCCCTTATAATTTTTGAAGGAAAGACTTCAACTTCTTACTCTTCAATTTGACTTGCAACTTGAGCCTTAAAACGAAGTTAAAACGTTTAATAAAGATTCTTGAAAACTTCAAGAAACTTTGCTTTGACTTGCTTATTAACTTCTAAACTTAACTCTTAACTCCTTTGACTTTGATCTTAACATTCCTTTAATTAGATTATGGATTCAAGGTTATGATTTGTGTTCTTTAGCTATTTCTAGAAGGTTTAGAAATCATTTAAGTAATTAGAATCATCAGAAGGTGTTAATGTACCTTAGAAAGACTTAAAAGGGTTAAACTATGAAATTGGACGAAAAATGTTGATCCGGGCGCACTGGTGACACGTCGCGCCAACCTTAGTTAATCGAGGCTTAGTTTTGGCTTACTGGTGGCGCGCTGCGCCAGACCCAGTTGACTGAAGCCTTCTTCTGGCGCACTGTAGGCGCGACGCGCCTGGCCTTGCCCAGGTGCGTCTGACGAATTTTTCAACTCATTCTCTGGCTCTAAAATGCCTAAACCTCCATGGTTTCATCCCCAAACCCCTAAGAGCATCAATACTCATCAAATCTAACCTAAAAAGAAACATCGAAAACTACTAATCAACATCAATGGGCATTTAATCAATTTAACCAAAAAGGGATTCGATGATATTATCAAGAACTTACTTTTAATCATGTAATCAACTCTAGAACTTCTGAACTGAAACAAGATTGGTGTGTGGATGAATTAACCCAACACGAAAGAGCCCACATACCTTGATGAGGATCATACCGGACGAATTTCACTCGAAATCCCTTGGCATTCTTAGCGAAACATTGACCTTTTCTCCCTTCTCCTTCTTCTCCTATTTTCTCCTAAGCCCTAAGCGTAAAAGAACTTTGTTAATTTGAACTTAAACTTATTTTTACCCCAATAAAACCCTTAAAACGAATTAGGAAATAAATGGGTAAAAGACTAGTTTACCCTTCCTTAAATCCGGAATGGACTTTCCTTGCTTCTACAACCCAAATTTTGAAAGGCATATCTATCTCATACGATATCGAAATCAAGAAAACTCGGCGCCGTTAGAAACATATTTCCAAGGGCTTTTTAACCATATAAAGAACTGACTCTAACTCATCTTGAGCTAGAAGTTATGGCCATTTAAAATGACCAAAAACTCACTTTCTTAGCTTTAGAAAATTTACTAGATTTTCCCTTTTTCCACAAGTGAAAGTTTTAGTTTTTTAGATTATTCAACCTATTACGAGTTACGAGAAGTTATAGTGTACTCGCCTCGATATTTGTTATGTTGCGAGGTTACTTAGCAGGTATCAATTCAACCCTGAAAGAGATCATTGAAAAACAATAAAGAGAATATTTCAATACTTGAAGGGAACTGCAGATCATATACTTTGTTATAGTGCATCTGATTTGTTCATAAGAGGTTATATAAATGTTGATTGGACTGGTGACCGAAATGATATAAATCAACATTCGGTTATGCTTTCTTACTGAATGATGGTGCTGTTTCATGGAAAAATAAGAAGCAAACTTGCACAACTCTTTCAACCATGGAATCTGAAATCGTGACTTGTGCGTGTGCAGTACAAGATGTTGTTTGGTTAAAGAGATTAATTCTTTGAGCATTTGAATATTGCAAAGGATTCTAAGTGTTCCTTGATTCTATACAGTGGTAGTCTAGCGGCTAATGCATATACAAAGGATCCTAAATATCACAGTAAGACCAAACACATTTACATCAAGTATAATTTTGCGAGAGCCATAGCAAGTGGAGAAATAACTTTGTGATACATTCCTATACGTGAAATCATAGTTCATCTTTTTAAGAAAATCATTTCTATAGAACTGTTTGAAAAATATGTTAAGGCTCTAGGTTTGCATGAAATATGATGATATTTACAATGTTGTAAAATAACTTGATCGTTATAATATTCTCTTCTATATAATATTATTTGATTTATATTCAATTATGATATGCATGTGATAATTTGTAAGAAATAAAGTGTGTCGAACAAGTCGCGAGATTGACTCTCTCACATAAGTAATTTCCTCTTACATCTGGAAACGTGAAAAGATGAGTTTCACAACCATATTATTACTTATTTATGATCCAGATGAAAGTTTCTCCAAGAAAATGAGTTTAAGGATCACTGAAGAGAGAAACTAGGGTTAAACATCTAGAGGTGTTTAGACCAAGGTCTATACGATATTGAATAATCGAGATAATGAGACACATACACCAATAAAAGGTGTAAACATTATTGCACGTGTTTCATATCATCTGTGTCAAGCGATTAATGGGTCATTGAAAGAATGCTTCTCTGTTACTTCATTGTGTGAGACCCCAAAAAGTTAAAATGGTTTTTCAATGAAATACCCTTTGACCTTTATTGTTTCTTGATGTTTGAATCGGTTTTGCTACTTTAGCATGTTGCTTATGGCCATGATCGATTTCGCAATTTTGATATGAAACAAATAGATTCAAGTAGAAAGGGTAGATATCTAATGTGAACAAATTCAACTTGTATATATAAAGTTAAAATGAACTCGAGTTCACCTCTTTAAGCGGTCGAGGGACCGACCAAGTAACTATTCAAGTAGTAAAGACTTCTAGTAGGAGTAACTTGTAAGGAACATGAAACGTAAAAAGAGAGGAGAGAAAAAACGTGAGAAATAGAAAAAATCAAGCGATCAGTAAAGAAATAGAGAAGTAAGTTTCTTATCCAAATCAATCAACACTCTAAGGAGACTCTTAGTTTATGAACAAAGACCGGTCTTTGTTTTTTTGTGATTCGAAGAGTGATCTAAAGTAACTTCTTTTGACAACAAAATCAACAACAAATATTTTAACTGTATTATAAGGTACACATCTTGTTATTGTTTTGCTTATAAATTTCCTTTCATGATATATCAATTTTTCACTAAGATTGGATGGATTTTGAGGAATTATTAATTATTTTAACATATAGTATCAGTATGGTTCCACACCTATTAATAGGTTTATTTGAAGATCTGAAATAAACATATTTCAAGATAACCTTCATTCATTTTGTCATACTAGTTGCACCTTAATTAAATTATTTTTAAAAATATTTGGTAAGGTGTCCTGTCCCACTTGAATTTAATGATAAAATTCAAAAAAAAAAGTTGCATCTGGCTTGTGCCTTTGTACATGACTGAAAAAGACAAGGTTAGATGTTGGAGAAACAATGACACGTCAAGTCCCCCTGTACGGACACATCAATCCAAGTTGGCACTACTCACTGTGGACGCTACTGACACCTCATCACTCTCCCAAATTCTCAAACTAATAACGGAGGAGTTAATATCTTAAAAGATTACTCAATTTTAAGAATTGATCTAACAAAGTTATTAAAATTTATTTTTTATTAAAAAAGTCACTTGACTTAAATTTTTATATCAATAAAATCACTCAATTTTAGAAATTGATCTAACAATGTCATTAAAGTTTGTGGGTATCAAAAAAGTCGCTCAACTTAGATTTTATATCAATAAAATCATTCAACTTAGATTTTTGTGTTAGTAAAATCATTAAACAAAATCTATCATTATTTATGTTTGTTTCATATAAAATAGACCCTACAAATAAATAAAATTAAGAAAACTAATTTAATTTTTGTATGGGAAACCAAATTATTTGTTAAAATTGACTAGTTAAAACCAAGTTAATCAATAAAATCATTCAACTAAATTTATCACAAAAAACCATTTGATATAGCAAAAAAAAAAAAATTATGTCATATAAATATGAATCCTATAAATGAATAAAAAATTTTAAATAATTGTTATTTAACTTTTAGGAACAAACTTATTAATGAAATACATACTTTTATTAAAGTATGTAAGCATTATGATATTATTATTATCATTTCATAAAAAAAAATATTTACACAAAATTAACTAGTTAAAGTAAAAAATTAAGTTAAAAAATTAAAGTTATAAAAAAAGATCAAGATTAACAGTGTCAAAATAATTTTAAACTTCAATGAACAAGTACAATGATATATAACATTATTTTTATTTTTTATTTTTGAAAAAAAGTTACAAAACAAAAAAGACAAATTTTATTAGAGCGCTGTTTAATTTATACATTGTTAAAGAAAAGTTGTCAGTTATAACATATTTAGAAAGTTAATTAAGGTCACAGTTTTAAATATTATTTTAGTACTCTTATTCTCCAATGAGTCCTAATTAGATTTGTGAATACAAATTTCATCGATAATGTCACGACCCAAAACCGAGCCGCGACTGGCACCCACATTTACCCTCCTATGTGAGCGAACCAACCAATCTAAACCTTAACATTTCAATTTAATATCAACATAAAGCAATGCGGAAGACTTAAACTCATTAATAAAAGACAATTCAATAACTTCTAAAATTCAACATCTATTATTTCCC
>NC_028645.1:56952300-56954377 GCF_001406875.1 Solanum pennellii | reverse complement strand
CCAAGTTCAGAGAGTCGATTTCAGTACCCAAATTTCAGAAGTCTAAGTCTTTTGGAACGAGACCCCCTCGACGGCCCGTCGCTCCCATGACGGTCCGTCGTGGGTTCCGTCGACTCACACAGTTTTTCCAGAAATAAAATCTGCTGCTCAAAACGACTAAACAGGTCGTTACAGATAATTTATTTGTGCTAATTCTCAAAAACATACACTAGTAGGCTAATAAATAGAACTCTTAATTATTTCTTTTTATTTAGTAATTAGTATATTAAGATAAAAATATTTGTTTCACTAGAGAAGTTTCCCATAAAAAAAATTAGTTTTCTTAATTTTATTTATTTGTAGGGTCTATTTTATATGAAACAAACAAAAATAATGATAAATTTTGTTTAATAATTTTACTAACACAAAGGTTTAAGTTGAATGATTTTATTGATATAAAAATCTAAGTTGAGTGATTTTTTTGATACCCAACAAACTTAATTGACTTTGTTAGATCAATTTCTAAAGTTGAGTGATTTTATTGATATAAAAATTTAAGTTGAGTGATTTTTTTGATACAAAACAAACTTTAATGACTTTGCTAGATCAATTCCTAAAGTTAAGTGATCTTTTAAGATATTATTTCAATAATGGAGTATGTAACAAATGTCGACAACCAACATGTACCTTTCCAGCCATTAATATCATCTACTTCTCCCTGTTTATTATCTCTTCGTTTCAATTTTTATAACATATTTTTAAATTTTGAAACAGAAAATTTTATTTTTTATTGTAATTTTTTCATATATTTTTTCAAATTGGTAGATTTTTGAAAAATTAAATGTGTTACATAAATTAAAACATAAGAATATGATGTATCTAATAAAAAACTTAAAAAGTTAACATAATTATTATATTAAAATATTTTTATTAATTGATATTTAATATTAGTTCTTGAAAATATAATTTAGAGAATAAATAATGCTAAAATTGAAACATGGAAAAAGGTAAATTCGATACATATTTTTTTAATATTTTTAAAAAATAAAAGTAAAAACTTTTCTTATATAATAAATAAATAAATAAAAGTGAACTGATAGAGTTTTTATTTTTTTTGGCTCCATATATATAATTTTCTTTTATGAGGAGTAAACTTTTTTTTTTCATTGATGGGATATCTTCTGTTGATATTTTTTTGCTTCACTTTTATTTTATTACTCAGGAATATTTACGTATTAATTATGAAAAAATATTATTTTATCTGAAAATTTTAAAGTTAGAGTTGTATTTGGTCATATTTTTATAAAGTATAATCTGAATTTGAATATATTTTTTTTAAATATGATTTAAACCCTCAATTTTTAAAGGTTAGAAAAATCACCCATTTTGACTATCTTAACTATGTGTACATATATTTATTTGATTTGTTTATTTTTTTTTTATTGGTGGTGAGAGTATCTTAAAAGAATAGACAAAAAGATGAATCTTTCAACTTTTAGATAGTGTAAGGATGTTTTTTGTTCACTTATATAATCCAAGCATGGAGTTTAGGTTTAAGTCATAGTTCAGAGATAATTTTAACCAAAAGTTAGTTTAAACACTTTGAGTGGTCGTTAGGTGACCGTATTAAATTTTTTTTTAAAAAGTCGATGTATAATGTATTGTGCTATTTAGTACTATGTTTGGTATGAATTTGGACCTATGTATAACTAATTTCTGACTTAGTTATACCTCTAATATGGTATTATACGATGCATTACTAATACCTTCTATTTGGAAGTATTACTAATACATGTGATATAATAACATGGGGATGTAAAGACAATAATATTTCTCAAATCAGCTTAATTATTTTATTTATTTTCTTGATTTTATGTTTTATCTTTTTACTAGTGAATTTATTTAAATAAGTTATCTTCCAAATTATTTAGAGATAATTGTTTGTCACTAAATAAATCCAATCAAATTAATATAATATTTGAAATGTGAGTTATTTAACATTAACTAATTAAAAAAGTAAATATATCACCACATGATATTTGTAATCTTAATTGAATATATATATATATATATATATATATATATATATATATATATA
>NC_028645.1:56948902-56950923 GCF_001406875.1 Solanum pennellii | reverse complement strand
TATATATATATATATATATATATATATTCGTATTTTGAACAATTTATAAAATTGCATACATATTGAAATTATAACTTACAACTTTTATGTGTATATGTAGATAATTTATTCAACTTTACTATTATTTACCGTCTTTTCAATTTTAAAAGTTGATAATTTATCTTTTAAAATTAAAGATTGACATTTTGTTAGAGATCACTAAGACAATTATATATTATCCTCAAATAACTTAAGTAAAAAAGAGGTAAACATGACAACAAAATTATTCTTCTCATAGCTAGTTAGAAGGTCAGAAAAAAATAATATTGCTTAGTATAATTGGAAAGAAGTTTTTCATAAAGTTTTAATTCAAACATAAGATAAGGTGAAAAACAATGAACCAGACACTTGATAAAATTAAACCATGTATTACTAATTACTAGACTACTAATATCAACATTAGTAATCTCTACATTATTAATCTTTATGCTAAACTATGCGTAAGAATATTTCTCTAATTTGCACCTGCGTCTGGTTTATATATACGTATAATGATTACACCAAATTTAATCAAATATACGCGTTTTCATTTATATCTTTGATTAGTCTCTCAACCTATCGAATTGAATTATTATTTTTCCCATGTGAAGTAAAATAATATAATACTTGATCATATTGTTGTTATCCATTCTTGATTGAATGAAATTCTTCTAATTACATAATTATCTTCCTCTTTAAATCTAGAGTTTTTTCAATGGAAGTATTAATTAAATTTGAGAATCTTATAATCAATATTGTTTTGTACTTTTATTTTAATTTATTTATGTTACGGGTTTTTAGTCCATTCAAAAGAGAATGGATCGAAATCGCGCACTTGAAATAATTGAAAGTTAAATGTGCATAGTCAAATAATACAAGGATAAAAACTAGAATTATGCTATAATACATGGACTAAAACCATTTTTATTCCTTAATTTTAATTTTTCTTATGACATGTTTAGGATTACTAGATAAAAACACATTTTGTTGAACCTTTTATTTATCTTTAGTTTATGATCATAATTTTTTTAAAAAAAAATTAATTTTATGCCAAATCAATAAAGATAAATAAATTGAAATGAAGAGAGTATCAAAATTAAAAGGTCATTGTACAATGTATTTTTCTTTTTATATATATTATTATTATTATTTGTAAAAAAAGTAGCTAGAAGGAAACTGTAAAAACTGATTGAGTCTAGAACTGTATTTATCAACTTATTCAACTAGATATGATGTTGAAATAAATTTGATTTATAATATTATATTAGTGGGATATAGCAGAAGATATTTAAAGTAAAAAGCTATGTATAGTGGGAAAGCTAGTTTAATTTTTAAAGATAATAATAAGTCATACATTAAGTTCTTAATGTCATTTTATATCATAGCATGTTCATTCCTACCTACATCTCGACGACTCACGAGACAAGATTTTTTAAAAAATAAAGTGCGGTCTTCATGAGGTGAACTACAAACTATATTAAACATGACAATAAAACGAGGAGAACAAATAAAATGCTACAAAAATAAATTTCCCAATCCTATAGAACCTATGAATTGATGTTTTGTTAGGGATCACATTCATTGCCAATTAATTTGGCCCCCCTTTCTATCATGATCATTACATGTATCCTATTTTTCAATGCATGCATTGAGTCTAATCTTTTTAGTAAATTGGATATCACTAAGCTGTAAAATCTTATTACCAAAAAAAGAAAAAAGAGTTTTGAATACACAATATGTATATAAATGTCACGACTCAAAACGGGTCGCGAGTGGCACCCACACTTATCCTACTATGTGAGCGAACCAACCAATCTAAACCCCAACATTTTAACCATAATAAACAAAATATAATGCGGAAGACTTAAAACTCATTAATAAAAATCGATTAAATAACTTCTAAAAACTCAATACTTATTATTCCCAAAATCTGGAAGTCATCACCACAAGAACATCTATCCTCAATTTACTAAATCTAAGAATATCTAGGAAGCTAAAATAAA
>NC_028645.1:56896620-56943786 GCF_001406875.1 Solanum pennellii | reverse complement strand
TTCCTCAGTCGGTGGAGGAGTCACCGCCCTAGTACTAGATGGGCCAGGTGCTTGTCCTCTTCCTCTAGAGGACGTCCTCCCGCTACCTCTACCATGGCCTCTTGCCACTACTCCTCTTCGAGCTACAGCCCAGTGGCTGGCTCAGACGCATCATGTCTTGCCGGTGTTGGTGTTGGCGCAGCTGTTGCTCTAGCTCTAACCATCTGCGAAATAGAGTGAAGATGGTCAGATACCAATTTGTATCACCTAGATACCAATTGGATCCAAGTAATAGCACGAAAGAAAGAAAGAATGGAATTTTCCTAAAGTCCTATAGCCTCTCAAAGAAAAGTAAAGGCGTCCCCCTACCGTTCCTTAAGACTCTACTAGACTCGTTCTTGTGTGATGAGACCAACGAACCTAATGCTCTGATACCAAGTTTGTCACGACCCAAAACGGGTCGCGAGTGGCACCCACACTTATCCTACTATGTGAGCGAACCAACCAATCTAAACCCCAACATTTCAACCATAATAAACAAAATATAATGCGGAAGACTTAAAACTCATTAACGAAATCAATTAATAACTTCTAAAATTTAATACTTATTATCCCCAAAATCTGGAAGTCATCACCACAAGAACATCTATCCTCAAATTACTAAATCTAAGAATATCTAGGAAGCTAAAATAAATAAACAGCTAGTCCATGCCGGAACTTCAAGGCATCAAGACATGAAGAAGAAGATCCAGTCCAAGCTAGAAGCATTAGCTCACCCTGAGATCTGACGTGATGAAGACTGGCTAGAGTTGCGGTTGAGTTGAAGACGATGGCACGTTTGCTGCACTCCACAATTAACAAAGAAAAACAAATACAAGTAGGGGTCAGTACAAGGCACAAGTACTGAGTAGATATCATCGGCCAACTCAAAATAGAAAGCAATATATTTCAGATAATAACATAAAATCAACTAATATTCTTAACAGGTGACAACAACATTTACCATAACCCTTGTCCACAACACCAAGCACATCTATGAGGACTCAAGCCTCCACACCATACTCATTTGGGAAACAGGTTCTTTAGATTGAGTATATTAACATATTTCAAGATTCGATCCCTCTACTATCCTGGTGTCGGAACGTGACACTCCGATCCATCTACTATCCTGGTGTCGGAACGTGACACCCGATCCCTCTACTATCCTGGTGTCGGAACGTGACACTCCGATCCATCTACTATCCTGGTGTCGGAACGTGACACCCGATCCCTCTACTATCCTGGTGTCGGAACGTGACACTCCGATCCATCTACTATCCTGGTGTCGGAACGTGACACTCCGATCCTCTACTATCCTGGTGTCGGAACGTGACACTCCGACCCTCTACTATCCTGGTGTCGGAACGTGACACTCCGATCCATCTACTATCCTGGTGTCGGAACGTGACACCCGATCCTCTACTATCCTGGTGTCGGAACGTGACACTCCGATCCATCTACTATCCTGGTGTCGGAACGTGACACCCGATCCACTACTATCCTGGTGTCGGAACGTGACACCCGATCCTCTACTATCCTGGTGTCGGAACGTGACACCCGATCCTCTACTATCCTGGTGTCGGAACGTGACACCCGATCCATTACTATCCTGGTGTCGGAACGTGACACCCGATCCATTACTATCCTGGTGTCGGAACGTGACACCCGATCCACTACTATCCTGGTGTCGGAACGTGACACCCGATCCATTACTATCCTTGTGTCGGAACGTGACACACCGATCCCCTAATTCTACGTGTCGGTTCATGACACCCGATCCATTAACCTCATTCTTTTAGTTCATCAAGTCTTCTTTTATACCAAGACATCATCATTAACAAAGAGGTTTTAAGGTTTTAGATTCAACAGCCTCATCATGCTAATTCATTACAATTATATAATCACATCATGCATGCACACCATTAAGCACATGAGAGACTTTACATTACTACCCAATACATATCATTCGCTATTAAGAGTTTACTATAAAATAGAATAAACCATAACCTACCTCCACCGAAGAATTCGTGATCACGTAAGCTACTCCTCAAAATCTTCGCTTTCCTCTTCGTTCTCTCTTGTCTTGCTCGTTCGTTTCTCCCTCTCTCTCTGTTCTTTCTCTTTTTCTTATTCAAACGCTTTTTCTTTTACCCTAATTGTCATATAATTAAGTATAAAAGATGATAAAAATAACCCACTTTTTATTTCAAGGTTATCTCCTTTAACCCCCATGTAATTGAATTAATATTAATCCACTAACTTTATAATGATAAGCATGAAAAGTCCAAAACGCCCCTTTAAAACTTTAGCAGAATTCCGACCCGAGTGGGCTTACGGAGACTGTGACGGTCCGTCACGACTGTGACGGTCCGTCCTGCAGGTCCGTCACAAAGTTCAGAGAGTTAATTCTGTGGAAGGATTTGTGACGGTCCGTCGAGCCCTCAACGGTCCGTCCTGCCATTTCGTCGTGAAGTTCAGAGAGTCGATCTCAGTACCCAAATTTTCAGAATCTAAGTGTTTTGGAACGAGACCCCCTCGACGGTCCGTCGTGCCCATGACGGTCCGTCGTGGTATCCGTCAATCCAGACAGTTATTGCCAGAATAAACTCTACTGCTCAAAACGACTAAACAGGCCGTTACAAAATAGGATTACAATATATATAGCTATGTTAATATAATGCGTACCATTCATTTGTTGGGAATTAAACACACAACACACACAAATAATTTAGAGAAAAGAGAAACGGAACACAAACGGGACACACAAGAATTTAACGTGGTTCGGTTTCCCTACTCCACGACTGTAACAGGAGGATTTTATTTCACTTGTGCTACTGCTTGGAATTACAAATACAAGGATCATATTTATAGGAAAACCAAATGGTTAACCTAGGGTTTCAGTAATGGGTCGGGCCGGCTCACAAGCCTCCACAAAGCCCAACAATCTCCCACTTGGAGGCTTGAAGAATTTCAACTGTCATCCACTTAGAACACTTGTATGTCTAGTAATCTTTTTCAACTCTCTCCTGCTACAGCGGCCTTCTCATCAGTCAACTGAAAGGCCCGTTGAAGCTCCCCGAAGCTTCAACACATCAGTCACGGCTGAAACTGCCCTTGACTCGTCCTCGGTCCCTACCGGCTCCCACTTGAGACACGAACTGCCGGATCCTAGAACTCCCTGAGAACAAACACTCTCCATACTCAGCAAGAAATTTTCTGGAGACGTATCAACAGCTGGAATACTGGTTCTCTTGACCCACTGTCTTCTAGGAGCCTTGGCTGAAGCACGGCCGGTGCTCCCACTGCCACAAACGCCTCTGACTGGTCTTCCTGAACCTTTCCTTGCTCGTTCATCCTGAATCTGACCTGTGGCTCTGGGTTTCTTTCTTGCAAAGACAACCTTCTTCTGCCCACGAGATTCTGTGAACCGGACTTTGTTTTTCTTCTGAACTGGGACGGTCACTCCCTCAGACGGTAATCCGACAATATACAACGATCCTCTTTTTGTTCCACGAGCCATGACAAGATTGCCCCTCACGACCTTCCACTGCCCATTTCCGAACTTCACATGATGTCCCTGTTCATCCAACTGCCTAACAGAAATCAAACTTTTCGTCAAGCTTGGAACAACTCTGACATCCTTCAAGGTCCAGAAACCGACTGGCGTCTTCAGCACCATGTCACCCATGCCCGTAACATCAAGAGCTCTATCGTCTGCAAGCCTTACCTTTCCAAAGTCTCCAATAACCAGATTCTGCAATGCTTCACTGCTGTGGGTAGCGTGAAAAGAAGCACCAGAATCCATGACCCAGGAATCCACATTGCTCTCCGCGCAACAGATAAACAAATCCTCGTTGACGCTGTCTTCTGCAATGTTGACTTGTTTGTCTTTCTGGCATTGATTCCTGAAATGCCCCACCTCCTTGCAGTTCCAACATGTTACACCTGAGCCATCCCGAGCCTTTGACTGACTCCTTCTTCGGTTCCTGCTCCCACTACCTCTGTTATTTCCTCTGCCTCTGACGACGTTTAGCATATCACCTGATGATTCTCCAGAACTCCTTCTTCTGACATCCTCGCCAAGAACGAGATCACGAATCTTCTCAAAGGTGAATCCATTAGGTCCCACTGAACTGGCAACTGCTGTAACCGTTCCGGACCAACTGTCAGGCAATGATGATAACAGTAGTAAAGCTTGAACTTCATCATCGAACTTAATGCCAACTGACAAAAGTCTGGCTAAGATCGAATTCAATGAGTTGATGTGCTCGGTAACTGAACTGCCTTCCTTCATCTTTGTGTTCACCAACTCTCTAATCAGAAAAATTTTGTTTGCTGCAGATGGCTTCTCGTACATGTTAGACAAGGCTTCCAAGATGCCTTTCGCTGTCTTCTCCTTAAGAATGTTGAACGCAACATTCTTGGTCAACGAGAGTCGGATAACTGACATAGCTTTCCGATCCAAAACTGCCCACTCTGCATCAGACAATTTTCCTTGCTTGTCACCCAACACTACGTCCAAATCTTTCTGAACCAGCAAATCTTCAATCTGCATCTTCCACCAACTGAAATCTGTACCATCGAACTTCTCAATTCGGAACTTCCCATCTTCTGCCATCTCAAAGGACTTCGGCAATTCCCTTAACGGCGTCTACAGACAGCGGGCGGCGATTTGGACGATGCTCACGATCTGGACGCTCGCGGCTGGATCTGAGGCTCCTCGACGCGGCGGCCAACGGAACGGCGCGACGGACAGCACACGGACGACGGCTGTTCGCACCCTGCGCGGTTCTCCTAGCCGGCTGCTGCTTGAGGTTACCCACACGGTAACGGCGGCTACTCCTCCCTGCACACAGTTCTTCACACAAGAACCCTAGGTGACAATTTCTCACAGTTTGTGTTACAATGTTGTTGAAACCTCGCTCTGATACCAATTGTTGGGAATTAAACACACAACACACACAAATAATCTAGAGAAAAGAGAAACGGAACACAAACGGGACACACAAGAATTTAACGTGGTTCGGTTTCCCTACTCCACGACTGTAACAGGAGGATTTTATTTCACTTGTGCTACTGCTTGGAATTACAAATACAAGGATCATATTTATAGGAAAACCAAATGGTTAACCTAGGGTTTCAGTAATGGGTCGGGCCGGCTCACAAGCCTCCACAAAGCCCAACATCATTTATTATAACATGCTTTCGATTCATTTAAAAAGAGTGGTAATATCAAGTAAAACTTTTATTTTCTAAAGTCCAATTGTTGATCACATGCAATACTATGAATATATAACCAAAAATAGTTGAAAGTAAATAGAGGATCAAGTCAAAGGTATATCACGTACGCAATAGGAATGGCATAGCAGGGGCTAAAGTTTGGTGAATATTGAGAAGAATCCTCAATAAGTGTACAAATTCCTGCCAAAATCAGGTTACACTAACGGTGCCTTTTAATAGCTTACAAGAGCTTTCATTGACAACATCTCCCTTTGATCATTCCTACAAAGTAAAGTTACACTTGATTATTTTTGTTGGTAACTAGCTTTCCATTAATCACCAAAATAACATTACATTACACTTGATTATTCTCCATTATTTAATAATTGTAACAATTAGATCCACCGTTCTTCAAAGACACCTCGTGCAGAGTTTTGAAATTTTTACGAATTATGTTGTCAATGTAAACTTAGAGTGAAATTTGAAATTTGACCCATGATGATGTCATCCCGCTGTAGCATCAGGAATATTCCCGTTATGGCGGCATGTCATCCCGTACAGTGGGTTCAACAAGGCATGTGACACCTTAAATATTATTGGATCGGGTGTCATGTTCCAGCACAGTAACATTAAAGAAAACATATTAAAACAACTTAATGTACTCAATCTCACAGAACCCAACTCTCAAAAGAGCTTGTTGTGGAGGCATGAGTTCTCATGTGTGTTCTTGATATTGTTAACTGATTATGTACTTATTTTAGTGTTGTTGTCACTTATTCATGTTGCTTGTTGCTTGCTACCTGCTAAATATCATCGTTGATTTTAAGCCACTATTTATTGTTCAATATTAGTTTTTATTTTGAGTTGATCGATGATATCTACTCAGTTCATGTTGCCCTGTATTGATCCCTACTTGTGTTTCTTCATTTTGCGTTTGTGGAGTGCAGCGTTTATACCATCGACTTTGACTCACACTCAGCTCTAGGTTGACCTATTCCTTCTAACTCGTGCTAGATTCTCTCTATCATGGCATGATATCCTTAGATTTCAGACATATACTATTCCATTCTATTTATCTATTGATGTGATTACTTTCAGGTTTTTGGAATAATATGTAATAGATTCTAGAGGTACTTTTTTATTGTTTACTTTAATAAGTTTTGAGCTTAGCATTACAGTTGTATTTCGTAATTTGAACAATTAATATATGTTGGGGTTGAATTCGTTGGTTCGCCCACTTAGAAGGTTAAGTGTTGATGCCACTAATGACTCATTTTGGATCGTGACACTTTTTCAAATAGTTTTTTTTTTTGAAAAAGTGTTTTTAAAAAAGTAATTTTTATTTAGCTAATTCATTTGAAAGTGTATTTGATAAATAAATTGTGTTTGATTAATATTTTTAAAAAGGGCTTTAGAGAGTCCAATTTAAAAAAAATACAAGTAATAATGTACATTTAATATGAAAATTATTTTATAGAGAGATTATTTTAAATATATATTATAAGTTTTTAAATAATTTTTTAATTTTATTAAATTAAAATTTTCAATCAATATTATACATGAATAAAAGAAGTAAATTGAATATTGATGTTATAGTAATATTATTTAAAAATAATTAAAATTAACAAAAAAAATAATTTTAAAAATTATTCCATAAATTAAATTACGACATACAAGAAACTCACCACGAAAATGTATAAAGTCTTAAATAGTTTGATCATCATCCTGCAAAAGTATTGTTGTTACCTTTTTTGCCAATTCTACAAAATAATACGTAATATAAAATATAAAGTAATAGCATATAAACATAATAAAAAAATTACCTAAAAATACAAAGTATATTTTTAAATGAAACTTAACCATAATTATGAGAGATGTTAATTAATTAATGAGAGATATATTGATAAATATGTTTATATGAAGCGATATTTTTATCTTGAAAAAAATATTTATGCTTCTATATTTTCAAAAAGCAAAATTTTGTAGTTTCTTCCCAACAACATTGTTTCTGCTTCCACTAAAATTAATTTTACTGAATTGTCAAACACCATAATTTAAAAAAAAATATAATTCTTAAATTAAATTAAGTGATTTTGACCTCTAGACATCAATGTCCCACCAACTATAAATCAATTATCCATTTGAAAGGAAGGAAAGTGACAAGCACCAAATTGTTATAGGCATCCTTATTAACCCCAAAATCCATAATATAGTACTTGAGGGATTAAATTTTCAATTCAATGTAGTGTAAGATTTTTTTTACAATATCAGATAAGCTAACAATAACTTAAATATAATTGTCCATAATATTAGAGTGGAAATAGTAATTTAAAGGATTATAAGACTATACCTCTTATAGTAGGTTAAATAAAATGCTGGATTTATTATTATTTTTATTTCATTAAAATATAAAAATTAAATCAGAACAACAATTTAAAAGGTCTGTTTGGAGTATCAATCCCCAGATTAATATAAAAAAGTATCCTATCACAAAATATTAAAGCAATAAAAGTTGATATAGTGGGGTGGAGAATAAATGCTATCCTACAAAGGAGGACTGTCCTTTTTCTGAGTTAAATATTTTTTATTATTGTAACTTTGAAAATACAATTTGAAAATTTATTTAGTAGTAAAAGTGTAAAGACTAAGAGAAAGTTTGAGAAATTTTTGATATTGCAAAATGAATCAGTATCAATACAATAAGTGTGAGCTACTATTTATACATGAAAGGAAGAAATAGCAACAAACTATCTAACCACTTTTCTAACTGAACCTAACAATATTAATAACAGAAAGAACTAATTACAATTAATTAGTTAACTAACTACTTCTATCACTATCACTTATCTTCAATAGTCCCCCTCAAGCTAGATGTATTGAAAACATTTAATACACCTAGCTTGGCCAATAAGAAGTCATGTTGAGATCTTCCCAAAGCCTTTGTTAACAAATCAGCGTGTTGCTCTTTAGTATTAATATAACTTGTCTTTATCAATCCTTGTTGTAACCTTTCACGGATAAAATGACAATCAATCTCGATATGTTTTGTACGTTCATGAAAAACTGGATTTGCTGCTATTTGCATAGCAGCTTTGCTGTCACAATGTATGATAGTTGGTTCATGCACATTCATTCCCAATTCTTTGAACAAGTTATTCACCCAAACGACCTCAGCTGTTTATGTTGCCAAGCTTCCATATTCTGCTTCTGCAGTGTTGACACCCAATTTTGGCCTAATATTTAAAAAAAATCGTAATTTTGAAGTTTTATTTATTTATTTGTTATTTTTATTAGTATTTGTGTGAATTTAGCACAGCTAAAATTTAGTCAAATACAAAATAAAAAATAAAAAAATTAGGAATTCTATTGCAAGAATTTTGGGCCACAATACTAAGCCCATAACTTAGGCCCATTTTTTTTTGGTGTGAATAATATTTTGTGGAGAGGATGAAAAAAAATGACAAAAACCCTTCCCTCTCCCTTTTTCCCATTTTTCCTCCCAGCCGCCTCTCCCCTCCCTTTCCCCCTTCCCTCTCCCCTTCCTCCAGCCGCCAGCCCCTCCCTTCTTCCCCTTTCCCCTTCCTCTCCCCTCTTTTCCGTCAGCCCCTCTCCCTTCCTCCTCTCCCTCTTTCCGTCAGCCCCTCTCACCCTTCCCCTCCCTCTTTCCGTCAGCCCCTCTCCCTTCCTCCTCTCCCTCTTTTCGTCAGCTTCTCTCCCTCCCTCTCTCCCCCTCCTTCTTATCTTCTCCTTTCCCACTCGAAGTAGCCACCAGTGACCCCCATCTCCGACAGACAACAACCAAGAAGAAGCAGAAGAAGGAACCTTTGCCACCTAAGCCACTGGAAAAGGAGGATCTTTTTAGTGACAGTGAAGGAACTGATGGAGGTTCTGGTGATGAAGAACAACAGGAAATGAACTCAGATTCTGACATGTCTTCTGACTTGGATGACCCCTCCGCTACTGATATATTAGCAAGCGGTGATGCTGACGATGGTTCCGATGTTCATTTCGATTCGAATGTAGATTCTGATTCAGATGCAGATGATACTGATCTTGTAAGGAAGTCAAAAGCTATTGATGATGAAAGGAAAAGAGAGGAGGAGGAGGGTGATTTAGAATTGCAGCTCAATATTAAAGAAGAAGCTGATGAGCTCAGATTGCCAACAACTTCGCAGACCCAAATAACCCACGGAGAGGCAGCCTTCACGATGCTGGTAACTCTATTTATGCCTATTGCATTTTATTTTTTTGGGGTAATTTTTTGTCTCTGTTTATGAATGTTGAGTTGAATTTAATTATTTTGTTTATTTTATGGCCACTATTAGTCACTCTTTTTATTTGCAAATGTTGGTAAAGATGTAGGTTTAGCCCTTTGATTTTATACTATTTTCGATTAATATTTATGAGTGATATACTTTTTAAATGGTTGCTGCCATCCTTTGATGAATTTATTAAGTTTGTTAATTTATTTATTTCCCATAGTTCACATATGTACAGAAATCGTGTAGCTATGTTATCACTATCTAATTATTATTGATTTATTAAAATATTGATTATTTGGTGGTTGTTATTTGCAGTATTATTATTTGGATATGTTGTTAGAATTTGATGGTCGTATATTGCTTATTATATTGTCCTTCAGTTAGTTTAGTATAATACTGTGCTAGAAAATATTCACAGGGCCAATGAAAAAACTCTCCGTCGGTTTTGGAGGCTTTCCCATTTTAAAAAGACGGAAATTTTTAGTTTAAGTTCATATAAATTGTTTGTTTACTTGTTAAAGGGCCCATGAAAAATCTATCCGTCGGGTTTAGAAGCCTTCCCATTTTAAAAGACGGAAATTTTTAGTTTAAGTTCATATAAATTGTTTGTTGAAATTGTTAAAATGACCAATGAGAAAACTCTCCGTCAGTTTTGGAGGCTTTCCATTTTAAAAGACGAAAATTTAATTCAAGTTTATATATAATTTTAGTTGTTGGAATTGGCCGATGAAGAAATTACCGTCGATTTCTAAGGCCTCCCATGTTAATAAGACGGATTTTTATTTTTAGTTATTATTTGAGTTATTCATTTTTATTTATATTTATTTGGTACTAACTCTTTTACTAAGTGTTTACAGGTACCCGGAGGTGCTTCTCCTTGAAATTATTCGAATGAAATTCGAATCATACTTTTAATTTCATTATCTTGTGAATATCGACGTAGGGCAAACTTTAGGCCGATTATTATTTTGTTTTATTTTGTATATTATATGTTTATTATATCTGTATATTATTTTATATTCTTCCTAAATTTAAAAAAAATGAATTCAGTCGCTAACCACAATTGTGGATTTCGAAGGGTGCCTAATCCTTTCCCTTCGGAATAACTTGAACCCCTTACCTAGAATCAAATTGGTTTCGTAGATTAATAATCGGTTTCCTAGTTTTCCTAAAATTAGGTGGCGACTTTATTTTTAAAACTCGTTTATTTTTCAAACTTTGTTAAAATTGAATCAATTTATTATTTTCGAGTTTCCGCGACGTTTCGCCCTATTTCGAAAGAGTAGGGATGTAAACAGAATGGCGACTCCGCTGGGGAGTTTTAGAGGTTTTAACCAATATGAATTTATTTATTTTTTCAAATTGAGGAAATTTTTGCTTTATTATTATGTTATACCTTGTATTTTTATATTTCGCTGATTATTTGTATATTGTATTTATTCATTATTTATCTTGTTGTGTGTATATTATCATTGTATTCATGGCATAATATTTTCCGTCAAACGACAATAATTTCATTTCCACTAAAGGACGATTATGCGGGTTCGCAGTCGTTCATTAACCAAAGATTTTCTCGGGGTACCCTGACGAGTGTAGTTGGCTACTTGATAGTCAACGATCGTTAACTGTCCCAGCCCAAGTAGTCAGCTTGGGTTACCTTTTCCACTATAAATACAACCCACTCCTAGTAAACTAGCGTAGAGCCGAGCAAAATCCCAAAAATAGCGCATTTGAACTAAGATGACTCAATACTCAATGCGTGTTGGGCCCATTAGAAGACCACCTTGAGTCCAAAACGGCCCACGACCTAAATGGACGTTCATACTAATGTGTTTAAATTTGAAGGATGTATACGTTGTTTGAGAAAATCATTGTCTCATAGGGTAAGGATTAAGTTATAGTTTGCTTAGGTTAAAGAAAGAGCTTCACCAGCTACTAGTCTATTCGAAGATATTGGCACCCGGGGATGACAACAAATCAAGAAAGCAAAAGGATCTTTCGTGGAGGCATAGTTAGGGTCATACCCCTGTGTGGGACTGATTATTTTGTATACATTCCCCTATTATGTATCTCCATTATGTTTTATTTATAAAATTTGTATAAATTTGAGTTTTGGGGCAATAAAATATTTCAAATGACGTATACATCCTTCGAATCGATAGGTCTACCCTAGGCATAAAAGGGTCACATATTTGTATAGGACGCGCAATAATTGTTTGTATACTATGTGATATATTCAGTTTGTCTTTCATTAAAACAGTATTTATGTGTTTTATTCATTATTTGTGTGATATTTTGCATTATCCATTATGTACAGGAACTAACACTTTTATATCTTGAGTTGTTTTTCTTCACAGCGAAAAATTGATTCATGTTTGAATTCAGAAATCATTATTTGTCCAAAGTTGCGAGAGACAAGAGGATTAGCGAAATTAGAGTCCTTGCATTTCTCAATTATATCAAGTCAAAACGAAAAATCAGGGGAGTATTTGACTATGAGGTCGCATCCACTTATTTTTATTCTTATTTTGCATGACGGTCCTGCTCTCACATATTTCTCATATTTTTGTAGGGATACCGTCCCCGACATCAGTCGGGAATGGTCATAACAATGTCTGGATCTCGTGAAAATTGGAAGGAGACAAAGATCCAAGAAAACATCCAAAAAGAGTACAACAAATCATTACTGTAGAAATTCGTAGGGTACATTCAACATACAGTATAAATATTGACGATTAAGAGGTTATAAAACATATTGGTACAAAAAAAAACACTTCATGACTACAAATTTTTAGAGGCGCTAGACCTAAGAATTTCTTTAAGTTGTCTAAATCTTTAAACTATTATATGCCTTATTTGGACGAACTACGCGTACCTGATTCTCATTTCGGTGAGATACGTAGGCAACCCTTCTTGGGTTCGGCATTATCTTTTTCAAAAAATAAAAAAAAATAAAAAAAATTATAAAATAGTTTGTGCATATTTTCCAAGTCATATCTGGACGAACTACGCGTACCTGATTCTCATTTCGGTGAGATACGTAGGCAACCCTTCTTGGGTTCGGTATTATCTTTTTCAAAAAAAAAAAAAAGAAAAATAGTTTGTTAATATTTTCAATTCATATCTGCAGGAACTATGCGTACCTGATTCTCATTTCGGTGAGATACGTAGGCAACACTTCTTGGGTTCGGTATTATCTTTTTTTAAAAAAAAATTATAAAATAGTTTGTGCATATTTTTCAAGTCATATCTGCACGAACTACGCGTACCTGATTCTCATTTCGGTGAGATACGTAGGCAACCCTTCTTGGGTTCGGTATTATCTTTTTCAAAAAAAAATTATAAAATAGTTTGTGCATATTTTCAAAGTTATATCTGCACGAACTACGCGTACCTGATTCTCATGTTAATGAGATACGTAGACAGCCCTTCTCAGGTTCGGTAATCATTCTTTCAAAAATAAAATTACTTGTACATACTGTAAGAGTCATGTCTTCAGCTCGATCGGGACCATATAGTTAAGAGCATGTAAATATATTCGATTTGATTGAAAAGACTGACTTTGCGGTAATCCATAGATTCTCGTGGTACCTCTTATCTATACTTTTGTGATGCTTGAAAATTCTCTTGCATGCAATCAAGATAAGAATAAAACTAACCTTATGTTCCATGTGCATTGTGTGGTGAGATTTTGATCAAAGTTCAATTGTATTACACTGTTGATCTAGAACTTGACCTGAATGTTTTTCAAGGCGAAATCATGAGTAATGTTTGGTTTGAGAAAGGATTGTAGGCCTTTTTTGATCCGATTGTGCCTTTCAAAGCCTACCAAATTACATTAATCCCTAGTTTCCCATTTTGAGCCTGAAACCTTTATTTGGACAACCACATTTTAACCACTACCCTTTTGAGTGCTTACAAGCACTGTCCTGTCTTGGCCCAACCTTCTTGAGTGCACCAAGAATGAGCAAATGATAAGAGAAAATTCATGTTTGAAATTTCCAAAAGCAAAGATATTGAGTCTCCCAAAATAAAGGAAGCAAAGACCTCCAGAGAAAATAGAGAAAGGAAGAAAGAAAAAGTGAAAGAAATAAAGAAAGGTAAAAAATACCCTTGCAGGGTCAGTGAAAGGTGGGAAGGAAAATACTCCAACAAAAAAAAGGAAAAATTATTATAAGAAAGAAGTGAATAAAAGAAAGGCTCCAACGAATAAGGACTCAAAAGAAGAAAAAAAAGAGAATAAAAAAAAAGCTAAAAAAAAGAAAAAAAAAGGAGTGAAAAGCGTTAAAAATGAAAATTCAAAAGAAGATGAAAGGTGGGAGAATAATGAAGAGGATCTGACGTCAAAGGCGTACCAATCATTAAGAGCACAATTTCTGTGTGACGCTCAAGGAGGAATTCAGTCACTTTTACCTCAAATAAATATCCTACCCGTCCCTAAGCCTACGTACAAGCCAATGACAAGCCCTACATGATCTCATTCCAAATGTTCTCACATTAGTGGAGATTTACATAAAGGTCAAGCATATGGTATCACAGTTTTGTGCATTGAACATTCTTGTGAGTGTGAGTGCACTTTGAAAATGTCCTATAATCAAATGTTTCAAATATGTGTGAAATAGGACTAGTCTTTGTCGTGAGGGCACTTGAAACATGAAGATTGATACAATTCAAAATCTTTGTTTGAAACAACATGAACGGATCTTGCTGATCCTTAAGTATATTTGGGGTACCACTTGAAGCTGTAGGAATTACCTTAATTCAATCTTAAAAAAAAAAAGAGGAATGAGAGATTTACCTGCAATCCTAACTGTTGGTACCAATCGTGGTGAAGACTTGACTATCTCATCACATTTTTTTATTTTGAAAAAAAAAAGAATTTTTTTTCTTTGTAGTTGTTCAGTATAAAAGGTGTTATTAAGTTAATCTTATATGTGTGAGACGCCTATTTTACTTCATTGGGTTGACCATCCCAAAAATGTGATATATCTTATTTTTAGGCTTTGAATATAGCAAGGAATATCATTTTCATATTTCATCATGTTCATATGGTGCATTTTCTACTGATAATCTTTCAGATTCTTTGCAGCACTCATCATCCACAAGATTGAAATTACATTTGACCTGATTCCTGCCTTAACAAGATATGTAGGCGCCACGATGGCTCGGTCATATACCTAGTGTGATTATTACTTCTCATTACAATAAAACTGGGACACAATTTTTGAAGATATTTCCAAAATTCACAATAGAGATAGCCAACAAGTCAAGATTGAAGATCATTTTGAGATGTGCCAAAATTCTAACTGGGACAGAATTTTTGAGGAAGACCTCAAAATTCTGATAAGCACTGCCAGAAGCTTGATAGGAACTACAAAGATCATGCATCGCGGATTAATATTCATGCATCGCGAATTAATGTTGATGCATCGCGAGAAGATCTCATACCTCGCAGAAAATTCATGCATCGCGAGAAGATCTCATACCTCGCAGAAAATTCATGCATCGCGAGAAGGTTTTATACCTCGCAGAAAATTCATGCATCGCGAGAAGATTTCATACCTCGCAGAAAATTCATGCATCGCGAGAAGATTTCATACCTCGCAGAAATGTATGCATCGCAAGAAAATTTCATACCTTGCGGAATTTATGCATTGCGGGAAGATATTCATGCCCCGCAGAAGATCATGCATCGAGAGTCAATTCATGCATCACTAGTTAATTCATGCATCGAGAGTCAATTCATGCATCACTAGTTAATTCATGCATCGAGAGTCAATTCATGCATCACTAGTTAATTCATGCATCGAGAGTCAATTCATGCATCACTAGTTAATTCATGCATCGAGAGTTAATATTCATGCATCGAGAGTAAATTCATGCATCGAGAGTTAATATTCATGTATCGAGAGTTAATTCATGCATCGGTAATTAATATTCATGCATCGCGAGTTAATATTCATGCATCGCGAGAAGATTTCATACCTCGCAGAAAATTCATGCATCGCGAGAAGATTTCATACCTCGCAGAAATGTATGCATCGCAAGAAGATTTCATACCTTGCGGAATTTATGTATTGCGGGAAGATATTCATGCCCCGCAGAAGATCATGCATCGAGAGTCAATTCATGCATCACTAGTTAATATTCATGCATCGAGAGTCAATTCATGCATCGCGAGTTAATTCATGCATCACTAGTTAATATTCATCCATTGCGAGTTAATATTCATGCATCACAGATTAATATTCATGCATCGCAAGTTAAATTTTATGCATCGCGAGAAGATTCAATTCCTCGCAAAAGTTTACATATCGCAAGAAGATTTCATACCTTGCGGAATTTAAGCATCGCGAGAAGATTTCATCCCTCGCAAAATTTTGTGCATTGCGAGAAGATCCCATCCCTCGCAAAATTTTATGCATCGCGAGAAGATTTCATCCCTTGCAAAATTTGCGCATCGCGAGAAGATATTCATGCCCTGCAAGCAATCATGCACTGCCAGAAAAAGAATCGTGCATCTCAAAGGAATATTTATCCCTCAACGTCAACTGACGTTAAATGACGAGGAGAGAAATTAAGTGTCGACACGGTGAAAGACACTGTCTTCCATTTAAATTGCATTTTTAAGCTGACGATTTTTATCTAAGTCGTTGTCAAGAGCATTCGAAAGGATGAATTTCTTCAAAAAAAAATCAAAAACTCAAAAAAAAAATCAAAAAATCAAAAAAAATAAAATCAATCAAAAAAAATCAAAAAAAAAAGAAAGAAAAGTGCAAACTACTTCAACAAGGACGCAACGCATCATACAACCTTTTGGAGACAGGTCTGGGATTGATTTCCACCACATGCAACCGCACTTCTCTACAAAGGTCATGTGTTCGGTCAAAATTGGGTTTGTCAATTTTCGTTGTCCACGATTTCTTTCATCAATCATACACAACGAAAGGGACAGCTGTTGACACTCAATTTTGGCCTAACATTTTAAAAAAAATCGTAATTTTGAAATTTTATTTATTTATTTGTTATATTTATTAATATTTGTGTGAATTTAGCACAGCTAAAATTTAGTCAAATACAAAATAAAAAAAAATAGGAATTCTATCGCAAGAATTTTGGGCCACAGTACTAAGCCTATAACTTAGGCCCATTTTTTTTGGTGTGGATAATATTTTGTGGAGAGGATGAAAAAAAAAAGACAAAAACCCTTCCCTCTCCCTTTTTCCCATTTTTCCTCCCAGCCGCCTCTCCCCTCCCTTTCCCCCTTCCCTCTCCCCTTCCTCCAGCCGCCAGCCCCTCCCTTCTTCCCCTTTCCCCTTCCTCTCCCCTCTTTTCCATCAGCCCCTCTCCCTCTTTCCGTCAGCCCCTCTCACCCTTCCCCTCCCTCTTTCCGTTAGCCCCTCTCCCTTCCTCCTCTCCCTCTTTCCGTCAGCTTCTCTCCCTCCCTCTCTCCCCCTCCTTCTTCTCTTCTCCATTCCCACTCGAAGTAGCCACCAGTAACCCCCATCTCCGACAGACAACAACCAAGAAGAAGCAGAAGAAGGAACCTTTGCCACCTAAGCCACTGGAAAAGGAGGATCTTTTTAGTGACAGTGAAGGAACTGATGGAGATTTTGAAGAAGATGGAGGTTCTGGTGATGAAGAACAACAGGAAATGAACTCAGATTCTGACATATCTTCTTACTTGGATGACCCCTCCGCTGCTGATATATTAGCAAGCAGTGATGCTGACGATGGTTCCGATGTTCATGCCGATTCGAATGTAGATTCTGATTCAGATGCAGATGATACTGATCTTGTAAGGAAGTCAAAAGCTATTGATGATGAAAGGAAAAGAGAGGAGGAGGAGGGTGATTTAGAATTGCAGCTCAATATTAAAGAAGAAGCTGATGAGCTCAGATTGCCAACAACTTCGCAGACCCAAATAACCCACGGAGAGGCAGCCTTCACGATGCTGGTAACTCTATTTATGCCTATTGCATTTTATTTTATGGGGTAATATTTTGTCTCTGTTTGCGAATGTTGAGTTGAATTTAATTATTTTGTTTATTTTATGGCCACTATTAGTCACTCTTTTTATTTGCAAATGTTGGTAAAGATGTAGGTTTAGCCCTTTGATTTTATACTATTTTCGATTAATATTAATGAGTGATATACTTTTTAAATGGTTGCTGCCATCCTTTGATGAATTTATTAAGTTTGTTAATTTATTTATTTCCCATAGTTCACATATGTACAGAAATCGTGTAGCTATGTTATCACTATCTAATTATTATTGATTTATTAAAATATTGATTATTTGGTGGTTGTTATTTGCAGTATTATTATTTGGATATGTTGTTAGAATTTGATGGTCGTATATTGCTTATTATATTGTCCTTCAGTTAGTTTAGTATAATACTGTGCTAGAAAATATTCACAGGGCCAATGAAAAAACTCTCCGTCGGTTTTGGAGGCTTTCCCATTTTAAAAAGACGGAAATTTCTAGTTTAAGTTCATATAAATTGTTTGTTTACTTGTTAAAGGGCCAATGAAAAATCTATCCGTCGGGTTTAGAGGCCTTCCCATTTTAAAAGACGGAAATTTTTAGTTTAAGTTCATATAAATTGTTTGTTGAAATTGTTAAAATGGCCAATGAGAAAACTCTCCGTCGGTTTTGGAGGCTTTCCATTTTAAAAGACGAAAATCTAATTCAAGTTTATATATAATTTTAGTTGTTGGAATTGGCCGATGAAGAAATTACAGTCGATTTCCAAGGCCTCCCATGTTAATAAGACGGATTTTTATTTTTTAGTTATTATTTGAGTTATTCATTTTTATTTATATTTATTTGGTACTAACTCTTTTACTAAGTGTTTACAGGTACCCGGAGTTGCTTCTCCTTGAAATTATTCGAATGAAATTCGAATCATACTTTTAATTTCATTATCTTGTGAATATCGACGTTAGGCTAACTTTAGGCCGATTATTATTTTGTTTTATTTTGTATATTGCATGTTTATTATATCTGTATATTATTTTATATTCTTCCTCAATTCGAAAAAAAATGAATTCAGTCGGGAACCACAATTGTGGATTTCGAAGGGTGCCTAATCCCTTCCCTTCGGAATAACTTGAAACCCTTACCTAGAATCAAATTGGTTTCGTAGATTAATAATCGGTTTCCTAGTTTTCCTAAAATTAGGTGGCAACTTTTTTTTTAAAACTCGTTTATTTTTCAAACTTTGTTAAAATTGAATCAATTAATTATTTTCGAGTTGCCGCGACGTTTCGCCCTATTTCGAAATAGTAGGGATGTAAACATGCAGAACTTCTAGAAACTGTATTTTGTTTCTTAGACTTCCATGCTATTAGAGACTTCCCATACTTCAAAAGATAACCAATCACTGATCTTCTGGTGTTTGGACAAGCAGCCCAGTCTGCATCACAAAAACCAGTGAGCTGTGCTTGTTTATCAGAACTCATGAGTATCCGCAGACCTGGTGCTGTTTTAACATATTTAACCACCTTCAATGCTGCATTCCAGTGGGAAAGTGTTGGTTTCTGCATGAATTGACTTAAACACTGAACTGAGAAAGCAATATCAGGCCTAGTCTTTGTGAGGTATAGTAATTTGCCAATCAATCTTTGATATATGTTTATATCAGTAAACAGTTCATCAGAGGCATCTTGCATATAATCAGCACTTGTAAGCTTCATATTTGTCTCCAAAGGTGTTAAAGATGGTCTAGCTCATGATAATCCTGTTTCCAAAATTAACTCCAATGCCTATTTCCTTTTATTCATCACTATGCCTTGTTCTGATCGACAGAACTCTATTCCCAAGAAATACCTCAATTCTCCCAAATCCTTTATTTTAAAATGAAGATGCAGAACCTGCTTTGTCTCCTGTATCAGTGCATAATCATTTCCTGTAATCAACAAATCATCTACATAGACCAACACAATTACTAGTGCTGACTTCTTCCTCTTGGTAAACAAAGAGTAATCCAAATGACTTTGTATGTATCCAGAATTCAACAATGCATCAGTGAGTTTAACATTCCACTACCTAGATGCTTGCTTGAGACCATATAGTGACTTTTTTAGTTTACAAACTTTATGTTCCCTTGACTTATGAAACCCTTAGGAAGTTACATATATACTTCTTCATCTAAATCACCTTGCAAAAAAGCATTGAAAACATCCATTTGAAATATTTGCCAATTTTCAGCAGCTGCAATCGCAATAATAGTTCTAACAGTAACCATTTTCACAACTGGTGAAAATGTCTCCTGATAATTGACACCCTTAGTTTGACTGTATCCTTTAGCTACAAGCCTTGCTTTGAACCTGTCAATCTCTCCAGTGGCTTTGTATTTTATTTTAAACACCCATTTACAGCCTACGGCATGTTTCCCTGAAGGAAAATTCACAACCTTCCATGTGCCATTATCTTCTAATGCAACAATCTCTTGTTTCATGGATTCTATCCATCTTTGATCTTGAATTGCTTCTTCATATGTTTTGGGCTCAACTTCTGCAGACATCGTACTTAAATATGTCTGATAAGATCCAGACAAATGATTATATGACACATAGTTGGCTAAAGAATGAGGATGAACTGAATCAGTCACATGAGTAACATAGTCCTTCATCCAAGCAGGTGGACGAGACATTCTTGAAGAAACTCTGGACACAGAACCAGGTATAACTCTGGACACAGAACCAGGTATATCAACCACATTGTCATCACCATGCTCTTCAGTAATGTCCTCAGAAAAATGTTCAGTAGGAACAAGTGCTTCAACATGTTCATCTAGAGTCTCAACATCTAGTGGTGTATGAACTTCAGCAGTGTCATATTCATAATATGGTTGCTCAATTAATACTCTCATATGCTCATCCTTTAGCTGACTAAATGGGAATATGTATTCTTTGAACACAACATCTCTAGTCACAATAAACTTTCTTAGAGTCAAGTTGTACAATATATATCCCTTCTGAGTTAAAGAGTACCCCATCATAACACATTGATCAACTCTAGAAGAAAACTTATCTTCCTTGACAGATTTAGTTGAATAACATAAGCATCCAATTGTTCTTAGATGATCTAATTGTGGTTTAGTCTTGTGAAAGACTTCATATGGTGACCTTCCCTGTAGTACACTTGTGGGCATTCTGTTGATCAAATATACAGCAGCTAATACACATTCACCCCAAAATTTAATAGGAATAGACCCTTGAAATCTAAGAGCCCTTGCTACTTCAAGAATGTGTCTATGCTTCCTTTCCACCACTCCATTTTGTTGTGGAGTGTGTGGGCAACTACTCTCATGAACAATTCCCAAAGAAGTAAACAATGCTTTACATTCATTGTTAAAGAACTCTGTACCATTGTCTGATCTTACTCTTTTGATTTGCTTGTTAAACTGAGTTTTAACTAAAACAAAAAAAGACTTCAAGGTAGCAAGAACATCACTTTTAAGCCTCAGTAAAAACAACCAGGTCACCCTTGAATTATCATCAACAACAGTTAAAAAAAATCTAAAACCATTATGAGTACTATGTCTATACGGTCCCCATACATCAAGATGAATGAGATCAAAAACATCATTAGTTCTAGAGCTACTCATAGGAAATGAAAGCCTGGTCTGTTTGGCTAATGGGCATATAGGACAATCATCACATACTCCTACAGGAGCACTTTGATACAATTGCTTTAAGACTCTATATGAAGGATGTCCCATTCTGTAATGACATATCATAAACTGTGAATTTGCCTTGTTCATGGAGCTCTTGTCACCAACATTTGCAGCAATTGCTTTTTCTTTTGACAGATTTCTAATAGAGTAATACAACCCTTCATTTTCTTTACCAATCCCCTTCAGCTCTTCATTGAAGAGGTCCTGAAATATGCAGAATTCAGGAAAGAATTGAACATAACACTTTTACTGTCTTGTTAATTGGGACACTGATAATAGATCATGTTTAAGTTCAGGGACACCTAGAACATTTCAAGTACTTCATTAGTTGATATCATACATGTTCCTGATTGTGTAACTAATGTAGTTTGACCATTAGGCAGGTAAATCTTTCTCCCTGTGTTCTTGTTGTTACTGCTAATCTTATCTAAATTCTCAGATCTAGATGTCATGTGACATGTCCACTATCCAATGACCTTTCTTGCTAAACATATCATGTTCATTACTTGCATTCATAGCCTCATCACAACTTCTTCTTCTATCACATTCTAATAAAATATCAAAATCATTGGAAATACCTGCCATGTTGACCATGTCTTCAGCCTGCTTTTCTTCATTCAATAGCTTCATTATCTTTTGATATTGGTCAGGAGTGAATGTCGATTTCATAGCCAGTGCTTGTAAGTTTGTTCGAACAGAATTGAGATCATGTGATCCTTGTTCAGTTTTGTCTCTTTCATTGATTAATCCAAAAACATCTTCCTCACCATTTCTATCAACTTGTACATTATTTGCTATGCCCTTTCCTTTGTTTATAGTCATTCCTGTATCTGATTTCTTTTTGAATTTCCAGTCTTCAGGATATCCTACCAACCTATAACAAATATTTTTAGTGTGTCCATGCAGCTTGCAGTGTTCACAAAATAGGTTCCAATTTACTTTCTTCTTACCGTTATAAGTTCCTCCTTTTCCATTATATTCACCTTTTTCTCCATCACCACGACCTGTGTTTCTATAACCATAACCACCTCCATTATATTCACCTTTGTCTCCATCACCACGACCTGTGTTTCTATAACCATAACCACCTCTGTTTGCATACAATGTTGTGGCCTCAATTACATCTCCTCCATTGCGCAAACCAGAGGTGATTCTTTGACTTTCATCTGAAACTATCATGGCATATGCTTTGCCAACTGTTAGCAAAGGATTCATCATCAATATCTGACTTCGTGCAGGGCCATTAATCTCACTTAACCCCATTAGAAATTCAAACAATCGCAGATAATGCATGTGATCCACATATATTCTAGATCTATCACAATTACATGAAGGAGGTGGAACAAGTGCATCAAATTCATCCCAAAGCAACCTTAACTTGGTAAAATAAGCTGAGACAGTTAGGTTACCTTGATGAATTGTGCATATGTCCATGTGAAGCTGGTAAACCCTAGAACCATCCACCTTATCAAATCGTTCCTTCAGATCCTCCCACACCATCGCAGCATCTGAAGCATATACAATTCCACTTAATAACTCTTTCGAAACTGTATTCATGATCCATGCTAAGACAAATGCATTGCATTTCTCCCACTGTTCTTCAAACTCAGGTGTATAATCACTCTTTCTGCAGGTTCCAAGTACAAAACCAAGCTTACTCTTAGCTCTGAGATTTATAATCATTGATCTACTCCACAAGGAGTAGTTTTCTGAACCAGTAAGCTGGACTGTAGTCAATACAGATCCAGGAGTATCCGAAGGATGAAGATGAAGAAGATGATTTCTCTTTGATTCTATCATCTCAAGTGTTTCTGCTGCAGGTACTGATGCAGACGATTGAACCACTGGTGTTGTATTTTCGATCGCCATTACAAACCACTGAAACTCTGTTTCTGCTTGACTTCGAAATCAAAATCGAACTGTGAGATTGAATCAAAGAATTATTGATTCACTGCTCTGATACCATATAAAGACTAAGAGAAAGTTTGAGAAATTTTTGATATTGCAAAATGATCAGTATCAATACAATAAGTGTGAGCTACTATTTATACATGAAAGGAAGAAATAGCAACAAACTATCTAACCACTTTTCTAACTGAACCTAACAATATTAATAACAGAAAATAAGAACTAATTACAATTAATTAGTTAACTAACTACTTCTATCACTATCACTTATCTTCAATAAAAAGTTATTAAATTTTATTTTGTCTAATAAAGTAATTCGATTTAAGCATATGTATCAATAATATTACTCAAATAACTTTATCATTAAGCAATTTACATGACAAGATAAATTATCCTTTATGTCATACTAATTTCAATTTGAAATTTGTAGAGATAAAAAAAATAATAAAAAACAAATTAAGCCTTTAGTTGCACAGTATTGAACTTCCTTTGGCTTTACATTTTAAAGATTTGGATCATTAAGTCTGTTTTTGCAACGTTCATATGTGATTATAAATGTTTGAATAGTTAGAATTATGAAATAAATCAAATTCTATTTAATCATATATATTCAAGGGTCAACTAATATTTCACACTTTTATATATAAAAAAATCAGTCAAGTTAGAACTTTTATATTATAAAAGAATTCAATTTAATTTGTTATTAAATAAAAATCTAACATGAAAAATTAAATTTCCGTATAGACATGAACAAGATTAAAGAAAACTAGTGTTTTAAGTTTTCTTGACTAATTTTATTGATAAAAAGATTTAATTGAGTGACTTTATTAATAAAATATATAGTTTAATGACTTTGCTAGATAGTTTTTAAAATTGAGTAACTTTTTAAAATATTAACTCAATTTTTCTAGGTAAAATTTAAACGTTATTATAATTACTTGTACGATATTTTATCATCTCATATAGATTTAGCCTATTTGTGAAATACTAATTTTCTCAAGTCTAAAAATCCCTTTTGGAGCTAAAGAGAAGAAAATACTTGTGTTCATGTCCCATTTCTCGAGTTAATAACTTTGATGGTCACTCAACTATCAATTCTTTTCATAGAAAGTCACTTAAATTTCATTTTCAACTCAAAAGACACTTAACTATGACTTCTTTGCACAGAAAGTCGCTCAAGCTATTTTATTATTTTTTTCAATAAAATTTGCTGACATGGAATTTTAATTATTAACCAAAAATTTAAGAACCAAATATATATCCATTTAAACTATTTAATAACCCGCCTTATTTAATCCAACCCGCTAAAATATAGTATTAAACTTTTTATTTTGCCACTAATTCCCTAAATCAATCTCCCTTGTGTCCCTCATTCTTTCCCTCTGCGTTCTTCTTCTCTAATCATCAACCATTAATTAACCCATTTAACTCATGAAACATTTAACTAATAAATCCTTGATTATTACGCATATGATTGTCACACATGAAACTCCACGTTTACTAATTTTTTAACAGTTGAATTTATCAATCATAGTGTAGCCAACCCCTAATATAATTATAATTACCAAACTCATTTGACCAAATCTCTCATTTACTTTTCCTAAGGGACCATGTTGGCATACGTAACCCCAATCACAAAAGAAGCTAGAATATCCTTAACTTTATTCACTAAAATTACATTGTTTATCTCATCAAAAGAGAATTTTTTTATTATTTTACCCAATCATTAAATAGTAATTTTTAAATTTATTGAAGTTCTAGTAATCAAATTTTATATTTTTCAAAATATAGTTATAAGTAATCCCTCTGTTTCATATTACGTGGTTTCAGTACTAACCTGACATCTAACATGCCTATTAAGAATCCTTTAATTTGAAGTGTATTTATTGAGTTAATCTTGTTGTTGATATTTTGATTTTTTAAATTGACTGATTTACTTTATATAGATACTAAAAATAATATGAAAAAATAAGAATATTTTTTTTATTTTCTAAATGGCTAAATAAAATAAAATATTTATTTTTACATTGACCAAATAAAACGAAACACAGGAAGTATAACTTGATAAAATAACTACGCAATTAAGGCATACCAAATGCAAATCATACAAGTAAATTATATGATGACATATTCATTTTAATGTAATTATATATTAAAAAAGAAGAGAAGTCGTTGGAGACGTGAAAACTTTTAATTCAGACAATTAATCTTGCCGCATTCTTAGGGGGGAGTTCATGACTCGATTTGGGTCCATTTTAGAGAAAAGTTAGTTTATATACCTTTTTAATAATTAAGATCAAATTAAATTAAATATAATTCATATTCATTAGTTTGAACTTTTTTAATTTCAAAACAACAGAATGATATGTCTCTCTTTTGTTTTTCCCTACAATTAGAAAATAATTTTTCATCATTTCCAACTTATAAGTAGTCTTTTATTGTGGTGGTTACAATTTTCTTGAATTATGAAGAAAATAACTTAAGATCTATAAAGTTTATTCAAGTAATAAAGTTGATAAGAAATACAATAAATAGATATAGGTGAATTACACTTATCTATTTAAATAAATGAGGTTAGATTCATGACATTTTCTTTTAATAAAAATAAACTTAAAGGTGTTAAGTTCATCAGTCTATTAGAGATTGTTGCCAATTTGCGTTTTTTAAAAATAGAATTATTGATTCTGATAAAACTTTGCAGAAGCACGAAGTAACCAAAGTTTACTGAATTAGTACAATAGATGAACAAAAATTAATTAAAAAGAACTAAAATCTGTAACGTACCAGAATCTAGAAAAATTTGAACAGAAAAAGATCAAGTCCACTGAACTCACAGTGTCCCCTTAAGGAAATTATTCCCCTCTAGTATCCGAGGTTTGATTTGGAATATGACTTCTAGGGTAAAATGATCTCAATCACCAGAGAATAGATACCAAAAACTCTGGTGTCAGCGAACCAATCAATATTAGTAAAATACACGAAGTAATTGTTGTGCATAAGAAGAAGAAGAGATCAAAAAGATTCGTAAGGAAAAATTCTGAAGAGTGAATGGTACTTATAGGCAAGAGGAACAGGTTCTGAAAGGTGGCAACCCTTTCAGAATCCACACGACCATTAGTGAAAGTTTGCAACCTTTCAAATGGTACTGAATGTTCCTGAAGTTTGAACCTTTCAGAACAGTCATTTCCAAAACGGCGGGAAATTTAAATAGAACGGAATTTTTTTTAAATCAAACGGGTCGCGCGCGGATTTAAGTCGTGTTAATCAACTAAAAAGTTGAAATGTTTCAGTTCATTAAATAATTAAAATAAACTTTGTCCAAAAAATAATTTCTCGATCGATCATTTTCCGAAGTCGAAGCCGAGACGAGCGACGACGATGGCACAAGGGGGTCCCTCTTTTCAACTTTTTAAACAATTAATAGGAGTGTTTCTATATTTAAACTCTCCTATTTTTCTTTCCACCACCGATGAGGGACAAATGCCTTTTCATTAAAGTATAAGAGGACTTTTCAAGTTCCTAGCTCTTCAAGTTCTCAACTTTTCAAGTTTCTCTCTTTCCCTCTGTTGGGAAGTAGGAGAACAAACACATAGTTTTGATGATTGATAAAGTGAAGGCATGGTGTCATATGTGTATAATTATGAGAGATTGCGGCAAAGAAGAAAAAGTGCAGAAATAAAGAAGGAAAAGAAGGAAATAAATATGGAAAGAAATAAAGAAGAAAAGAAATAAAAAAAGTAGCAATTCAAGTCAAAGAAGAAAGAAATAAAGAAGTAACAACTCAAGTCAAATAAGGAAAGAAAGAAATATAGACAAATTCAAGAAGGAAAAGGATTTGTGATTCCTTTCCTTGTAGAAGTTGAAGACAAATCAAACTCTATAAAAGGATCAAGAAGTTAAAGAAAAAAAGCGTCTTTGCATAAATAAAAATCAAGAGAATTTTCCAGCAAATCTAGATCTATTGCATATTCACGAAATGTATCATCTTGAGAGCAGTAGTTTTTGGAGAAAGAACGCAGAGTTTCGTCACAGCAACGTAAGGACCTGGTTCACAAAATCTGTTCCACACTAAACTAAAACGCTGAGCTTCGTCACAGCAATGTAAGGACCAGGTCCACGAAATCTGTTCCACATTGAACTATTGAATGTTGAAGTCTGATCAATTAAAGTCTAGGGTTATTTGTCTTTGTTGATTTTTTCTAGGTTTATTATTGAGTTGTAATAATTCCTAGATTGTGTAATAAGAAGTGGGTTTGACTTCTTGGGAATAGAGTCTTGAGAGAATTGTAACAAGAAGTGAGTTTAGCTTCTTGGGAGAGAGGTTGTGAAAATTGTAAACAAGAAGTGGGTTTGACTTCTTGGGTGGTTAGAGTTAAGAAGAGTTGAGAGCTTTTGTAAACAAGAAGCGAGTTTGACTTCTTGGTGAGTGGATAGTTTTCGATTATAGTTAATCGAAAAGGGTAGAAGTTTAAATTCAGATTCATTGATTAATTGAGTTGTAAATCTTGAATTAATATAAAACTTTGGTGTGGTTTTTTCCGTCCTTGAGTTAGGAAGGTTTCCACGATAAATCTTTGTTTATTGTGTTACGACAGAATTACAAGAAGCTGATTCTTGTATCAGGGTAAGCTTTTTTCAATTGGTATCAGAGCAGGTCTTTTCATTAAACACTAACATCTTGAAAAGGATCAATGGTTGCACCACCTACACCACAGGAAGGAGCTTCTCAAACTTGACCACCACTGTTTAATGGAAAGTATTATGGATGGTGGAAGAATCGCATGATGGATCACTTACTAGGAGAAAATCTAGACCTATGGAGAGTCGTGTTGGATGGTCCAACCATATCCATGAAGAATGGAACTGATGGAACTACTCAAGTACCAAAGGATAGGAAATAATGGAATGTTGCAGATAAACTTGCAATTCAGAACAATGCTAAAGCAAAAAAGATCTTGATATTGCGGAATAGGTCCAGATGAATACAATTGAATATCATCATGTCAAAATGCAAAAGAAATATGAGAAACTTTGCAAACTGCGCATGAAGGAACAACTCAAGTAAATAAGTCTAAAATAGATAACTTGAACAAACAATACGAGCTGTTTCAAATGGCAGAAGGCGAAACAATCCAAGAGATGCACACCAGGTTAACTGCTATCATTAATGAAATCTACTCACTAGGTGAAATAATTTCCAATGGGAAGACAGTCATAAAACTTTTGAGTGTTCTTCCAGAATCTTGGGAAAGCAAAGTAGAAGCCATTACTGAAGCACGTGATCTAGATAAGTTAGCTATGGATGAACTTATTGGAAATCTCATGACCTATGAACTCAAGAAAAAACAAGAAAAGAAAATTGGAGGCAAAAGAAAAGAGAAGAACCTGGTTCATACAGACACAACACCAGAAGATTTTGAGGACGAAAACATTGCGTTAATGAACAAAAGGTTCTCAAGAATGTTAAAAAAGGGACAAGTGTTCCACAGGAAGAACTCTAAAAAAATCACTGAAAATCCAATAGATCAAGTATGTCACAAGTGTGGAAGTCCGGATCACTTTGTCAAGTTTTATCCATTAAAAGCTCTAGAGAAAAAGAGGAATAGTTCGGAGAATGAAAAAGAACCAAGAATGATAAGTACATTCCCACAAACAGAAGAATGACCAATCAAGAAGCTGACTTTTCAATGAAAAGGGCCTTTGTCGCTATGGGGAACTTATCAGAAGAAGAATCTGAGGATGAAGGATTCGAAAATCAATCAATACTTGCAATAGAACAATCGAATAAATATGATTTTCTTGCACTCATTGCTGAAAATGATTCTGAAGATGATGAAGAAGATGACAAACAAAGCAAGGTAAGTTTTCATCACATCAAATTAAATATTAAATCATTCTGAAAAATAACTAGAGTCCCTATTAAATACTCTTATAGATGCATATCAGTCAATCAATTCTGAAAGAGAACAAATGATGAAAAATTGTGCATCTTTAAGAGAAGACAATGACAATCTTGAGAAACACAATCACTTTCTTCAAAATAAATTAAAAGAACAGATTAAAATCTCAGAGTTAAGTCACAAGGGCAAAAACTCTGCTAGTGAACTTCAATTAGCTCTGGAAGAAAAAATAAAATTGTTAACCATAAATTGTCAAGCCTTAACAGAAAGAAATAGGTTGCTACAAGAAAATATTGATCATACCAAACTTGATCTGGAATGAAATCTTAAATGGACCAGGTCCTCTGAAATTTTAACTCAGATTCAAGAAAGGCAAATCACCAGTCGAAGTGGGATAGATTTTAAAAAATAGAATAATCTTGTAGCACACACTATTCACATGTCTAAAAGTTTATGCACTCATTGTGGAAACTCAGGTCATTTAAAGAATCAATGTAAAACTCTATTTGAGGCTTTTCAGAAAAATGTTAACTTCACCAAAAAGGAAAAAACTGATACGGCTCAGAACCTGGTTCCAAATAAAAATGCTCTAGAGAAAAGGTTTTTTTATTTGCCTATATGGGCTCGAATAAATCTTATTCATCCTTTTACTCACATAAAGGGGCCCAAACTAATCTGGGTTCCCAAGACTAATCCTTGACTAGTTTTCAGGTGAAGGTGAGAGGGAAAAAGTCAACTTGGTACATGAATAGTGCATGCTCCAAACATGTGCTAAAAATGGTAGAAAATTTCCTCTCGCTCTTTGATTTTCAAGGTGGCAGTTTTGTCCTTGAAAAGGATGAGAAAAAAGAAAGTGACATGATATCAAACATTTTTTATGACACAAACTTAGAGAATAATGCATATGAACCTGGTTCACATCTATTAATCATTGATGCACCTGAAAGATGAATTACTGTACTAACCTATGGTCTTGGAGATAGGGGGAATAATAGAGTAATCAGGACAGTTAGAGTATGGTACACTTTCAGGGGAACGTTGTTGTGTGAACCTGGTCGTTGGATGTTATTGAAAACTTATAGAGGTATACACTCCAGTCACATCTCAAACAATGCTTAGAAGATCTGTGGATATTATCTCTACTCTTTGCTAACACCATTAAGTAAATCATGGAGGAACACAAAAAGGGGGAACCTGGTTTCTCTGTAATACTCAAATATGTACCATCCTTTTTCAATACATGAATTTCCTGAGTTTGGGTCAAACATAAGCACTAATGAACCTGGTCGATCATCAAAAATTCAACTTTCTTAAAAATCACCAAGAACTCTCTTTAACAATAAGCATCGTTCAATCTCAAACTGCTCTAATGATGAAAATCTCAGTATTGAAGCCACTCATGCTTTAATTTAGCCTTGCTTTACCACCCACATCTGAACCAGGTTCACAAATTCCAAATTGATATTTCATCCATACCAAGTGTATAACCTGTCTATTTCTCAGGGGGAACAATTCTCATAGAAATAAATTGTTGCTTGCTTTCATTATTGATAAACATATCTCTTTGTGTGGTGAATTTAGTTGGTACTCCTTTTAAATGTCATCAAGAAAAAGACTATTAAAAAATCATGGAGGAATGAAGATGTTATGAAGTAGAGTTTTTTTTTAAAAAAAATAAAATTGATGATGTACCTCATGTTTCTCTTGATGAAATTTGACATTCTAAGAAAAATGATCAGAACGAAGGAGGGTGCACAATGGGCATACTGAAATTTTTTTTATTAATGGCAGTAAACATTCTTTTCTTCCTCACTTTGGTAACCATTGTCCCAATCCTTATCCTCAATTTTTTAGACTCTGACTCGTTAATGTGCTTATATCTGTCTCATACTCATGATATCATATGCTTTTGATTTAGGACTCTAAGGGCTTAAACTGGTACATATTTGTTTATTCTGTTTCTCATTGAAGATCTTGATTGTGTGTGAGTTTAAGATGGCTAATATTCTCAAATTAACTTACTATATTGTTCGCAGAAGTGTACTTGAAAGTGTTGCCCAAGTGTCCATGAATTAAAATGATATTGCACTCATTGAATGTTAATCGAGTTCTTTGGTTATTGATTTTCAATGATGCAAAAAGGAGGAAATTATATAATGTGGATAGACATAATATGCATAGTTTGTCATAATCAAAAAGGGGGAAATTGTTGGGGAATGAGAAAACATGAAGTTTGGAGTTTTGATGGATGACAAAGAGTTGTAGTTTTGATGACTAACAAAGAGCCTTGATGTGTAACAAATCATTAGTTATATCATCAAAAAGGGGGGAAATGTTCCAAAGTAGGAGAACAAATACGTAGTTTTGATGATTGATAAAGTGAAGGCATGGTGTCGTATGTGTACAATTATGAGAGATTGCGACAAAGAAGAAAAAGTATTGCGGAAAAGAAGAAAGAGTACAGAAATAAATAAGGAAAAGAAGAAAACAAATATGGAAAGAAATAAAGAAGGAAAGAAATAAAAAAGTAGCAATTCAAGTCAAAGAAGGAAAGAAAGAAATATAGACAAATTCAAGAAGGAAAAGGATTTGTAATTCCTTTCCTTATAGAAGTTGAAGGCAAATCAAACTCTATAAAAGGATCAAGAAGTTGAAGAATAAAAGCGTCTTTGCATAAATAAAAATCAAGAGAATTTTCCATCAAAGCCAGATCTATTGCATATTCACGAAATATATCATCTTGAGAGCAGTAGTTATTGGAGAAAAAATGCAGAGTTTCGTCACAACAACGTAAAGACCTGGTTCACAAAATCTGTTCCACACTGAACTAAAACGCTGAGCTTCGTCACAGCAACGTAAGGACCAAGTCCACGAAATTTGTTCCATAGTGAACTATTGAATGTTGAAGTCTGATCAATTAAAGTCTATGGTTATTAGTCTTTGTTGATTTGTTCTAAGTTTATTATTGAGTTGTAATAATTCCTAGATTGTGTAACAAGATTTGAGTTTGACTTCTTGGGAGTAAAGTCTTGAGAGAATTGTAACAACAACTGGGTTTGGCTTCTTGGGAGAGAGGTTGTGAGAATTGTAAACAAGAAGTGGGTTTGACTTCTTGGGTCGTCAGAGTTAAGAAGAGTTGAGAGTTTTTGTAAACAAGAAGCGAGTTTAACTTCTTGGTTAGTGGAGAGTTTTCAATTATAGTTAATCGAATAGGGTAGACGTTTAAATTTAGATTTATTGATTAACTGAGTTGTAAATCTTGAATTAATATAAAACTTCGGTGTGGTTTTTCCCTTTCTTGTGTTAGGAAGGTTTCCACGATAAATCTTTGTTTTAGTTTTGTCGTTACATAATTACAGGAACGTGGTTCTTGTATTAGGTAAGGATTCTTTACCCTCTATTTTCCATAAATTCTTGCTACATACCCAACAATCCCCCACATTGATGGGGAATGGTTATAACATAGGAATTCACAAACAAGTGTGTACTTTACAGGCAAAGATTAATTGCATCTAGATAAGTAGGTTTCCCCTTGGACTTTCCGTAGTGAACATGTATCGGATATACTCGGTCAATCGGTAGATGTGATATATTTGAACCGTCGAGCTTTAATGTATACTTAGAAAACCATATGTCACACAATTAAACCTTTACTGTTTATGGTTCTTATGGTTGTGTTCGTCTCAGCCATAAAAACCTCCTGGTTTCATATGTGTATAGAGAATAGACTTTTGACATGAAATTCTCTTTTAAGCTGCTTCCACTTCACACTCACATAGGTGATTTTTAACTGTGTCATCTCATAGATAAATTATTTGGTCAAATCTACCAAACATAACAAATCATTAATACTTTATGCTTTACTACCTCATTAACAAGCCTTAAAGTCTTAACCTTGTTCCTGAACATTGTCATCATAATGAGAATGGATTGAGTGAATTGACAGTGTCGAACCGTCAACCACAACTTTATTTTTCTCCTTGAATCTAGCTCTTGGGATCTCCTGTCTGCTAGATAGAGTTAGCGTCATGCTGACTTGTCCTAAGTCGTAAACCCATTCCCTTAGATGATCTTTCAACTACTTCTCTCACTAGGCCTTTCGTTAGTAGATCTGACACATTATCACTTGACTTTACATAGTCAATTGTGATAATTACACTAGAGAGCAGTTGTCTTACAGTGTTATGTCTCGGTCGTATATGACGAGACTTCCCGTTCTAATTGACACTCCCTGCCCTACCTATTGTTTCTTGACTATCGCAATGTATGCAAATAGGTGTAACAGGTTTGGGCCAGAATGGAATATCTTCTAAGAAATTTCGGAGCCATTCACCTTCTTCACCAGCCTTATCCAAAGCAATGAATTCAGATTCCACTATGGAGCGAGCAATACATGTCTGTTTGGACGATTTCCAAGAGACTGCTCCTCCACCAAGTATGAACACATAACCACTTGTGGATTTTACTTCATTTGACCCGGTGATCCAATTTGCATCACTATATCCTTCAATCACAACAGGATATTTATTATAATGCAAAGCATAGTGTTTTGTATATTTCAGATATCCCAACACATGTTTCATTGCTATCCACTGATTTTGATTCGGATTACTAGTGAACCGACCTAGTTTGCTAATAGCACATGCCATGTCTGGTCGCGTACAATTCACAATATACATCAAACTTCCCAATACTCTAGCATATTCCAATAGGGAGTCACTTTGACCTTCATTCTTTTGAAATGTACAACTTAAATCAATCAGAGTTTTGACAATATTGAAATTCAAGTACTTGAACTTATCCAATACTCTTTCAATATAATGAGATTGAGATAATGCTAGTCCTTGAGGAGTTTTGATAATCCTGACCTATAAGATCAAATCAGCAACTCCTAAGTCCTTCATATAAAACTTGCCGGACAACATGCGCTTAGCAGCATTTATATCGTCAATGTCTTTACTCATTATTAACATGTCATCAACATACAAACAAACAATGACTTCATGATTCATAATACATTTATCACATTCATTAATCTTGAATCCATTTGCCAATATAGTTTGGTCAAATTTAGCATGCTATTGTTTGGGTGCTTACTTGAGTCCATAAAGTGACTTCACAAGTCTGCACACTTTCTTTTCTTTACGAGGAACTATAAACCCTTCAGGTTGTTCCATGTAAATATCTTCCTCCAACTCTCTGTTTGAGAAGGCTGTCTTTATATCCATTTGGTGGATTTTAAGATCCTTGTTACTGGAGAGTATGTGTCAAAGTAGTCCAGACCATTCTTTTTACTGTCTAGCCTTATATTTGTCAATAGTCCAATCAGGTTTCATTTTCCTTTTAAAGATCCACTTTGATCCTAAAGGTTTATTTCTTGGAGGAAGATCAACCAATTTCCAAATGTGATTACTTAAAATTGATTCGATCTCACTATTGACTGCTTTTTTCCAATAAGTTGACTCAAACTAAGACATAGCTTCTTTAAATGTTTGAGGCTCATTTTCAAGCAATAGTGCCACAAAATCTGGTCTGAAATAAGTAGGTTTCCATTGACTGTTTGACACTCTATGTTTCGATGGCGCTATCACTTCGGAGAGCTAGCCGGAACTAATGACTGATATTATAAAGCAAAACCTAGGATTCTACATAGCCTTTAAGTTAACAAAGTTTTTCACTAGGTATTTGACCGAATAGGATCGTCCAGTTCATATGGAACCTATCACTAAAATACCCCTAGAGGGTGGATAAGCTTGTAGTTTAGGGGTATAGTAGGGGTGCCCCTTTCTCAAACTTTTCTATGATATAAGGTAAGCTTTTTGGAACCCTAGTTTTGGAGTTTTCCCTAACCAACCTAAACCCTAAACCTATCCCCTAACCCTTGGAGTCTCCGTCTACTTCTTTTCCTTCTGGTGCTGCCCTCATCGGCCATGCATCAAACGAGACCAATTCCGATAAGGAGGTTTTTTATTCTCCCCGAGCCATAGAATTTCTTAATTCTAACACAAGGTACTTATTAGATCGAATGTACTTCTTAAATCTAATAGAATGATTTTGCTGTATCCAGACTAATACCACAATTTTTTTTATTGACGTTCACTTGCATCACATACACAAGTGCTCTCTGAACCGTGCAATGAGGTCACCCATAACACAGCGCTCCCACTTGAGTTATCTTAGCCCCAGGCCATGGTATAGGAGTCTAATTATCATTCCCTTCCCGCATCGCTAGAAAGATAAAGCTTTTCTTCTCTCAGTGAAGCTTAAGTTGTCTTGTCTTTATGTGCATCCCTTTTATTTAAGACAGCCAGCAGCCAGGGGAAGGATCTCAAAGGCAAGAGACAAAGAGAGAATAAGTTCATTTCAGGTCACAGAAAGGATCGGATCGAAGGAGAAAGGTTAGACACTTCTTGAACTCATTTCAATAAGAGGTTTGCTTCTTGCATCTTCACTAGTTAATGTATTTCCCGTTGATTATTCTCATGGTCGTTTAGGTTTTTTCACTTTCGACTCACATTCAGTTTTATACGGATAAATATTTTCAAAAAACCTCTGCGTAATATGAATCAATTATCATATTAACATGAATCTCAAGATTATCAGATTTGTGAACGAAAAACAGGCAAACCTTACTATTCACAGCATATCCAATAAATACACAGTCTACTGTTTTGGGTTAAACTTAAACCTTCTTCGGTAAAGGAACCTGTACCTTGGCTAAACACCCCCACACTTTGAAATATTTCAAGTTAAGTTTCCTTCCTTTCCACAAATCATATGGAATTGAATATGTTTTTCTATGGGGTACCCTATTGAGTATCTTATTAGCCGTAAGGATGGCTTCCCCCCCAAAGGTTTCATGGTGAACCAGAATTGATTATCAAGACATTCATCATTTCCTTTAATGTTATGTTCTTTCGTTCTGCCAAACCATTTGACTGTGGTGTATAAGGTGCAGTAGTTTGATGAATAATACCATATTCCAAACATATCTCTGCCAAAGGAGATTCATATTCTCCACCCTATCACTCCGAACCATTTTTATCTTTAGATTCAATTGGTTCTCCACTTCATTTTTGTAGTGCTTAAATGCATCAATTGCTTCATTCTTACTATTATGCAAATATACAATTAAAAAATCGAGTGCAGTTGTTAATAAAAGTTATAAAATATTTTTTTTCACCACGAGATCATGTCGACTTCATATCGCATATATATATATGTGAATTAAGTCTAAAGTTTTGGAATTTATTGCAACAGACTTATAAGGATGTTTAACAAACTTACTTTCCACACAAACTTTGCATTTCAATTTATCACAGTTAAAATCAGGCAATACTTCTAGAGTAGCCAATTTTTGCAAGACTTTGTAATTTACATGTCCCAAATGGGCATACCGTAAATCATTTGACTCCAATAAGTAAAACAGAAGAAGAATTCTTATTAATATTGTTAACAACCATTATATTCAGTTTAAAAAGACCCTCATTGAGGTAGCTCTTTCCTATGAACATTTCATTCTCACGTATTACAGCTTTATCACTAACTAGGACACACTTAAACCTGTTCTTAACAAGTAGTGCAGCAGAAATTAAACTCTTCCTAATAGTAAGGACATGCAAAACACTGTTCAAAGTCAACACCTTGCCGGATTTCATTTTCGACACTACTTTCCCAGTTCCTGCAAGCCTTGCAGTTGCTGTGTTTCCCATGAACAAATCTCCATCGTACTCAGAAGGAGTGTACATTGCAAAGGCTTCTTTTGCAGAGCAAATGTGTCGAGTGGCACCTGAGTCGAGAAACCACTCCTTCGGATTTCCAACTAAGTTACACTCCAAGATCATTCTACACAAGTCATTTTCATCTTCCATCTTTTCCACGATGTTTGCTTGACTTTTGCCTTTGCCTTTGTCTTTGTCCTTTCTTGGAGCACGACAATCAGAAGACCTATGACCAGCCACAGTTGTAACAATTGCCGTTGAATGTCTTCTTGGACTATTTTCACTTCTGCCAGTTGGACTTCTTTCTCTTTTTGTCTTTGGTATGAGATTCTTCAACAATATTAACTGCAATGATTGTTGAGCTCTTACGAGACTTCTTTTTGGTGTTTTTGTTATCTTCCTTAATCTTGAGTCAAATCACAATATCTTCAAGCTTCATTTCTTTACGCTTGTGCTTTAGATAACTCTTGAAATCGTTCCACGAAGGAGTCAACTTCTTTATCATTGCAACCACTTGAAAAGCTTCATTTACTACCATATCTTCAGCAATCAAATCATGGAGAATAAGTTGAAGTTCCTACACTTGTGATCCAACAGTCTTACTATATGCTATTTTATAGTCTAAAAACTTTGCGACCACAATCTTTTTTCAAGCATGCATCTTCTGTCTTATATTTCTTCTCAAGTGCATCCCACAACTCTTTTGAAGTTCTTATTGCGCTATAGACATTATATAAGTCATCCTCTAAAGCACTCAAAATGTAGCCTTTACATAGGAAGTCTTCCTGTTTCCATGCTTCAATAATCATAAATTTTTCTCTGTCTGGCATATCATCAGCAGGCACTGGAGTTTCCTCACTGGTTAATTTCTGCAGACCAAGAGTGGTAAGCCAGAAAAATACCCGTTGCTGCCATCTTTTGAAATTCACACCAGTGAATTTACCCGGTTTCTCTGCTTGTGGAACAACAGTTCGGGTTGGTGTAGCAATAGTGACTGTAAAATCGTTGTTTGCCATTTCTGATAAACAAAAATCGATACAGTCTTAGTAAGCAATAACTTATAATCGCAGACATCAAGGAGTATAAAATCACGAAGATTTTTGTCTACACCAAAAAACACAGATTAATATATAATAAAAATAATTTCATTAAGATTGTTGTCAATCTGCGTTTTTAAATACACAATTACTGATTCTGATAAAACTTTGCAGAAAAATGAAGTAACCAAAATTTATTGAATCAGTACAAGAGATGAACAAAAATTAATTAAGAAAAACTAAAATCTGTAACATACCAGAATCTGGAAAAATTTGAACAGAAAAAGATCAAGTCCACTGAACTCACAGTGTCCTCTTAAGGAAATTATTCCCCTCTAGTATCCGAGGTTTGATTTGGAATATGACCTTTCAGGGTAAAATGATCTCAATCACCAGAGTATAGATACCAAAAACTCTTGTGTCAGCGAACCAAATAACATCAGTAAAACACACGAAGTAATTGTTCTGCAGAAGAAGAAGAAGAGATCAAAAAGATTCGTCAGGAAAAATTCTGAAGAGTGAATGGTACTTATAGGCAAGAGGAACAGGTTCTGAAAGGTGGCAACCCTTTCAGAATCCACACGACCATTAATGAAAGTTTGCAACCTTTCAGATGGTACTGAATGTTCCTGAAGTTTGAACCTTTCAGAACAGTCATTTCCAAAACGCCGGGAAATTTAAATCAAACGGAAATTTTTTTAAATCAAACGGGTCGCGCGCGGATTTAAGTTGGGTTAATCAACTAAAAAGTTGAAATGTTTCAGTTCATTAAATAATTAAAATAAACTTTGTCCAAAAAATAATTTCTCGATCGATCATTTTCCGATGTCGAAGCCGAGACGAGCGAAGACGACGACGGCACAAGGGGGTCCCTCTTTCCAACCTGTCTAACAATTAATAGGAGTGTTTCTATATTTAAACTCTCCTATTTTTCTTTCCACCACCGATGAGGGACAAATGCCTTTTCATTAAAGTATAAGAGGACTTTTCAAGTTCCCAACTATTCAAGTTCTCAACTTTTAAAGTTTCTCTCTTTCCCTCTGTTGGGAAGTAGGAAAACAAACACATAGTTTTGATGATTGATATAGTGAAGGCATGGTGTCGTATGTGTATAATTATGAGAGATTGCGGCAAAGAAGAAAAAGTATTGCCGCAAAGAAGAAAAAGTGAAGAAATAAAGAAGGAAAAGAAGGAAACAAATATGGAAAGAAATAAAGACGAAAAGAAATAAAAAAGTAGCAATTCAAGTCAAAGAAGGAAAGAAATAAAGAAGTTACAATTAAAGTTAAATAAGGAAAGAAAGAAATATAGACAAATTCAAGAAGGAAAAGGATTTGTAATTCCTTTCCTTGTAGAAGTTGAAGACAAATCAAACTCTATAAAAGGATCAAGAAGTTGAAGAAAAAAAGCGTCTTTGCATAAATAAAAATCAAGAGAATTTTCCAGCAAAGCCAGATCTATTGCATATTCACGAAATGTATCATCTTGAGAGCGGTAGTTTTTGGAGAAAGAACTAATCGTACTGATTGCAACCTTAATGAAAGTTTGCAACCTTTCAAATGGTACTGATTGTTCCTGAAAGTTGCAAACTTTCAGACAGTCATTTCCAAAACGGCGGGAAATTTAAATAAAATGGGAAAGTTGGGTCGGCTTAATCAACTAAAAAGTTGAAACGTTTCGGTTAATTTTAACTAAATAACTGAAAATGTTTCTTTTATCAACTAACTAATTAAATAATTAAAATAAACTTTTTCCAAAAAATAATCTCTCGATCATATGCCGAAGCTGAAGCCGAGACGAGCGAGTGGCGACGACGGCGCGGGTGTCCCTCTTTCCAACCCTTTTAACAATTAATAGGAGTGTTTCTATATTGAAACTCTCCTATTTTTCTTTCCACCACCGATGAGGGACAAAGACCTTTTCATTAAAGCATAAGAGGACTTTTTAAGTTCCCAACTCTCCAAGTTCTCAACTTTTCAAGTTCCTATCTTTCCCTCTATTTTCCATCAATTCTTGCTATATACCCAACGTAGATAAATAAAATTCTCATGAAAAGAAATAACCGATTTGGTTAGATGCTTTTGTTCAATTTATTTTAATAAAAATCAAACCAAATACTAGCGAAAATAATTTATGTACCTCTAAGGTAATAGTAAGATCTCCTACTCTCCCAAAATCTCATTTTGTAAAACTATACTGGAAATTGAAAATTTTGTTATTGTTATTGAAATTCAAACCAAACTCAAATAAAAAATTATTTATTTAGTCGGATTGATTCAATTTTAATTTGGATACGTTATTACGCAAATCATGAACACCCCTATTCATAAGTATCCACTTCAACCCATTTAATTTGGCTTAAAATTTTTACATCAAAATTTGTTTGGGTAATTATATTTTTTGTGGGTAATTATATTTTTGTTGAGTTAGAGAAGAATAAGTTCCTTAACAATGATTGTTGAACATCATCATTTATGAGATGAACGGCTAAATTTGATGGAATTGATATGAAAGTCAACACAAAGAACACAATATCATCTACTTGTATTGATGACAGTAAAAATGATTACAACAGGATAAGAAATTATACAATCCTACTTATCATATATATAACCTAAGTAGCTATCTATTTAACTTAGATCCAACCGACTCCTAGCTAACTAATTTTCTCACACTCCACTATATTCACAAGTATGTCATTGACTTCTACATTATCATTTAAACGCTTTGTCCCTCTTCAAGCTTGGTGCTAGGAAAACATTTAAAACACCTAGCTTGGATAGTATATGATAATTAGAGGTGGCAATTTTTTCCATATTAAACTAAATTGATCACTTTAATTTTCTACAAGGATAAATATGTATTTCAACCTATTTAAGCTCATACAATTACGAACAAAATGGATAAACATGAGAATTTATATATACTCATTATATCACACTTATCATAATTTTTTTTTGAAAATAAAAAAATAAAAATTGAGGGTGGGGTGGGGTGGGGGTGAGCGGAAATTGTTATTTTTTTTGGATATAAAACTTTTTGGTGAGAGGTGGGAGGTATCCTATGGAGTAGGGTTGGAAAAACATTATTTAAAAAAATTGTAATTTCTTTCCAAAAAATAGTTCTTTTAAATTTATTATGGGGGTGGGGAGGTGGGGGTGGTGTTGGAAAAACTTCTTTCAAAAAGAAAAAAGTCTTTCAAAAAATTTTTGGGGGTGGGGGAGGTAGTGTTAGGGTGGGATGGTAGGGGTTGAGGTATCAACAATTTAATGTTTATTTAACATTTTTTTACTTTAGAAAATTAGAGTGGATTACAATCATTTACTTGAATCATATTTGACCATATTCATATTTACTCATATTTTATATGGGTTAATTGTGATACGATCCATTTTAACTCAATCTATATTCAATCCATCCAAATCTGATTCAATCTACCCATTGACCACTCCTAATGATAATGTTGAACTTTTCCAAGTCTCTTTGTCAACAAATCTGCCTCATTCTCATTCATTAGATCTTACTCTGATGAACTAGACCATGTTGCACTTTCTCCCTTATAAACGACCATAAATCTTGATATATTTTATTTTTCTATGAAACACAAAAATATTTGTTATTTCCATTATTATTTATAAGTTTTTGGGTTTTAAACGGTGTGAATGGAAAATAAAAAATTGTGATCTTTTTGAGAGATTGTGACTTTTTCAAAGGGTTGTAACCTTTTCTGTAAGGCACAAAAACATATTACCACACTACCTTTTATTGTTTATAAATAGAGGGATTTCATCTCATTTTAAGAGAACCAATTTTCTGGACTTCTTCTATTACTTCTAAATCTAGTATTCTAAGTGTTCTTTACTGCCATTGAGTAGTTCAGTGACACTGTCGCGTCCGAGCCTAAACCCTGAGCGGAACTGAGACTCGAGAACCATTGATGGTTTCAAGCAAATCCTTAGTCTGGCCTAATTACTCAGCGGAAGACTTGAACATAAGAAATAGTCTAAAAATTATAACTTATGAAACAAATGGAAGAGATATTAAATTTATCCAAAATGGCAACTCAATTCTTTAAAAAAAACATATGAAATACAAGACTAAAGAACTATAACTACTCGTCTTTGAAGCCTCTAAAAAAAAGAGGGACGTCGGGATAACCTATCATTTTAACAACTAAAGTAATAAATCAAATGATAAAAAAGGATCCCCCGAATAGCAAGGAGGCCCACCAACTGACTCTAAGCGCTCAACTAGATCTATGAGGTGCTGGATGCTGATCCTGGTTACCTGTGTCTGCATCATAAAACGATGCAGGCCAAATGAAATCAGTACATTGACTGTACAAGTATGTGAGGGGAGCACTAAACATGACATAATCTTGAAATGAAAACTTACCTTTGCTTTACACAACTCATGAGTAACTCAATTCAATTGCAAAGTAAAAACAACAATAATGGTGCAGTTTATACAAAACATATAAAATAGTAGATGATAACTCAATGTATTAAAGAAATACAATAACAACTCAATTATATATAAATTAATATAATATTATGGGAGTTTCTCTAACCGACAACCACCATTATGAGCCTAAGTGGTGATACAACGTCTCGCCCTCGCTGCCAGAACTGTCATATACCTTGTCGTGATGTAGAATGCCTCAACTAAGTTGATCCACTAGTATATGCTAAAAAATACTAATGGATTATCTAAAAAGTATGATCCTTTCTACCTATGATGGCTACATGATTTATGGAAACTTGAGTTATTATGAACTCTTATCCCCATATAGGTTCTCAATACTACTCCCAAAATATGCTCAGCTCATATGTTTTAAAAACAAAACTTTTACTGTGATTTAAGATAATTACTGAAAAAACCTAGCTCAAAGGCTCTTTTGGAAATCAATGTTTCCTTTCTTGCTCTAATGTAAAAACATTTTAACTCTTGGGGAATACATAATTCTCGTATAATCTTTGAATAAATGCACTTTACTCTTACTCTTTACTCAACTCAAAGTTTAAGTTTTAAAACAAAGTTAAAACATTTGTAAAAGACTTTTGGAAAACTCTATAAACTTCTCTTGACTTAAATCTTAACATCTTGACTTGACTCTTAACTTTCCTTGAATTGAATTGTGGATTGAAGGTTCATGATCTCATGTTTATGGATGATTTATGATGTTTATACATACCTTAGAGTGTAGATATCGTCTAGAAAGCATAGTTACGTTGCTAAGAAAATAGTACAAAAGGAAGTGGGAAAAGGTAAAAGAATTGGCGTCCCTGGCGCTCTGAGAGGCGTGGGGCACCAACCTTGAAATTTCAGATACTAACTTGGGGAACTCTGGCTGGAGCGACGCCCCAGAGGTCAAATTTCAGAGAATGCTTTGGGGCGCGCTGAGAGACATGGTGCCCCAACCCCTTCTCCTAATTTTTGACGAAATTTCTCCTTCATTTTTTAACTTTAGACCCTCTAAACCCTATTGGTTCTTTCCCCAAATATTTAGAATCGCCTAGATACTCAATATATGTAATATTCTACTAGAGATCACACCTAAATGCATGAATCAAACTCAGGAAACTTCAACATCAAGAACCCACAAGATTTCAAACGAATTACTATGAAGAACTCATAATAATTACTTTCAAACAATACAACTTCACTGAAGTGAATCATGGTTGACGCGGGGTGAATTAATCCAACACTATATGATATCACATACCTTGTAGGAATCATCCCCTGACGAAATCCACGATCTTAGCTTCGAGATTTGACGATTCTTGCTTCTTCTCCTCTTTTCTCCTTTTTTTTCTCTTCTTTAAAAACCCTAACTCAATACTTCAAAAGAGTAAACTGAACAACTTTAGTTTAGAGCCCTAAGTTATTACTAAACACTAATATAATTAATTGGTATGGAAAAGACTAAAAAATATCCTTCCAAAATTCAGATTAGACTTTCCTTATCTAAACAACCCAACTTCAAGTAGAAATATATCACTCATACAAACTCGAAACTGAGAAAATTTAGCGATATTATAAAGATAATTTCAAGATATTTCCTACATATCTGGAAGCACACCTAAATCATCCTGATGTAGGAGTTGAAGTTGACCAAAAACTCAAACTTAACACAACTTAACCAATTTTTCAGATTTTTCATTCTTTCCAAAAATGACTCTTTCTAATTCTAGTTCTTTCAAATAATGAGGTGTTACAGACACCGTGATTATAGGTACAGATACATCGGTGAGTAAAATCGTTTTATCTTAGGAGGACATATTCCATTGACCCCATATACTTGAGGGGAATAATTTTCTTAAGGGACACTATGGTTTCAGTGGATTCAATTTTCTTCTTGAGAAAAATATTTTTATATTGTTTCTAATTTGTTTCTGATTTTACTTTGTCTATTGGTTTTAATTTATAGTTTTGAAGATACTCTTTAAAATTTAATGTTTCTTACCAAGTTCTTCAAAGTTTTGTTCTAAGTATCTTATGAATATTAGATGACTAACAATCTTGAGAAAATTTTTATACTATTGGTATTTCTTGTATTTTACTGATTGAGGGAAACAAACCATGAAAGTAGAAGATTAGTGCACTACTTCTCTAGAATTCAGTGTCTTGTTTAGCAAGATCAAAGTGAGTACCAGAAGAATTGATGGTATTTTTGTTAAAGATGATTACACCAGGTAATCTTCTTATTATTTATCATGTGTCTTTGTAAAAAGATCCGAAAATTATGTTTTTTGAATGAATTTTTTTAAACAAATAGTTATGCCTTTAAAATTCTTTAGTTTGTAGAATGAGATATCCATATTTTAGTTTGATCCGATAGTATGTCGAAATGTTATAGTTAGAAGGATATTTGAAAAGAAAAATATATGTATGTTATAATTTAAGAATAAGTTTTTTTTTTTTTGGAGACTAAAAAACTTTTATAGATTTGTATTTCATGTGAAATTTGATTATGTCTAACTTTTGTAGGCTATTTTTTTCGTATATTTCTACTCTCGATAAAATAGAATGTGCTGTTGGTTTAAAAATATGAAAACATCACTTAATAAGTCATTGTTGTAATTTTAATTTCCGACAAACTTCATTGTTAAATAAATACAAATTGTACAAAAAATATTGTCTTTATTGTTATTATTCTAATAGTAAGTGGTATGTCCAATTGTGATAGAAAAAAAGACTAGTGACTTAAGTTTGTGATTTTGTGCCTCAATAGGTGTCTCTATGGAATGAACTTTGACATTGTGTAAAGATTTTCAAAGGAATATTGAAGCACTATAATTTTTTTGTAGAATAATATTTCCAAAAGAGATTTTATATTTCCAATGAAGTTTTGATAGAATGGGAAAACAAATGTGGAAAAATCATTTTTAAATACTCAAGAAATATTTTTGAGATCATATTTAAAATGTGTGTGTGTGTGGTGGTGGTGGTGTTGGGGTGGGGGGGAGGTTCTTTATTTATGATAAAGATAAAATTAGACTTAGTGTCTAATTTAAATTTGAAGCACAAGATATGAAGTTCAATGATACTTTTGTATTATGTTATAGCCACAAAGTTCTTAGAGTATACAATACAAAAAAAGGCTAATTTGCAGAGGTTTATTTGTGGGGTCTTTAAAAGAGTCCACTATAATCATTTTGTAGCGTTTATTTAACCTTTGCAATAAAATTTCTTTTGTGATGATTTTATCATGGAGACTTGTAACAGCCTCCGCAAATTGCAATTTGTGAGGTTTTGTGAACGCCGTAATTTATTATAGTTCTTAATTGTTTTATTGTGGAGGTTTGTGATAACCTCTGAAATTACATCAAATTGTGAAGCTTTGTAAATGTCATAATTCACTACAATTTGTTATACTTGTACAAAAAAGAAAATAAATCAAAAAAAAATTGAAACATAGTAAACAAGGTAATCATGAAAAGTAAAAATACAACTGATTATATGCATTGCATGCTTAAGTAGCATGAGAAGAGTAAATTAAGTTGTAAATAGAATTGCGGTATCAAAGTATAAACAATTTAGATATTTAGGTTCATTGTTTCAAGAGAATGAAATAATAGATGACAATGTTACTCCTATAATATGTAATTGAATGGTTAAAATAAAAAATTGATTGGGGTCTTATGTGATATATATATATACACACACACTAAAGTAAAAGGTAAATTTATATGATGATACTCATATGATAATAAGCACTAGGTCGGTAAAGTTTAATATATTTTCATGAGATGAATATTTCAAATATGTGGATGTTGGACGTGCAGTCATACAAGATTAGGTAAGATCAAAAGATAACAACATTCACAATAAGGTACTAGTAGCACAATTTGACTTCAAAATGAGAAACCATTTGAGATGATTTAGGTATCATTTAATTTTAATAAGATTAAGATGTTAAAATATAAATAAAATTAAGTTGTGCATTTAAATTTTAATATTTGACTTTAGATACAAATTTTAAATATTAGAATGTTCTATTAGTACCCATTTACTAGATAGTTAAGATTAGTTTTACATATGAATGTATTAAATTTGTCTTTATCTAAAAGTTAATGAATATAAATTTATGAAAATGTGAAATTCATCTAATACTATATCAACAAAATATTGTTATATTGTAAGAATATATGATGTTGTTGTGATGAAAGAAAATATGAAATAAAATAATAAACTCAAATCACTACATTACCTTTTTTACATTGTTTGATGTGAAATCACTTGTTAAAGTTTTAAACTTTAAGTTATCAAACATAGTCACTCATTGAATCAATTTGTCATGAATTATGATTTATGTTGTTTTGTAACTTGAATATTTTAAATATAGTATATGTTATAAATGACAGAACTCATGTTTCTTAATGACAAAGGGTGTTGGTTGGATGGTAATCACCCCTCATTTCCAACCCAAAGGTTGCGAGTTCGAGTCATCAAAGGAGCAAAGGGGTAGGAGTTGGGTTGCTAGTTCGAGTCACCAAAGGAGAAAAAGGGGTGGGAGCTCCTATGGATGATACAATAAAAATATAAAATGGTAAAAACCCTTTCAAAAGAATTAAATAAAATATTGATACTATATTGTGTGGATTATATATAAACCCATGTAGAGTGTAGTTATTAATGTTTTAAAATCATATTTAAGAGGTTACGAATTACCACAAATTGATTTGAAAAACCACCACAAACTACAAATTTTTTCATTTTGTGGCAGACGTAATGGAGGTTTTATCAAACCGTCACAAATATGCACATGACATAGATAATTGTAGCAGTTTTTAAAACCGCCTCAATTAATTTTGTATGGGTTAGTAACTCCCACAAATCGATAAAAAAACCTCCACAAAATGACCTTTTTTTGGTAGTATATTATATGGTATGAATATATATATATATATATA
>NC_028645.1:56869373-56896132 GCF_001406875.1 Solanum pennellii | reverse complement strand
AGAGAGAGAGAGAGAGAGAGAGAGAGAGAGAGAGAGAGAAGAGAGAGAGAGAGAGAGAGAGACATATATACTTGTTCAAAATAATTGTGTTCTTTTATTAAAAAATGTCACTTAAAATGTTATAATTCTTCATGAAAAGATATGTCTATTTGAATGACTATTTGTATTGGTGAATAGTCATTTTTCATGTTTTATAAAAGAAGTATTTGGATGATATTGCCCTTTATTGGACCCCGTGAAACTATGTTCATCGGTAGTTTTATAACACTCAAATTGAAAGTTATGGAAAGGTCCTTTTAAAAAGGACATTTTGACAATGTGCTGATTCTAACCAATGTTTGTACCACACAAAATTGTAATAAGTAGGAACATAATGTTTGCATCACACAAAATTGTAATAAGTAGGAACACACTATTTATGAGAAAAAGCTACCTCATATAGAGCTTTCCAACTCAATATTTTTATTTGTTCTTACTTGCTCGAGTCAAATTGTTTGTCACATCAACACTTGGGACATGTAATTACAAAACCTTGCAAGAAAAACTAATTAATAAAGAAATGTTGTCTAACTTTGAGTGGAATAAATAAAAATGTCAAGTTTGTGTTGCATCTACATATGCTAAGCATTCTTCTAAATTTGTTTAAACAAACTCTAATCTCTTGAGCTGATTTACACTAATATTTGTGTTATGAAGTCAACACCATCTCGTTCTGAAAAAAATATATTATAACTTGTATTCACAACTGCATTAGATACGGTTATGTATATTTGCTAAATTGTAAGGATGAAGCAATAGAAACTTCTAGACAATACAATATTGAAGCTAAAAATCAGTTGGGAAAAAGATAAGAAGTGATAAAAAAGGAGAGTATAAATTTCATTTTGCAGATATATGTTTGGAAAGTGGAATTATAAATCAACTACTGCCCTATTTATTTCAATCTAATGGAATAACATAATGGAAAAAATCAAACTTTGAAGGAAATGATGGATGCATTACTCCTCAGTTAGGTTTATCACAAAATTGTGTAAAAAACTATCCTTACAGCAAAAGGGAACAATAAGTTCTTTTTGTCTATTAAGAAAGAAAAATGATAAAAAGTTTTGTTTATTCAGTACATTAATCTATTTCATATGAGAAATGAAAAAGAAGAAAATCTAACTTGAAATATTTAAAAGTGTGAGCATGTCTAACCAACATTCAAGTTTCTATTCCTAAAAGGATCAAAATAGTTACTAAGACTGTGGACTATAAAATTAGACTTGAGTAGACTAATGAAGGAAAAAGACCTTGGAAAGAACAAAATGAGAATGTACTCAACAAAGTAATTTAAAAGCGTAGTAAATGTCAAATGACATCTATTTCCTTCAGATATGATTTTGTAATATTTTCTATGTCTTATGTGTACTCATCCTTTTGGAGAGATGGTATCAATAGTGAGATTGATTCAATATTGAGCAACCATGTTGGAAGTTGGTTGATCTTCCTCTACAAAATAAACCTTTGGGATCAAAGTGAACCTTCAAAAGGAAAATTAAAGTAGATGAAACTATTGACAAATATAAAGTATATGACCTCCAAATTCATTCATTTGGATATTAATTGCATTTGATGCGGTATATGACCTCTAAATTCATGAAATGAATGTAAAAACACCTTTCTTAAATGGAGAATTGGATGAAAAAATTTACATGGAACAACGTGAGAATTTTGTGCTTCGTGGTAAAGAAAAGAAAGTGTGCAAACTTGTTAAGTTACTTTATGGGCTAAAACAAGCACCCAAACAATGACATGAGAAATTTGAGCAAACTATGTTGAAAAATGGATTTAAGAATGATGAAAGTAATAAATGTATTTACATTAAAATAACAAGGTCATTGTTTGTTTGTATATTTATGGGATGTTGATAATCAGTACATACATTAATGAAATAAACGCTACTAAAAATATGCTAGAAAGCAACTTTGATATGAAATATCTTAGAGTTGCTCATGTGATCTTAGGTATGAGAATACTTATAACTCCATAATATTTAGAATTGTCACGGTCCCATTACATTGAAAAGTTATTAGACTAGTCTCAATATTTGAATTTTAATATTGTCAAGACTCCAAAAAATATGAGCTTTGCACTTCAAAAGAACGGAGGTGAAAGTGACTCACAATTGAATTATGCTAGAGTATTGAGAAGTATGATGTATATCAAGAATCGTATATGATCAGATATAACATATCCTATTAGTAAACTAATTCAATTCACGAGTAATCTCAATGAACTTCATTGGATGACAATGAATAGAGTTTTGAAGGTATTTAAAAGAAAGTCGAAATGTATTGCATTTTAACATATATCCATGAGTATTGAAAGGATATAGTGATGCAAATTGGATCACCTGACCAAATGAAGTAAAATTCACGAGTGAATATGTATTTACTCTTGATGGAGGAACAGTCTTTTGAAATCTTCCAAACAGAGATGTACCGCTAGCTCTACAATAAAATCTAAGTTTATCACTCTAAATAAGTCAGGTGAATAGCTTGAATGTCTTCAAAATTTCTTAAATATTCTTTTTTTCCCATACCATTGGCATCGGTATGCTTACACTTTGATAGTCAAGATGCAATAGAGAGAGCATGGAGCATGATGTATAACAGAAATTCTCTTTATATAAGACACACATATATAATACCATCAGAAAAATACTCTATAGTGAAATTATCATAATTAACTATGTAAAGTCAAAGGATAATGTGTCAAATCTACTTACTAAATCTAACTAGAGAGAGTTGAAATATCATCATAGGGAATGGATTTACGGCTTAAGACAAGTCATCATGGAGGTAACTCTACCTAGAAAACTAGAGATCCAAAGAGCTAGGTTCAAAGAGAAAACAAAGTTGTGACTGACGATTCAACATTGTCAACCAACTCAATCCATCTCATGACGAAGACAATGCTCAGGAACGAGGATATAATATTAAGTATTGTTAACGAGTTAATAAATCTAAGTTTGATAGATTTGACCAAATAGTGTATCTGCATAATAACACATGTTAACAATCACCTATATGAGTGTGAAGTGAAAGTTGCTTAAAAAAAATCACCATACAAAGTCTATTCTCTATACACTCATGAAATTAGGAGGTGCTCCTAACTGAAACAAACACAACAGTAAGAACCATAAACGGTAAAGGATTGATTAGGTGACATATGGTTGTCTAGGTATACACCAAGACTCGAAGATTTCAAGGTTATCACATTAACTTGTCAATTGACCGAGTATATCCGACATATGTTCACTACGAAAAGTTCAAAGAGAAACCTACTAATCCATACAAAATTAAATCTTGCTTGTAAAGTATACAAACTTGTTTGTTTCTTTGTCTTGGAATCATTCCCCATTCATGCGGGGGATTGTTGACTTTTAAAAGGTGTCAATGAAGAGTAGTGTCTTTTATGAAGAGTTATGACTTTAATGAAAAAATGAGACATTTATGAAGAGTTGTGACTTTTATGAAAGATTCTGACTTTTTCGAGAGATTGTGACTTTTTCAAAGGATTGCGATCTTTCCAAAAAAGCACAATAAGCACATTTTCACACTATCCTTTGTTGTCTATAAATAGAGGAATTTCCTCTCATTTTAAGAGAACCAATTTTCTGAACTTGTTCTACTACTATTAAATCTAGTATTCTTAATGTGTTTTACTATCATTGAATGGTTCACCGGTAAGATCATTCTATCGTAGGAGAAAATATTCTATTAACCTCGAGTAATTGAGGGGAATAATTTCCTTAAGGGGGCACTGTGTATTTAGTGGGCTCAATTTTTTTCTTTGAGAAATTTTTTTGTATATTGTTTTTAATATGTTTCTGATTATATTTTGTTTACTGGCTTTAATTTTAATTTTTAGTTCTGAAAATACTCATTAAACTTTATTGTTTCTTACCATGTTCTTCAAAGTTTTGTTCTAAGTAGGATGAACAACATAAGTAACTGAAATGGAGTAAGTATCACATCTTGAAGTTAAAAGGACCTCGACACCTGGATTATTCTTGGCATACTTCATCACTCTATAGTTGCTTCTAAATAAGACTTTATTAGAGTCTGCATGAACTACCTTATTGTTAATTTTTTTATTATATTTTAATAATATCAAAATAAAAGTTCAGATCTTGTTAATTCTACCTCATCTGGAAGATTTAAAAAATCATACTTTATTTGGATAGCAGGATCCACATTTAAAATTTTCACATCTCAATTTCCAAAAAGTATTTCAAAGTGCCAAGGTCCTTGATCTTGAATGTTTTAAGTAGTATATTCTTTACCTCTGGAATCAAGCTCTTATCATCATATGTAATTAGAAGGCCATTTACATAGAAAATTATGATAACATTTTTACCTTTTCTTCTTAATATAAATAAGGAATGATCATGTCGAAGTCAAAATAAAATCAATTGATAGAAGAACATTAATAAACTTAAATTTCATTTTCTTGATGCCTTCTTAAGACCATAAAGAAATTCGAGAATCTTGTAACCCATATGTAACGATCGGGTTCCGTCCTTATAGGAATGTCACTGGGAAATTATCGGGGCAGGAAAAACTTTTCATAGAACTAGGATTTTCCCAACCTTGTCCAGATTTAGAGGAATTTGGAGTCTTTTAACGTGTAAGGAAATCTGGTAACAATCGGGTGGAGTAAATGTGGAGTTAATTGCATAATTTGTTAGATAACTCGTAAAGAAATTTGTACGACTTTACGAAATTGAATTTGGATAAGTAAATAATCGGGGATCGATCTTAGAGTTAAGGATACTTTCTGAGCGTAGTGGGTTAAGAGTATGTTCTAAAAAGTGAGAAGTGGAATTCCCTCAAGGAGATCACTGTCTCGCTTTGTAACGCTGTAGCGGGATTCTTGCCGGTACAGCGGGATGGGTACCGCTGTATTGGGCAAGGCAGAGATGAAATTAAAGGATTTGGAATTTTTTAGGAAAGATCACTGATTCACTTTGTAACGCTGTAGCGGGATTAGTTCCTCTACAGCGGGATGGGTGTCGTTGTAGCCAGATGGCGAGTTTTAAATCGTTAACAAAACCCTTTAGACGACCTTATTTTGTACTTTCCAACTTTTTCATTTAAGAGACGACCCCTAAGCTATTCCAACTCATTTTCCATCATTTTTGAAGCTAGAGGTATGCTTTTAACTCCCCGGACTCATTTTTTCATCCGTAGAACATTTTAGAATGTGTTAATATTGTTGGGGAAGGATTTCTTGAAGAATCTTATGTTGGAAGTAACCCTAATTGACTAGTTGGGGTCATGAGTTTTAACTAGGGTTTATAATTTGTTACTTTTCTAGGAATTTAGTGTTTCTTTATTGATTACCGTATATAAATTGTTGTTTGTATACCATGAACAAGCTGAACAAATTCGAAAAGGGAAAGATCAAGTTGTCTAGGGTTTCAAGCTTGTTTCGAGGTAGGTGACGATTTGTTATTCTATGATTGTGTGACATACACTTGTTTTGCTTCATTGTGATATTTGTATATGTATGCATGTTGCAATATTGATCATAGAAGTCTACCATGAAATCATGACTTGATTGTGTGATTAGGATCAGATGCCACCTTCCGGCACTCTAACTTGGATCGAATTGTCACATTCCGGCATGCTAATTGGCATCATTTCCACGTTCCGACATAAAAATGGGATCACATTGCCACGACCAGGCATGCTCACAGTTTGAATTTGGGTTTCATGAGAGAACCAACAATATGATGAAGCTTGCAAATTGTGATACTGAGTTTTATGATAATATTAAATTTGTTTATATTTATGCATGTGCTATAATGTTGTAGTTGCTTCTTTGTATTTCATTAGTGGGATAGTCGCATGATCCTACCATTACAGTGATTTTGTACTGATTCAGCACTTGCTCTTATTTTTGTTGAGTACATGGCATCTTAACGTGACTGTTGATATACCTCACTTAGGAGATCGGTGATTGCTTCGAGTTCAAGGGTGAACCACATCGTTCGGGCTGCCATGGAATTCGCTTTAGTCTATGTACACATTTTTCGGAGCTAGACCTTGGTTTAGTTAGTGAGATAGTTCATTAGAAATTCTTATTAGACTTGGTTATTGTTTCTAATTTTGGTACACTGGCTTTCAGATTCTAGGTTTATCTTCTGCATTGTTAGTTAGTGATTAAATCTTTATTTAGTAATGGTCCCTTGACTTTAGTTATTTAACATGCTCCCATAACTTAAATGTCTTAGTTTTAGATTTCTTACTTATGGTTGTTAGTAGGGGTTCTCCCACCAAGTTGTAGTGTGCATGCCAATCACGACGGTCCGGGTCATGACAAAGTTGATATCAGGTCCTAGGTTTATTGACATTGATGTACCAAAATGAGTCTAATAGTGACTCGCGGAATGGTATGGGGACACTTTTTCATTTCTTTGAGAGGCTATAGGACTTCAGGATATCTCCATTTTTCTTCTTGTCTGCTTCGTGCTATGACTTGATTCCAATTGATATTTGACGATTCAAATTGGTATCTAACTTCTTTTTCACTTTTCTATTTGCAGATGGTTAATACTAGGTATAACGGCGTTAGGTATGTATATCTTACTAATACTCTAGTTAAGGAACCAGCAGCGAGAGGTCGCGGTCGAGGCATAGGTAGATAAAGAGCTAGGCGCTGAGGCTGTGGGAGAGTGACGCTTATCATGGATGAGGTACCAAATGACTATATTTCGGTGAATGACAACCCTCCGGTACATGAGGAAGTGATAGGAGAGGAAGACAACGTTGAGAATGTTGAAGAGGTTGAGCAAGAAGAAGGAGGACAAAATGAAACCATAGGAATTCCTCCCACTGATCCAGTGTTAGCTCAACAAATCATGTCATTTCTGAAAGGATTGGTTTGTCTAGGGATGATTCCACCTACTCAAGCCCCCGCGAATACTCCTGCTGCTAACAATGTGCCCAAGCTGGTTGAAAAGGGAGGTAATGATGCTTTCTTCCGTTCTTTATTGGGTTCTGTAATGACCGATAATGAGCATGATATGTTGACCAAGTTCTTGAAGCTTAAGGCCCCCGATATTTCTTGGTTCGGAGATAGAGGATGCTTATGAGTTCATATTGGATTGTTATGAGAGGTTGCATAGATTAGGTATTATTCACCAACATGGGGTTGAATTTGTGTCTTTCCAACTTCAAGAAGAGACCAAGAAATGGTGGAGACCGTATAGGGAATGCAGAGCCTCTACATTACCCCACTTACTTGGACCCCATGTCCTGTCTTGTTCTTAGAGAAGTATGTGCCTAGGACTTTGAGAGATCGTAAAAAGGATGAATTCTTTGCATTAGAACATGGTAGTATTTCTATGGCTGCTTATGAAGCCAAGTTCTAGTTGTTAATTAAAGGTTTGGATTCTGAGATACAAGTATTATCTGTTAACATGACTTTGCAGGAAGAGGTTTTAATGAAGTGACCAATTATTTAAAGAAAGTGGAGATGGTGAAGTGAGACGGTCAAGCTAAGGCGTTGGCTAAGAGGGCCAAGAGTTCTAAAAATTTTCAAGGCTCCTATTCTAGAGGATTTGGTCGACCTACACTGGAGGCCAAGCCAATTCAATCCGCCATGCCCGCCTCTACCAGTAACTATTCGGGAACTCCTAGTAATTTTTCAGCAGATCAGAATGTCAGGCATGTGGCAGGCATCAGACCCTGGCGGACGCACTTGCTTTAGTTTTGGGGAAGTTGGACACATGATAAGGAATTGACCACAACCGCGTCCATTTGATCTCGGACAACAGCCATATTGTACGAGTAGTAAATGGTAATAATTGTAGGGGACGTCCACATGTCGGACGAGGAGGAAATCAGAGAGGTTGTGGAGGTAGAGGAAATGGTAACAGATATAGAGGTAAAGACAACCAGGCAGGGAGGTAGCTCGTGTTGACGCCTTTCCGGGCAAGAATGAGGCAGAGGCATCTGATGCACCGATTACAAAACTATTTTTCTCTATTACCGAATGATTAATGTATTATTTGATTCAGGTTCCACCTATTTTATGTGTCTGTGAGATTTGCCTCTGATTTTGAGATGTTGTGTGATATTGTTGATGATCCTATATGTGTTCTACCCTGGTTGGAGAATTAGTCATAGTCACCCATGTGTATCGTGCTCGCCCTATTTTGTTTATGGGATTTCAGACTTAGGCTGATTTGGTATTTTGGATATGACTGACTTATACATAATCTTAGGCATGGCTTTGTTGTTTCCCCATTATGTTGTTCTTAATTGTAATACTAAGTCTGTGACTCTAAAATTTTTAGAAAGGGAAAAATTGAGTGGAAAGGGGTGTACAAGCCTAAGCAAGTTAAGATTATATCCTCCATTCGAGATATTAAATTAGTAGAGTAAGGTTTTTTATCTTATTTATTTCATGTTAGGGATGTTGAGATGGAAGCTCCATCCATTGGGTCTATTCGATAGTGTCTGAATTTAGTAAAGTGTTTCCAAATGACTTACCCGGCATGCCTCTAGATAGAGACATAAATTTTTGTATTAACTTAGATCCTGGTACGTGCCCCATTTGTATCCCTCCATATCGCATGGCTCTGGCAGAGTTGAGAGAGCTTAAGGATCAAACCCAAGAGCTTCTTGATAAGGATTTTATTTGTCCTAGTGCTTTCCCATTGGGTGCTCCAGTTTTTTTTTTTAAGAAGAAGGATGGTAGCATGAGGATGTGCATATATTAACGATAATTGAATAAGGTCATAATACGGAATAGGTACCCCTTGCCTAGGATAAACAATATGTTTGACCAATTACAAGGTGCATTGGTCATCTCTAAGATTGATTTAAGATTCAGGTACCATCAATTGAAGATTAGTCCCGATGATATACCCAAGACGGCATTTAGGACTCGTTATGGGCACTATGAATTTTTAGTTATGTCATTTGGGTTAACTAATGCACCTGCAGATTTCATGAGCTTGATGAATTGAGTATTTAAGACCATTCTAGACTCTTTTTTGATAGTTATTATTGATGAAATTTTGGTGTATTCGAAAAGTAAAAAATAGCATGCTAACCATCTTCATATTGTTTTGGATATCCTTCAAAAACAAAAGTTGTATGCAAAAATTTTCAAGTATGAATTTTGGTTGAAATCGGTTGTATTTTTGGGGCATGTGGTATCAAAAGAAGGGGTAAGGGTAGATCCCCAAAAGGTTGAAGTGGTTGAGAATTGGGTACGACCTAGTTCAGTGATAGAATTTAGGAGTTTTGTGGGACTTGATAGTTACTATCGTTGTTTCGTTAGGAATTTTGCTTCAATTGCTGCTCGCTTGACCAATCAGACCAAAGGAGGTATCATTTGAATGGACTGAAAAATGTGAAGAGAGCTTCCAACAGATTAAGACTCTTTTGACCACCGCGCCCATTCTAGCCTTATCGATCGAGTGTAAGGACTTTATTGTTTATTGTGATGCTTCACATTCTGGATTGTATGATGTGTTGATGCAGGATAAGAATGTCATAGATTATGCCTCACATCAATTGAAGGTGCAGGAGAGGAATTATCCCACTCGTGATTTGGAGTTGGAAGCGGTGGTATTTGCTCTTAAGATCTGGTGACATTGTTTGTATGGAGTTAAGTGTGATGTATTTACTAATCATCGTAGTTTTCAGCATGTATTCACCCAAAAGGATTTGAATTTGAGACGACGAAGAATAATGGAATTACTCAAGGATTATGATGTGACTATTCAATACCATCCGGGTAAGGCAAATGTTGTGGCAGACGCTTCGTGTCGAAAAGTGATAAGTGTGGGTAGTTTAGCTCACTTCAGTGGAACCAAACGACTTTTGGTGAAGGAAGTTCAGACTATAGAGTCTAAGTTCGTGCAGTTGCACATTTCTAAAAGAGGTGGGTTGTTAGCTAGCGTTGAAGCTAAGTCCATGTTAATAGAGCAAATCAAGGCCAAGCAATTTGAAGATGGAGATTTAGATGATCTTAGAACAAAAATTGTAACCACTCTAGATGTTAATGGTGTGCTCAACTATAAGGGTAGAATATGTGTTCCAAGAGTTGATGATTTGATTCCAAGGTTATTGGCGGAGGTTTGTGGCTCGCATTATTCTATTCATCCGGGTGTGACCAATATGTATAGAGATCTGAAACGAGTGTATTGGAGGTTGGGTATGAGACAAGACATTGATAAGTTTGTGGTGATGTGTCAGAATTGTCAACAAGTGAAGTATGAACATCAAAGGCTTGCGGGGCTACTCCAAAAAATGTTGATTCCGAAATGTAAGTGGGAAAGAATAGCCATGGATTTTGTGGTTTGTCTTTCCATGACCCTGGGAAATTTGATTCTATTTGGATTATAGTTGATAGGTGATCCAGTCAGCCCATTTCATTATAGTAAGGGAGGATTACAACGATATAAAGTTGACTAGGATTTATGTAAAGGAGATAGTAAGGTTGCATGGTTTGCCCCTTTCCATCATCTCAGATCATGGTACCCTTTTCACTTCCAAGTTTTAGGGGAAGTTCCATGATGAATTGTCATGTAACTCATTAGCATAGCTTCCATCCCTAGACGGATGGATAATCAGAAAGGACTATACAAGTGTTGGAGGGCATGTTGAGAGCTTTTGTAATTGACTTTGAAGGGCATTGGGATAAGTTCCTACCTGTATGTGAGTTCTCCTATAATAATAGTTATCACTCGAGCATTAATATGACAACATTTGAGGAGTTATATGGGAGAGGATGTAGATCGCTCATAGGTTTGTTTGAACCCGGAGATGTAAAATCTTTGGGGGTTGACTTAGTAAGGGACGCTCAAGATAAGGTAAGAAGCATTCAAGCTAAAACTCTAGCCGCGAACAGTAGGCAAAAAAAGTTTGAGGATCACAAGGTGAGAGACATGAAATTCCAGACGGGCGAGAATGTTCTTCGCAAGGTAACACCCATGAAGGGGATGATGAGATTTAGTAGGAGGGGTAAGTTGAGTCCTCACTATATTAGTCCCTTTGAGATTCCTGAACGTGTAGGGTCGGTGGCGTATATAGCGCTACCTCCAAAATTTTTCCAATGTACATCTCGTATTTCATGTGTCTATGTTGAAGAAATATCACGGTGCTGGTGATTATATCATTAAGTGGGACTCAATAGTGCAAGACATGGGCCTCCAATATAAGGAGGAGCCGATTGATATTCTTGATTTGTGTTTTTCCTAATTTGAGGACCAAAGAGATTACGTCTACGAAGTTTCAATGTAAACATCATCCGGTTGAGGAAGCTATTTGGGAGACCGAGAAGGATATTATAGACAAGTATCCACAATTGTTCATTGAATCAGGTACTACCTTGTTCCTTTTCTAGCCTACCTTTCCCAAGTTGATCTCTGGGGATGAGTGATGGGTAAATTGGTATCTATTGTAAAGAATCTGTTCCGTCATTATAGGAATGCCAATGGGGAAAAATTGGGCTGGAAAAACTTTTCATAGAACTAGGATTTTCCCAACCTTGTCCAAATTTGGAGGAATTCAGAGTCTTTAAGGTGTAAGGAAATCTGGTAGCAATCGGGTGGATAAATGTGAAGTTGATTAAATAATCGTTTAGATAACTCGTTAAGAAATTCGTACGACTTAAAGAAATTGAATTTGAATAAGTAAATCAATAGGAATCGATCTTGGCATTAAAGACACTTTCTAAGAATAGTGTTTAAGAGTATGTTGTAAAAAGGGAGAAGTGGAATTCACTCAATGAGCTAACTGCTCACTTAGTGCCACTGTAGCGGAATTCTCGCTGCTGTAGCAACGCCGTTACTTCAGGATGGGTACCGGTGTAGCGGGCGAGGCGGATATGAAATTAAAGGATTTGGGATTTTTTAGGAAAGCTCACTAGTTCACTTTGTGCCCTTGCACTGGGATTAGACTCCGCTCTCATTGTAGCGAGATGGCAGTTTCAAATCTTAAATAAAACCCTTTAGATGATCTTATTTGTACTTTTTGACTTTTTGAGTTAAGAGACAACCCCTTGGCTATTCCAACTTGTAACATTCCTAAAAAAGAGCTAGGTTAAACTAGATACTAACATGTGTGTCATGAGTTAATGAGGTCTTAAAATGATGAATATAAGTGTTATAAGTTAGTATGAGGAGTTTGGAAGAGTTTGGAAGTGAAGCGTGCAAGACGTTCAGAAACTAGTTGAAGTTGAACTAGTGTGTTGTAGTGTTCTGTAGTAAAGTTTTGGGGTATGGTTTGAGGGTGAAATTGAGTACTGATAGTTTCTACAAATAGAATAACATGTAAAGGGTCAAAATTTCTGAGAATTACTCCCCAAGGACCAACAAAAGGGTTCTTGAGGAGGACCCAAACATGGGCCAATGAAGCTGACGAGGCAGCCAAGACGTGAGGCCCAAGGCGCGTAGCGCCTCCTACACTCAAAGGGAAAAAAGTTTACCCTGAGACGCGGGGCCAACACAAATCATTCTATCTCAAAATTTTCCCTAACCAAGAATTGGAAGTGCCTCTGCAACGCGCAACTATGTCCCAAATTTGGTCGCGTCATTTTTAAGTCAAATTTGAATTGGTTAAAATGTTCATAAGGTGTAGAGGTCTTTTGTGTATTCTGGGGACTAGTTATTGACGGTTACTGAGTCTTTTTAATTCCCAAAAAGTTACCAATCAACCAGAACCCTCAACTCAAAAAGAAACCTCTCCATTCCTTCTCTGCAAAACATCCATTGATAAAGCTTTGAAGCTCCAAGGAAAAAGATAGATTTTCCAAGTTTTTTTCCATCAACTTCGTGTATTTTCTTCACATAAGGTATGGTGTTTCTTTTTGGATTCTCTTCCATTCAAGGAGTCAAATTCAAATGGTTTTTAAAGATGATCAAAAACATAGAATCTTCTATTTCAACTTATAGCCATGGGTTCTTGCATGAAATGATTTGAAATAATGTTTTATGATATAATTGATTTTAATTTAATGTTTTTAGATCAAAATTCCTATGAATTCGTGCAATCTATGAAATCCTAATTTTGGCTATAATATGGGTGATTTGATCATGGCCTTATTGTATTGAATTATTGTGTAAATTGCATTGGGCTATTGAATTGTGTATAGATCATGACAAAATTGTATATAGGTTGCCTTAATTGATGATTTTCATATTGTATCATTGTATAGTTTGATTATTGGTTTGGATTAGTGTGTATGGCTATTGGTAAGAGCCTTTGTGAATTGAATTGGTTGTAATGACTAAGAATTGGATGTGTTGATGATGGAATGGTGGTATGTTGACCTAATCTTTTCTATATTGTGTATTATATATCTTAAATTGTGTTGATTGGTATGGACCACTTATGGTGGTAGTGCTTATGTGCTATAATTGTGAAGAATGTGGCCTTGTCGGCATTACTTTGTGAATTGTGAAGACATCATGTTTTATAGCTTGTATAGGTGATCATTGTGAAGGCTTATGTGTATGAATAAAGTGAAACAATGTTTACTCCTAATTGGTTATAGGTGATCATGATAGACTATGATGATGTCTTTATATGAGTATACTTGATGTTGAAGTGTGATTCTTCCTAATTGACTATATGAGTCTTGTGATGGACTATGTTGATGTTTCTATAGGATTGGATAGGGTGACTTGTAGTAGACTTAGTTATCCCTATGTGCTACTTGAACGATATTGTACATGTGATAAGATGATGATGTGTGTCCTATTTTGGTAGACCTATGTCCCTCTACTTGATACATGAAGAATGTGAATATGAACTCTTGACTTTGTAGGCTAAAGCACCTTTGTCATGTATGTGTATGTACGATTGAAATATGACCTTGAACATGGTTGAGAAGGTCATTAACTTGGAACCTTCAAACTAGAGAAGATTATGATATCTTTGAAGTTGAAAGTTGTAATGGTATCCTTCTTGTGTGAATAATGGACTTAGGGATAGATTGGCTGGAACGACATTAAACCATCACTAAGAAATTCATTGAGCTATCCTTTTGACCATTGAGTGTCATCCCTAGTGGACCCATTTTGGTAAGGAGTATTATGGTTTGGTAGTGACTACCATATGGTATCTCTTCATATGCCCTTGTGATTGAATTACTCTATGAGAACTAAGGCTAGCACCGAGTGAGTAAGCTTGGGGAGTGACTTTACTTAAGTTGATACTAGAGTACAAAGAGACCCGTGATATTCCTTAACCATGTGCCTACATGGGATGTGCCCTGGTGCTACCCTTGGCAAGTAGAACACCCTCCATCGGAGTTGGGTAGACTCTGGATTCCATGCCTAGGTAGGATAGTCTATGTCGGTAAATGCCAATTCTTATCTTGTGGGATACATTCTATTGTTGGATAAGTTCTACAACGTTTAGGTAGTGGAATGGGACGGTATCTAGACATGGCACGAGTAGGCTTTGAAGATGTTAGGGTGTAGGTTCCTTAGGTTTTCTCTAAGACCATTATGTGAAGTCCTTGACTGTTGAATGTCTCTCAAATGGATTAATGAACATAGCTGGCTTAAGCTAATATATGTGAATAAAAAGGTACTTATCTAGATAAGCTTTGAGGATTGTTTAGGTAGACTTGAAGAGGGTGTATAGGTGGTCTCTTCATGTCTTACTTAGCTGAGTTTTAGAGTAACTTTAGGTAGGGATTTGTTTGATTAAATGGGAATAATCTTTCCTTAGGTAGTCTTAAGGATCACTTAGGTGTGTGTGAAAGGCTTGTATGGGCGGTCGGTTCATATCTTACTGAGGATAACTTTTGGTATGAAGGTCTTATGCTTATATAATCTGAAGTAATGTTAATGCTAGAATGTGCATTACTTGGAATTTGTCTTATATATGCTTATGTTGAATTGACGGTGTTTTCTTATACTTATGTTATGAGGTTTTCTCCAAAAAGAGCATGAAAGCATACTTTAAAGCAAAATGTCCTTTTAGCATGATTGCATTACACTATACTTAGTGCATTCAAATGTACTAAATCCATATATTGTCTTATCTCTAAAGGTGTAGGTGGCAATTGAGAGGAGTCATTTGAAGTGAAGCTTGGATATTAGCATTATTTCAAACAAGTTGTGGTATGACTTCAATTGATTCGAGGACATAGCTATGTTTAGCTTTTCTTGTTAAAGACATTGTGTTAGCCTTTTTTATTCTATTTTGTTGATGTATGTGCCGTGACCCAAGATATTCGTGTGTCTAAGATGGCGACAAAGAGACTTAACATTTCCTATGTTTTCTATAAAGAGATTTTGACAGGACGTTGTGAAAATTTTTAATTCCGCACTACTTTTCATATATATTTAAGCGATAAATGATGTCTATGGTCTTGTATAAGACCTTCGAGAGGTCGAATACGCTGTGTGGGGACTTAAGAATACCATTTCTTCTAGGGTATACTCCCGGGTTGTGACACAACTCGTTTTCCACCATTCTTGAAGTTAGAGGTAAGCTTTTCACTGCCTGAACTCGTTTTTTGATCCGGTAGAACCGTTTGGAGTGGGTCAATATTGATGGGGAAGGATTTCTTAAAAAATCCTATGGTGGAATTAACCCTAATTGACTAGTTGGCTATGGGTTTGAACTAGGTTTCATAGTTTGTTAGTTTTCCAGGAATTTAGGGTTTCTTTATTGATTCCCGCTTATAAATTGTCGTTTATAGACCAAGAACAAGCTGAACGAATCTGGAAAGGTAAGGATCAAGTTGTTTAGGGTTTTAAGCTTGTTTCGAGGTAGGTGATGATTGTGATTCGATGATTGTGTGAGACACTTGTTTTGCTTCATTGTGATACCTGTATATGTATGTATATTGCAATATTGATCATAGACGTTAAAAGAGATATATGAACAATGATATCATAAAATCATGACTTGAATGTGTGATATTGATGTGTGATTGAGATCGGCTACCACGTTTTGACAATCTAACTTGGATCAGATTGCCACTTTCCGGTATGCTAATTGGGATCGGTTGTCACATTTCGGCATAAAAATAGGATTGAATTTCTACGTTCCGGCATGCTAACAGTTTGACTTTGGGTTCCGTGAGAGGGCCAACTGTCACGACCCGCATGTACACCCTAGAAGTTAGGGAATTCTTAGGTCACAACATGGCGTACTTTACCTTTCAGAGGTCTTGTACAAGCCCTTACACATCATTCATTGCATATATACGAAAATTAGTGCTAAATTAAAACTTTTTATTCAAAAACATAACGAGGAAGTCATCTCATAAAACGTCTAAAATATGTCTCAAAACCATCTATGACATCATGAGTACAATAGTCTTGAGGCACGGCCCATAAAAGTCTAAACATGAAAGAATATAAAACACATCATAGTGGTGGTGTCCTCGGATGCTATGAGGACTCACCAATCTTCTCTTCTTGGAAACCTCGGAACTCTACCCTTCAAAGCAACTAAATATTCTCAAGATCCTACATGAAAAACATGTAGGCAATATGTGTTAGTACGATATGTACTAAGTATGGAAACATCATACCATCATAAGATATCTCAAAGGGTTTAGTCAATAATAGACATAGTCATAAGAGATAAAGACATAAGCATAACATGTATATCATAAGCATAATAAAGCATCTTAAAGTCACATAAGAGTTAATTCTTAATTCAATGTCTTTCTTACTTAAATAACTACATCACAAGCCACCTCCAAGTATACTAGTGCAAGGCCAAGGTAGCATCTCATACTACTACCAAATCTAAGTACATCTCTTTGGTAATTCTTGATCATAGTCCACTTTCATAATTAAGACCTAAGTTCATCATATCGTATGAGCCATATGCCCATAGACCACCTCAAAACACACTTGTGTAATGCATGTGAAGCATCCCATAATACCTCACACACTAAACATATCTTGAAGTTACCCTATCTTGTTCATGTCATCTTAGAAGTCATCTAATAGACCTAATCCCTCTTGTTAAGAAACTATCATGTTAATCAATCATGTCATAAAAAGAAACTGTACAACTATCCAAGCTAAGCATACATCATGTAGGGGTCATGTCATAGGTAGCTTCAAGTCATACTTGTTCAATGTATATATGGCATCTCATACTACCATCCATACTAAATGCTTCTCTAGACCAACCTAATCCCAGATAACTTGTCTTGCTAACCTTGTCTATTAAGCTCAAAACACTACCATAATAGACCTACTACCATGGAAAGCATCTCAACATACTAACCAAGCTACTAAAGGAAGGAAACAACCAACCTAACCACCATGCAACCAATCATGTAGATGCAAGATAACCATAGGGCAGCATGAATCCTCAACCCTAAGCTATCATGAGAAACTAATCTCAATCTATTCCATGAAATTCACATTGCATGCAAATCAAGCTACCAAGAAATGCACCTAATATGCAAGTCAATCTAACATTAGGAAATTATAGTCCTTTTCCCCGAAAGCTACCATGAAATGGTTTTGGCCTAACCAAGTCAAGCTAACATGATCAAGTATTGTTATAACACAAGACCAAGCTAATCATGGGAGAGTTTGCTTCCTCCATGCCATGCTAACATGAGAACCACCATTCTCAAGCTACCATGAAGTTTATCACCTCAATCTAAATGAGTATTTCAACTAAAAGACTCCTTGAGATTTACTATCCCAAGATACCCTTAAGACCTTCCATCTCAAGCTACCATGAGATCACCATCTCAAGCTATCATGAAAATTCACATCTTAAGCTATCATGGCTAGTCTTATCTCACCAAGTCTATTACACAAGAAGTGATTATACAATCCATATTCAAGCTAATCTAATTCATCATGTATTGTTTCATTTTAGGTTCTTAAGTCAACCTTAGCTTCATCTGCGTGAGAATTTTCTTCTCCTAATTATGTTCATGACTAGGTGTAGAAGAGAAAGGAAATATCAGCACGATCATCCTCATCATGACTTTACCCCCAAAGCCCTAACAACAATGGTCATAATCCCTACAACCAATTACCACATTTATTCCCTCTTGATTCATACACAATTACATGTTAATATATTCAATTAGATCATTAGACGGCAATTCTAGTCATACATGATCATACAGGTTCAATTTCATCTTTACAAGTCAGGACCAACCTAGATCAATTAAACCTAGTTCAATTCATATATAGATGATTCAATCATGATCAAATAGTATAGAATACAATTGAATAAAGAAGATTAACATAAAACCTTCATCTAGCCTCTCATGGCCTAAAATCACCATGATCACCCTCAATTTCAATTACCATAATTCACTATGAAATCATCATGAAAACAATGCATAACCATCTTATAAACATCATTGAATGCTAACCACTAGATTAGCATCGAGTCTTACCCACAATGCAATCACAATCCTCTCTAGATTGGGGTTCTTTGGATTAACAATTGAAGGGAAACTAGGGGGATTTATGGATGGAAGAATCCATGAATGAATAACCTTCACATGTATTAGATTAGATCATGTATCCTAGATTGAATCCTTGAAGATATCGTCCTAAGCTGCTGCCCCCAATTCTTCTTCTTCTCCAATGGTGTTCTTGAGAGTTATATTGTGAGAGAGAGGTTTTCATTTGGAGTCTAGAGTCCAGAAGGGTCTTTTATTGTTTAAATACTCCAAAAATATCTAAAATTACCTAATTTAACTGCCCATGCATTTATTTGGACGTGGGGTGAATTTCCCAATTCACCCCTCCACCTTATAGTGAGCTGCGAGAATTGTAGACTCAATCGACGGTTGGCCATCGACGAACCGTTGGTTGGACGATGGTCCGTCCTGCAGGTCCATAGTATTGGTAAGAGAGGCATAATTTGGGTGCTTAAATAAAAAATCTGAGTGTCAACCAACGCCCCTCACCAACGAGGTGTCGATGGACCTACGTTCCGTTGGTGCCCCTCATTGGTTGGGACTGGTTTTGACTGCTTTTCTCTCAACTTGGTTCTCTTCAAGGACCCTTAGGTGGGTCCTTGGAGAGTCGTGCCCGTACGTTTCCTCCCCAAATACGTCCTTCTATATGTTTAGGAACCCTCCCTATCAATTTGAGCTCCATATTCTACCTAAAACCTCATGAAACATACTAAGTCACATTTGCACGTCCCAAGGCTAACTTTCAAAATTCACCTGACGTTATTGGACGTTTCACCTACAAACTCTCTCAAACTCTATATACTGCCTCTAAACACCATAATTTATCATTTTAGGACCTCATAAGCTCAAGGAACTACATGTTAGGCTCTATTTAGACCTAATTCATTTTGGGTCCTTACACCAACTATCTGATGAAGCATGCGAACTGTGATATTGAATTTTATGATAATATTGAATATGTTGATATTTATGCATGTGTTATAATGTTTTAATTGGGATAGATGCTTGATCCTACCAATTCACGGTGGTTGTGTACTGATTCTGCACTTACTCTTGTTTTTATTGAGTATAAGGCATCTTTACGCGACTATTGACAGACCTCGCTAAAGAGATTGGTGATCGGTTTGAGTTCAAAGGTGAGTCACATCGTTCGGGCTGCCATGGAATTTTATTTATTCTATGTCCACAATTTTCGGACCTAGGTCTTGGTTTAGTCAGTGAGATAGTTCATTAGAAATTCTTGTTAGACTTGGTTATCGTTTATAGTTTTGGTACATTGGCTTTCAGATTCTAGGTTTATCTTATGCATTGTTAGTTAGTTATTAGATCTTTATTTAGTGATAGAACCTTGCTTTTAGTTATTTAACTTGTTTCTATAACTTAAATGTAATAGTTTTAGATTTCTTTCTTTAGTTGGTTGTTAGTAGTGGTTCTCCCATCGAATTGTAGTGTGGGTGTCAATCATGACGGTCGGGGTCGTGACATAATATTTCCTCATTGGCTACCAAATTCAGGATGAAATAACATAAAAATATGTTCCTCATATTGAAAAAAACTTCTATAAATATTCATCTGATATATAATCGAGTTAAAAATAGCATCTAAGACAATGAAAATCCTGATTTTCACTAGATAAGAGGTGTATTTATGCATTCAATCATTATATTTTACCTATATTTAGCGAAGTTTAAAGTATAAACTTATGAATGTTCATGTGTTTTATGTATAATTGTTCTAATGAACTAATAGATGATTAGATTGATATCACGTAAAAACAACAAAAATACCTGAAAAGATGGATTAAAACGTAAGCAAAGTGTCTCTAACGAAGATGCAACCAAAGAGACAACAAAAATAGAGTCCACAACATAAGGGTGTTTGCCTTGCGACGACCCCAATTCCGCTCCAATTGAGAAGTTATATTTTCAAATCAATATGTCGTGCAATGAACTTGCGACACATTAGAAGAAAGAAAGAGTATGAGATGAATCCTCCAGTGCACCCTCTGTAATCCCCACCCCACCCTCTCCTTCCCCCTCTCCGTAAACATCTTACCTTACAAACTTGAGTTGACAAAGCCAGATGAAAAGTCAATTTGATTAAGATTTCAACCCTACTATTATAAATTTTATTAGGATAATACTTTTTAGGTTACATATTATTCCCAGCAGTTAGAGACTAATCATAGCATAGAATATATATCATTTATTGTTTCGTAGGGTTAGTTGTTGTTTTCTTAGAATATTAAAGTGGAACAATCAATATATTTTTACAAGAGTTGTATTAATCAAAGGTTTTATTACTTTGTTACATTTATGCTTATTTGTTTTTTATATTCTTTTAATTATTATATGCATCTTGCTATGAGTAGTTAAACTCATAATTAGGGTTATTATTAAACTTGCAGTAGGGATGATGATAATAAATTATTTACATTAAAATCTTTTAATGTAGAGATAATCATTTTGTATTAAGGTTTTTTCACAAATATTGTCTATTTAATGGTTGCAAACAGTAAAAACCCGCTTATATTTTGACTTGCTCAAAAAAAGATTCATATTAGAAAACAAATCATTAACATGTATTTGGAACTACCAACCTCCATTTAAAATCTTGATCTAAATATACTATAGCTAACCCGAGGAATGTGATCAATGAATAAATTAATTCAATACCCAATTATTGACAATGACTTAGGGTGATATTCTCTAATTTGGATTGAGAAGCGTGAGAAAATATGTATATTCGTTCGTTTTATGCAATGAACGTACCTGAATGAATTAATAGTAAATTATTTTTTTGAATTCAAATATATAAGAGTTGTAACCCTATTTTGAATTGAAAAAAATCAACACAAATAGCACCTTGGGCAGCGTAATGCAGACCCATTTTCCGTGCATCGATCCTTATGCACGATTGTCTCCAAACTTCATATGGGTCAAAAACATACACCCACGTGTGTACCCCTGAGCCTCTTGATGGCCTTGCACTGCGGCTAATGTAGATTCGAATAAAATTTAGGTGACATTTTTTGGTCAACCCCATCCAATACAGTTATTTTATAATCTCTACCCCAATTATTTTTTCCCATTTTCTCAATCTCGCATCATTTTTCTTACTATTTCTCTTGAAATAATCATGAAGCACACCCCAGTTTTAATTTTCTTCTTATACTACTTTATTAAGATTTAAGGTAAGATTTCTATTGATTTATACTTAGTTAATTTATTTTTTAAAAGTTATTTACTCATAATTATAGATTCATATTCATAGAATAGGCATAACCATAATTCATATTCATAAAATAGGCAAAGGCATGAATTCGTATGAAATAAATTATAATCATATAACTGAGACAAATAATGCATAATAACATTGAATATAAATAATGGAATCACAATGAACCGAATACATGAAGATTTGACATAAAAACATAACAATTGGGTGGAAATTAATTGAAAAATTGAGTGTCCACTGGGACCTAATTTATTATATGAATCCATTGGTGAAGTTTCCACATATCTTGGGTAACCAAAGTCCTAGAAAGTGAGGAAGAAACCTTAAAGCTTAATGAAATACCAACTTTACCTTGAGAGTTCTTGAGAGAGAAGTGGAGAAGAACATTTGGTGGGATTTTAATTTTTTTTTTTAAAGTATGGATAAATTTTAAGAGTAAATTCATTTATGGGATAGTTATAGGGTCAAACCAACATAGTTTAGGGGTTAAATAGGAAGGAAAAGACCAAAACCCCATCATTAAAAAGTGTATGAATTCCCTTTGGATTGGACCTATGGATCGTAGAAATTTCTACGGTCCATCCTGATTATTCGTAGAATCAAATACTGAAATCCAAAATTCTAAACAATTTCTACGAGACCCTTCTACGGTCCGTATTATTATCTATGGGCCGTAGACCCTCTCGTAAGAACCCCTTTCTAAAATATTTCACCAAGTCTAAATCATTTTACACATACTTTCTGCGATTCGTACAAACTTCTATGAATCATGCAAAACATCTATACAACCTGAGGTCTCAAAATCACAATCTCCTTCTAGCGACTGTAGAATTTCTTATGGTCCAATGGTTGGTTCGTAAAACTTGAAATCAGTGCTAAATAGCAATATTCCTTTTCAATTTTTGAGGTGCTGCAGAAAATGCCCTGATGGGGACTTAGAATTTGCTTAGGACTCCTTGAATGGAAATGAACTGCACTACCTCACCAAAAACAACATTAATAAAAACCTAAATTTGGAGTACGTGTTTCAATGAATGAAAGAGGAATGTACTTAAATGTCTTTAGGACTATATGATTAAATATGTTTCCTAAATCAATGTATTAAATAAGAAAAAGAAGAAAAAGAATGAACTAATGCTAGTTCATCTTGTGCACATGCATAATGTGTAGAAAATTGAGTATTTGAATGAATGATTAAAGTTATAAATGGGAGAAACATCAATAATGTGAGTGGTGTGCTCAAACTGATTATGTTAGAGAGATTGTTAAGTCACTTGAATCAAACTAAATTTTCCCCTTTGTGTCACGACATAAACCCATTGATTGTGCGAAAATCTACTCTAACACCTAAATAGGGGAACGCTTACCACTCAACTTTAAAATGGAAAATGCGGAAACAAAATAGACATAAGAAAGTTCTTTAATAATAAAAGTAGTCATGAAACACAAAATTAAGGATCATCCTTTTTACAATTAACTGAACCACTTCCCAAGAAACTAGTCTAAACAAGTATAAGAGCTACTAAGAAGATACAATGTATAAAAGAAAATACGATACAACCCTCACCATAAGAAAAGAGGAGTAGAAGATGTCAAAGAGTGATGTCGTCTTCACCTAGTAATAATCCCCCAAATAGACTATGTCAAATGACATATTAAGAATAGTATCAGTATAAACAACTCATACTAGTAAGTATCATCGATAGCTCTGACTCCACCACATAATATCATGTAAAATAACCATAGAAACAGACATCTTGAATATAGAATTTGAGCCCTGAACCACCCTATCATATTTTTCTCCCAACTTCACTCACCTCAGATCATAGCATAACCATTCTATCACATATTATTTTCCTCAAACATCAGACTACTAACATATGTCATTGGCTATGTAACTATAGTACAACAAAAGTAAAACAAAAAACATATCTTGCCTATAATAATTTTCGCCATGACAATAATAATATTATATTTTCTTTGAAGGAGATTTTCACAATACAAATGGTTTCACAGAATATGTTATTGTACACAAAATTAATTGTAAGCTCTTAAGAGTTATTGTGTTACTATCGAAGGAACAATATTGAAATTGTGGTAAGTCTCAAAATGAAACTTTTTAAGTTACAGAGGAGTTGAAAAGAAAAATGATTATACTGAGACAATAAATTATGAAAAAATTTAATATCTTCATATTAGTTCAATCAAAGCAGGTTATAAATATTTATGTAAAAGGTTACCCACTTTTTCCTCTTATTTGTTGATGATGGAATCACATGCAAAAGTAAACTACAAATTTACTCGAATAAAGATCAGTTCACATGATCGGTTGACCATTTTGGTTTAAATGTGATGTAAAAATAATTAAAAATTCACGTGGCTATGTATTGAAGAAATAAAATTTCTTCAAGAATTCTCTTGTATTGCTTGCTCTCAAGAAAAAAAATAGCTGTTATACCAACTAAGATTGTGATTGCATCCCCTAAAGTTTTGGAACATAAAAAAGTGAATGCTTAAGTCATATGCAGCCCCTTAAAGTTGTTCGCATAATTCATTTAAAAACCTCAACTAAGGTTTGTACCTATTAAACACTTTAAATTTTCATAACATGTGTCTATTAAGCACAAAATATTGATATAGCAAATCAAGTGTATCTCACTGTCTAGTAGCGCGTGAATATGTTCCCAATTTTTTTTAAAAAAATTTTAGAATAAACTTTACTTTTTTTTGGTCCTACTCGTTAACTAAAATAACTAAAAACTATTTTTTATTTAAAACAATATTTTTAACTCATAAAGAAAGCAACCCCACCCACCCCACCCCCACCCTACTCCTGTAGGCTATATCAATGGTCATCTTCTTCTTCACCCATTTTAAGTTTTTCAAACTCTGTTTTTCTTTTCGTTTTTTTTTTCACTTTTTATAAATGAAATTGAATCTGCTAATAGAATTTGCAACAAGAAAAAATTGGAACATCGAAATGATAAAAGTAATTTTTGTCCATCTTTATTTTCAGTCAAATCAACAAACATTTCCAATCATTTAGTTAAAATGATATCAGAACATTTAATATAATTCATTTGAATCCTCTTGATTTCTCTTTATTGTCGATTTTGAAATAATTTATCAACGTCGATTTATTTTTCATAAAAAATCTCAACGATCACTCCATTAATTAATCGTGCTTCATAATATATTTCATTATTTACATTAGACTTGATTTCAATAGCTTGTAGTTTATTATAAAAAGAAAAAAATAATCATTTCAAAGGAATAGAAAATGACAAGTAACTATAGATGAAGAAGAAGAAGATAAGATAAATGAGTAGGTGGATGGATTTGAGGAGTGGGTGGGGGGAGATTTTCTTTTTTCTTCTTTATCTTATCGCCGAAAAATCAGAAATTTTTTTGTTGAAATCAGGATGTCCGGTGAAGGAAAGAAGAAGAAAGGTGGGTGGGTGGGTTTGGGTGGGGATGGGGGGTTTTCTTTTTTTCTCCTTTTTGCTAATTAATTTTTTTTATTATTAATGGTTGGAGTTTTTATTTTCTTAAAAAAAATTAAATATTCATTAGATTAGGCACATGTTGCAGTTTTATTGGTTGCTTTATAAAGATTGTGTGTGTGCATTACACACACCTCATTTTAAAAGCTTATTATCATTTTGTGTTTAATAAGTATATATTTGTTAATATCAGAGTGTCTAATAGGTATTAGCCTTAGTTGAGGTGTTTAAATGAATTATGCGGACAACTTTAGGGGGCCGCAGATGACTTAAGCCAAAAAGTGAATATCGACTCGTTCGCCTGTCATGTGGATCGCTTGAAATTATATAATTTTTATAGTTGCGACAATGAGATGGTCACATGTGTTTTACAGTCACTTATTACATTTGGTGAATGTTCACACCATGAATGTTATCTTATGCATGTACCCGCTCTTGGTACTTTATGTGTCAAGTAAATAAAGAGGAATTTTCGCGTACAACCACCCAAAAATAGCTTAACTACTCTCCATATTTATTTTTTGATAATTACATTTTGTAGCTACATGTTATAGAGAGGAGAGAGGCGAGCGAGAGACGGCAAAGAGTGGGAGAGAGGTGAATTGTATATGTATACTGGTTAGTTAATTGTATATTATACATATGTATTTGTATATATGGAAAGAGAGATTGAGAGAGGCGAGCCAGATTGGGAGAGGGAGGAGAGAGACGAGCGATATTGGGAAAGAGGTGAGCGAGAGAGGACAGAGAGTGGAAGAGAGGTGAATTATATATGTATATAGGTTATATAATTATAGATTATACATATGCATTTGTATATATGGAAAGAGAGGTTTCTGAAAGAGAGTAGAGAGGCGAGCGTGATTGGAAGAGGGAGGAGAGAGGCGAGCGAGAGAGGGCAAGGAGTGAGGGAGAGGTGAATCGTATATGTATATCGGTTAGATAATAGTATACATACATATATATTGTATACTATGGCGAATTATACATATACAAACGTGGTGAATTATACAAACTCGAAATCAGCCCACATAATTAATGTATAATGTTAGTCGCGAGTGGTAGTTATATCAAACTATAGCTATGTTGAGTAATTAAATAGTATAAATTTGTTTAACCGCATAATGATCCCTTAAAAGTCTTCAATTCATGGAATTGAAAAGAAACTTTGTAAACTATAAAATGGATCATTCTCATATAATAAAAAGGCAACTACCATACTTTAAGACGTTTAAAAAGGATAATCTCCACGTTCTACTATTCATATCTCTTATCTTTATATCTTGTTTATATTGCTCATATTTCATAACAATATTGAGTTTTAAGTGATGAATTTGTTATCATCAAAAAGAGAAATTGTTGAGCTAAGTGTCATGAACTAGGGAGTTACAAGATAGGAAAAATCATGTGGTATAGAGCAATATGCTAGGCCAATTGTCACGACCCAAAACCGAGCCGCGACTGGCACCCACACTTACCCTCCTATGTGAGCGAACCAACCAATCTAAACCCTAACATTTCAATATAATATCAACAGAAAGTAATGCGGAAGACTTAAACTCATTAATAAAA
>NC_028645.1:56815544-56861292 GCF_001406875.1 Solanum pennellii | reverse complement strand
AGAGAGTCGATTTCAGTACCCAAATTTCAGAAGTCTAAGTCTTTTGGAACGAGACCCCCTCGACGGACCGTCGTGCCCATGACCGTCCGTCGTGGGTTCCGTCGACTCACACAGTTTTTCCAGAAATAAAATCTGCTGCTCAAAACGACTAACCCACAGGTCGTTACACCAATAGTATAGTGTTGATGAATATCAAATTATTAGCAAAACATGACAAACATATGCTCTACTGGATATCAATCATGTCTCAAATAAGAGTTTGTAGTGGTTATGACAAAGAATTACCTAAGAAATAGTTCCTTAAGATACTATAGGATATGTTATCAAGAAAACACTTGTGAGAAGTGAAAAAACCAAGTCCTTCATAGTAGAGTGAAAGAAGATTGTTAATCGAGGCAAAGAAGATTTCAAGAGCATCAAAAAATTTCTTTGAGGAGTTTGGATAACCACTACTACAATAAAACAAAAAAAAGATTTAATTATTACATCCGTCCACTTTTAATTGTTATAGTTTCTTTTTTTAGAGTTAAACTATAAAAATTATGACTAACATTTTACCATATACTTTTTCGTCATACTGATACAATTTATATTATTTTTCATATAATTTTTTAATATCTAATTTTTTTTAAAAATATCAAATTAGTGTAACGTAACTAATAATTAATCAGATTAACTTTTTAAAAATGCAACATGATAGTTGACACATAGAAGTGACCAGAAGGAGTAGAAAGAAAGAGAATAAGAGCAGTGTCTTATCAGAAAGTTTCTTGAATTTAAGAGAGAACCAACGAGCAAATATAAAAGAATTCATTCCATTCCAGAATATATTCATAACAAATCGTATTGTCATTTGTCAAGTTCAATTATTTGAATTTAGTTATAACTTTTTCATTTCTAATGCTTTGTATAGGAGTTGTTTAAAATGTAAAAACATTTCTTGACCAGGTAAAGTCATAAAAGAAATGACGTACAATTTAGGGGTGTGCAAAAATCGAACCGACCAATAAACCGAACCGATAAAATGTTATTGGGTTATTGTTATTGGGTTATTGGGTTATTGGGTTTTTAATGGGTTTAGAAAAAATAATTATTGGGTTATTGGGTCGGTTTTGGTTTTTCCTATTGGGTTATTGGGTAAACCGATAACCCAATAAGACGATTGTTATTTACTACTTTACCCTTCCTCAATATTAAATATACATAATTTAATACATAAATAGATTCAATATTAGCTTTTCAGGCTATGTGATTTTTTGGTTAGGAAATTGGTGAGAACTTGGTTGATTATCTGGTGGATCAAGCAACTGTTCAAGATTGTCTCATTGAAATATTTTATTTTAGTTTTAATTCTAGTTCGTAATTGTAGGCGATAGCTTTTGCAAGTTTGTGAATATTAGTAATTTGATCAACATTCAAAGTTTTCTATTATGTTTTGGCGGTAAGTTGGTGACATGTAATTATAACATACGTACTATTATATATTATTTGATCGACATTTTCTTATTGGGTTAACCGAAACCGAACCGATAACATCAAAAACCGTTAAACCGATAAATCGATAAAAAAATTCTTATTGGTTTGTTATTGGGTTAGCATATTTTAAAACCGATAAACCGAACCGATTATATGTAAAACCGAATCGAACCGACCGATGCACACCCCTAGTACAATTATTAGAAAGAATTATAAAAGGAGAAACATGGTATACTGGTTAATTTCAAAATTATGAAGTTATAACTTTAAATAGAAACTCAATTTTAGTGATAATTTGACAGAGAAATCTTATGAGATAAGACACGTGCTTTCGAGAAATAAGTTTTTCCTCTTACTTTTTTTTCAAAAAAAAAAAACAATTTAATTGTTGTACCATTATTACATTTTTGCTCTCTATTACTTGTTCTCATTTAAATTGATATACTTATTATGAAAATAATGATTAACATAATAAATTTATCATTTTACTCCCTTAAATTATGAAGTGAATAAATTAAAGAATATAAAATTTTTTATCTTTTAAAAAATAATTAAAAATTTTAAAATCCTAACGCATAAATTGTAAGTTTAGAAAAATTTAGTGTGAGAATCAGTTTTCTGATCCTCTTTAAGTGAATTGGTACATTACATAGTACTCTTTATCTTTTAGTTAAGTAAAATTACTTTAATACATATCGTAAATTTTATAATTCTCACATTAATATAATATGATATAAGATTTAAGAAATCAAATAAATAATTAAATTTACAATTATAAAAACATATTGAAATAAGTCAAAGATTTCAAAAAATATTGAAAAATTTAAAGTTCATAAATGAAATTTTTGAAATTCAAAAAAAAAATAATATATATATATATATATATATATGCATGAAAATATAATGTGGTCAAATTTATTAATTAAAATATTTGGAAAATTGATGTTGAAAAAAACTAAACATGGAAAAGAAAGAGGTAGAAAAGAAGAAAGAGAAGAGCGGTGAGGAAAGCAGAAAGAGTGGATGCTGACGAGTCCATCATAAGACTCTTCCGCGTAGCTGCCAGCTGTCCGGCCACGGATTCCCCTGATATGGACCCCACTTACATACATACACACACACACTTATTAGATGACATAACCCCCCAAAATCCCCAAATATCTATTCTTACGATATACTCCTCCCTCTCCCTCTCCCTCTCCCTCTCCCTCTCTTCTGTATGTATGTATGTATGTAGAGAAAGAAAGAACAGTTGTGTGTTGTGTGTTGTGTGTTGTGGCGATGAAAATGTTACATTTCTGAAATGTTGTTTTGCTTGTAAAGGATAGATCTATTTCATTGATTTTTGTTATTTCAATGGCGAAAACGGGTGTTGTTGAAGGAGATCCACTTACGGTTAAAGAGATAGAGTTGAAAAGAGAGTTGCAGAGATTGGTTAAGGCGATTTTGTCTCAAGAGGAGATTAATGTTGATGCTATCGATAAAACCCAGCAAATACTTCTTGCTTTGAAGGAATTAAAGATTAAACGATCTCCATCCTCTCTCGATCTTCCTTTTCCTGACGAATTTCGATGTCCACTTTCTAAACAACTTATGACAGATCCTGTTATGCTTGCTTCCGGTCAGGTTAGTACATTTTTTTAAAAAAAAAAATTGTTCGGTGTGTTTGATTGATATGATTTTTAAATGTTTGTGGAATTATGGGGGTTTGGTAGATTGAACTTGGAAGGGGGTGATTCCTTTTCAATTTTGCTAATGAACTGGGGAGTTGTACATGGGTTACTGTTAATTACTTGATATCTGCTTTATTTGTGTTATTGTGAGTGTCATGAGTATTAATCTTTCTTTCTGATTTATTGAGTTCTTATAGAGCACATGTACATCCTGTTGAGCGTGTTTTGTAATTTTCAACATTCAACTACTGGTATATCTGTGTTTTGGTTCAGTTTCTTCTTACAGTTGTTGGTTGTATATTTGCTGATATATTGTGGGAATATTTGCAGACTTATGACAGACCCTTCATTCAGAAATGGTTAAAAGCTGGGAATAGGACGTGCCCTCAAACACAACAAGTACTTTCACATACAATTCTTACACCTAATCACTTGATTCGGAATATGATATCGCAATGGTGTAAAAATAATGGGATTCAAATGCCAGACTCTGTTCAGTATTTGAATGATGAAGGGTTGACTGAAGCTGACCGTGATTTGTTCTTGTCGTTGCTTAAGAAGATGTCTTCAACCTTATCTGATCAAAAAGTTGCTGCAAGAGAATTACGTTTGTTGACGAAGAAAATGCCTTCATTTCGGTCACTATTTGGAGAATCTACAGATGCAATTCCTCAACTTGTTCGTCCCCTATCTCAAAGCAACAGCAATGTTAATCCAAATCTCCAGGAAGACATAATCACAACACTTTTGAATCTGTCCATCCATGACAATAACAAGAAGCTTGTCGCGGAGACTCCAAAGGTTATTCCACTTCTTGTGGAGGCACTAAGATCAGGAACAATTGAAACAAGGAGCAATGCAGCAGCTGCCCTTTTCACCCTATCTGCACTTGATTCTAATAAAGAGCTTATTGGAAAATCTGGTGCCCTTAAACCACTGGTTGAACTTCTAGATGAAGGGAACCCAGTCGCAATGAAGGATGTTGCATCAGCTCTTTTTAGTCTTTGCATTATTCAGGACAATAAGGCGAGAGCGGTTAGAGATGGTGCTGTGAGGGCTATCCTAAAAAAGATAATGAGTAACGTGCATGTCGATGAGTTGCTAGCTATACTAGCTATGCTATCAAATAATCAAAAGGCAGTTGAGGAGATGGGTGACCTTGGGGCGGTTACATGTTTGCTTAATATAATAAGGGAGAGCTCGTGTGGTCGCAGCAAGGAGAATTGTATTGCAGTCCTTTATACAATCTGTTACAGTGATCGAACCAAGTGGAAGACATTAAGGGATGAGGAGAAAACATATGGGACAATCTCTCAACTTGCTCAAAATGGTACAGCAAGAGCCAAGAGGAAGGCTAATGGTATTCTGGACAGACTGAACAGGGCTATCAATCTTACTCATACTGCATAAAAGAAGCGAGCAGGCAGTTTGAAGAACAAAATGTGTAGATTCTGGTCTTTCCTTTCATAAAAAAGTATTTGAGGCATGTTGTGGTTCGTTTGCAACCTTACATTCTGTACATTCTTATCTGAGATTTGTGAATAATTTATTATGAAGTAGTTTTCGTAAAAGTGGTGTTTTGCTCTTTTAGTTGGATTGATTGCTATTACGTGGCACATGGTTCGCCTACTCTATGTTAAAGGGTGCGTGTTGAATTCTTTCTTCAAACACAGGTGTAGGGTGATTGATAGAATCTTGTCAAGTAATGAAATAATTGTTGCACATGGGTTTTGTGTATTAGTTTGAACATGTGAGGTGAGGTAGAAGGTGGGGTTGCTGTGATTTGTCTGCAAGGAAGAGTGTGTTATATTTGTAGTGTGAAGGGGCACAGATAATTCTCTTCTCTTTAGCTATGGTAAGTAAAGGTCCACTGGCCACATGGCTGGAGTGGGAGTGGGAGATGGACAAAAACAAAAAGGTCGATTCCTCCCTATGTATTACACCTCTTTGGTGATGCTACTGTTATTCTCAGTTTACACTCACTTCTGGCTTTATCTGCTACACTTTTGGAACTTAAATTTGAAGTAGTTTATGATATTCATCGAAATTTTGATTTCAAATCTCATATTCACTTGAAAGCTAGGGATATCAAATTCCAATTGTAACAAAGGCAAGATGGGACTTAAAAACTCATTATTCTCCTAGTGGAGAAATGAATGAATGAATGATGGGATGTAGGTTGTTGGAAAAAAGTCGAATAGCGAAAGGAAAGAATATGGTCCATCCAATCTGCACTTTTTGTTGTGCTTACAAAGTCTTCACTCCAACAGTGAACCTCTTTTCCTCTCATGCCTTTTATATTTATATATATATTAGTAAAAAATAGCTGAGGCTATTCATTTATATTCCTTTTCACTCTGATTTCTTTATCAATAACAAGACAAAACCAAGCAAAGTGTATATATGAACAAAAAAAAGAAACAGGCGGCTGACCCTAAACTTCTCATAATCTGTGAGTATGGCAATAACTTGTTCCCTTCAAACTATGTTTATAAAAGTAAAATATTTAGATAGAGTCTAGTCTAGGGATGGACATCAGACGTTTCTATATTTCTTTTGTTATAAAAGAGTATGAATATACCCTTAAAGCATTATCCAACTTGTGCTATTGCCTATTCCAAGTATATGCATGCAAAATGAGCAAAAATATTCTAAAATTAAATAAAATTATCGTCAATTAACTTAACAGTTTTGTCAAAAAGCAATTGGTGGCCAAGCATCTAAGTAATTAAGTTTTGTTCCTCAATTCACGTTATTGTTAACTTTTATAAATAAAGAAGCAAGTGGGTAATCATGTGATGCCTTTTTCATTGTGTATAAATAAATAAAAGAATATGGAATACAAGGTTGGTACGGTCAACAACAGCTTTATTACTATACTATAAAAATTAAATATGTTGTCCTTTTGATTCTCCATAATACCCATTTTCTTTACGAAACAAATTAAAATTAAACGATCCTTCATTTTCCTTATTATCTTTTTCTTTTTTTTTTCACACTCAATGTTTGATACTTATATCGAAGCCCACATAAGAAGGTTTTAAGATTAGAGATTAAAATATTTTCTAACAAATGCAACTTTAAATTCTAGTAATTCAAATCAAAGACCTCTAGTTAAAAATGAATATGTATTTATCACTCCATAGTAATTCTACTTTTATTTTTCAAAAAGTGGAGTTGCCGAGTGGAGGAATGAATTAAATTATATAAAATTAAGGAAAAACTACATAATATTGCAAACTTCAATATACATTTAAATAATATAGCTATAGTTTAATTTTTTTTATGTTATATTACTAAATATATAATAAATAGCAAATTTAATTGTATATCAATAATCAGTTTTTTTATATTTAATATAAATAAATAATAAATAGAAAAATTATTGTTAAACTCATAATTAATTATGTATTCATACATTCTCCTTCATCAATATCCTTATATTACAGATTTTTTGTATTTTCCCCCCTAATTCCTTCCAATTCAAGATCCTTTTGTATGATTGCAGTGTGATTTTTGTGGTTCAATTTACTATACTTATATTTATACTTATATTTGTGGTTCAATCAAATGTCAAATGTTTATATTTAATAATACTTATATACATAGATAATTGTATTGTAATATTAATAAAATGGTGATTTGTGAATACAAATATATTTGGATACATAAGTAATTTATCCAATTTGATTATGCAATACAACTATAGTTGGATACATCAATACTATATTTTTATAAATAAATACCGAAGTTAACGTCAAGCCTCAAGTATTATAGAAAAGTTTTCAAAACATAGATCGACGTTTTGTTGATTTTTTTCATTTTTTGATATAGTCGAATACTTACACACTTTGATACATACACATTCTATTGCTTTTCCATTTTCTTATTTAACAACAGTGTATTTATATTATAGTATATTGGTGTATTCATTTTTTTGGTTAACAATAGTCTATTCATTTTTCAAATTGTTGTATTCATATTCTAAAATTGTACTACTTTACCTTGTTTGATGTATTAAAAATTAAATTTTTATAAATACTTGTATCCTTGATATATTAATACTTTAAGTTTTAAAAATAGAAACACCTATTTGAATTCAAAATATTCATATGCTAATCGTACAAGTAATACATTTTTCTTATTTAGTTATTGTAATTACAACTGTATTAGTGTATAAATAAATAAAAAATAAAAACATATGCAAAAATACAACGAGAAAAGACATGAATAAATTTTTATATTCAAAATTTTATGAATACCTTTATGATTATTATTTAGTGAATATATTGTATTTAGGAATATAAATACAACCTTTTGTATTATGTGGATCAATCATATTTCCATACAATATGTAATTATTAGTTGATAATTTAATAATGGAAATTTCAGTTATTTAGGAACATAATAAATGGTTGGTACTTGGAAGTTATGGTAACATATCATATCTTATCTAGTGTATTGTATAAATAATAATAATAACAATAAATAAATAAAATTTAATACAAACATGCACCTAGAAATTGAAATAAACTATAGTCATTTCTAGTAAATAACATATTTATAGCCATTAAACTTTAATAATTTTATAAATATAATTATTTTTTTAAATTGCTCATTAATTAAACCATCACTGAGTCCAAATAACCAACTGATTTTATTCCATAAGTATTGTTGATGGTTATATATCTTTTTAATTCTTAAACTAGCAGCCTAGGGATCCCAGCCTTGAACATGCACTCCATGTGGTCCTCTTTGCAGTAAAAAGAATTGGTTAGCAGTATATGTGTCTGATTTAGTTCAATCAATTATTTATTTTAGAAGAAGTATATTACTATTGATTTTTTGGTCAACCTATTTTGTATAAATCAAGTACGCCTTCTCTAAACTGTTCGATCGCCATATGCCTCCTGTAGCAATATGTTCAATTTGATTAGTGTTTGGTATTCTGGATTATATAAAATTTGGTACGTGTATCATGGCAGGTGTATATCAAATTATATCATATGTAATGTATCTAATATCAATCAATAGTTGTGTCAATATATTCCTTCACAATACAAAGAAAAATTAAAAAATAATTTGTCTAAATCAAATTTAATTCTGAACAAACCCGATCTCTCAAAATAAAGTATCATCCCATGCTTTTTGTTTTGCGTGGGTGGGGGGTGGGAGTATAGCATTGTATATCTGTATCAGCTTACAATGATAAAATTAACTATGAAGCAATTAAACTATAGAAGAGTCACTATAAAATGTGCACTAATTTTAATTTGGAAGAAACAAATTTGAAGTCTTATAAACTGTGTAGTCGTCACTTCTTGCTTTGAGTGGAAATCTTTTTGAAATGAAATTTATATATTTGTAAATTATATTAAAAAAATATTATAAGTCACAATAATTAACAATTCAAAATGACCAAAAGATATAGGAAAAAATTATGATCAAAAATAAAATTGTTTGAAATTTGAAATCTGAAAAATATAACATAAATTGAGACGGAGGAAGTACATTATTTTGATAGTTCTACTTGTAGAATTCTCACAAATATGTGAAGAATCTGTTGGGCTTTGTGGAGGCTTGTGAGCCGGCCCGACCCATTACTGAAACCCTAGGTTAACTATTTGGTTTTCCTATAAATATGATCCTTGTATTTGTAATTCTAGAGTAGCACAAGTGAAATAAAATCCTCCTGTTACAGTCGTGGAGTAGGGAAACCGAACCACGTTAAATTCTTGTGTGTCCCGTTTGTGTTCCGTTTCTCTTTTCTCTAGATTATTTGTGTGTGTTGTGTGTTTAATTCCCAACAATTGGTATCAGAGCGAGGTTTCAACAACATTGTAACACAAACTGTGAGAAATTGTCACCTAGGGTTCTTGTGTGAAGAACTGTGTGCAGGGAGGAGTAGCCGCCGTTACCGTGTGGGTAACCTCAAGCAGCAGCCGGCTAGGAGAACCGCGCAGGGTGCGAACAGCCGTCGTCCGTGTGCTGTCCGTCGCGCCGTTCCGTTGGCCGCCGCGTCGAGGAGCCTCAGATCCAGCCGCGAGCGTCCAGATCGTGAGCATCGTCCAAATCGCCGCCCGCTGTCTGTAGACGCCGTTAAGGGAATTGCCGAAGTCCTTTGAGATGGCAGAAGATGGGAAGTTCCGAATTGAGAAGTTCGATGGTACAGATTTCAGTTGGTGGAAGATGCAGATTGAAGATTTGCTGGTTCAGAAAGATTTGGACGTAGTGTTGGGTGACAAGCAAGGAAAATTGTCTGATGCAGAGTGGGCAGTTTTGGATCGGAAAGCTATGTCAGTTATCCGACTCTCGTTGACCAAGAATGTTGCGTTCAACATTCTTAAGGAGAAGACAGCGAAAGGCATCTTGGAAGCCTTGTCTAACATGTACGAGAAGCCATCTGCAGCAAACAAAATTTTTCTGATTAGAGAGTTGGTGAACACAAAGATGAAGGAAGGCAGTTCAGTTACCGAGCACATCAACTCATTGAATTCGATCTTAGCCAGACTTTTGTCAGTTGGCATTAAGTTCGATGATGAAGTTCAAGCTTTACTACTGTTATCATCATTGCCTGACAGTTGGTCCGGAACGGTTACAGCAGTTGCCAGTTCAGTGGGACCTAATGGATTCACCTTTGAGAAGATTCGTGATCTCGTTCTTGGCGAGGATGTCAGAAGAAGGAGTTCTGGAGAATCATCAGGTGATATGCTAAACGTCGTCAGAGGCAGAGGAAATAACAGAGGTAGTGGGAGCAGGAACCGAAGAAGGAGTCAGTCAAAGGCTCGGGATGGCTCAGGTGTAACATGTTGGAACTGCAAGGAGGTGGGGCATTTCAGGAATCAATGCCAGAAAGACAAACAAGTCAACATTGCAGAAGACAGCGTCAACGAGGATTTGTTTATCTGTTGCGCGGAGAGCAATGTGGATTCCTGGGTCATGGATTCTGGTGCTTCTTTTCACGCTACCCACAGCAGTGAAGCATTGCAGAATCTGGTTATTGGAGACTTTGGAAAGGTAAGGCTTGCAGACGATAGAGCTCTTGATGTTACGGGCATGGGTGACATGGTGCTGAAGACGCCAGTCGGTTTCTGGACCTTGAAGGATGTCAGAGTTGTTCCAAGCTTGACGAAAAGTTTGATTTCTGTTAGGCAGTTGGATGAACAGGGACATCATGTGAAGTTCGGAAATGGGCAGTGGAAGGTCGTGAGGGGCAATCTTGTCATGGCTCGTGGAACAAAAAGAGGATCGTTGTATATTGTCGGATTACCGTCTGAGGGAGTGACCGTCCCAGTTCAGAAGAAAAACAAAGTCCGGTTCACAGAATCTCGTGGGCAGAAGAAGGTTGTCTTTGCAAGAAAGAAACCCAGAGCCACAGGTCAGATTCAGGATGAACGAGCAAGGAAAGGTTCAGGAAGACCAGTCAGAGGCGTTTGTGGCAGTGGGAGCACCGGCCGTGCTTCAGCCAAGGCTCCTAGAAGACAGTGGGTCAAGAGAACCAGTATTCCAGCTGTTGATACGTCTCCAGAAAATATCTTGCTGAGTATGGAGAGTGTTTGTTCTCAGGGAGTTCTAGGATCCGGCAGTTCGTGTCTCAAGTGGGAGCCGGTAGGGACCGAGGACGAGTCAAGGGCAGTTTCAGCCGTGACTGATGTGTTGAAGCTTCGGGGAGCTTCAACGGGCCTTTCAGTTGACTGATGAGAAGGCCGCTGTAGCAGGAGAGAGTTGAAAAAGATTACTAGACATACAAGTGTTCTAAGTGGATGGCAGTTGAAATTCTTCAAGCCTCCAAGTGGGAGATTGTTGGGCTTTGTGGAGGCTTGTGAGCCGGCCCGACCCATTACTGAAACCCTAGGTTAACTATTTGGTTTTCCTATAAATATGATCCTTGTATTTGTAATTCTAGAGTAGCACAAGTGAAATAAAATCCTCCTGTTACAGTCGTGGAGTAGGGAAACCGAACCACGTTAAATTCTTGTGTGTCCCGTTTGTGTTCCGTTTCTCTTTTCTCTAGATTATTTGTGTGTGTTGTGTGTTTAATTCCCAACAGAATCAAGGATTGTATTGATAATTGAATGTTACATACTCCTTATATAGGAGAAGAGTCCTATACTAGCTACACTAGGAATCCTAATACAACACAAATATATTATGTACACCTTATCCTAGTCGACTACATCAGCTTAAGTCGTACAAAGTATAGACTTGTACATAAATTAGGATTAAGTAGTCTAGTTCTAGTGTAACTCAAACTCTAACTCGTCAGACAGCTTCACCGAACCTGTTCCATCAACTTTCTTCAACACTTCCCCTCAAGCTAGTGAATGGAGGAACTATAACTCCTAACTTGCGACGAAACTCAGGAAAAACCTGTTTGGTTAATTCTTTTGTATGAATATCTGCTACCTGATCCTTAGACCTCGCAAATTGAGTATCAAGTTGTCCTCTAGCCACCTTCTCACGAACAAAATGATAGTCCATTTCAACATGTTTAGTTCTAGCATGCATAACTAGATTAACTGTCATATACAAAGCACTCATGTTATCACAATACAACGTAGGTGCAGATCGAAGAAACACCCCAAGATCATGAAGTAGATACATGATCCATTTCATCTCTGATGCAGTGGGGCAAGTGCTCTATACTCAATTTCAGCACTTGGCGAGCAATTGTGTACTGTTTCTTGGAGGTCCAAGAAATATAGTTTGCACCTAGGTAGATGCTATAGCATGTAGTTGATCTCCTAGTAGTGGTAAAACCTCCCCAGTCAACATTGGAGTACCCATACAACCTACATAGTGATTGTAAAATAAGTCTAAGTCCAAAGTGCAGAGTATCTTTGATGTACCTGAGAATTCTTTTCACCCCTTGAAGATGTGCGCTGTTCGGATTTTGCATAAATTGGCTTGCTAAATTCACAGCATGAGTAATATCTGATCTTGTGAGAGTCAAGTATTGAAGACTCACTACTATCATTCTGTAAAAAAATGCTTCAACTAGGCTTCCCACAAATGCCTATGTTTTCTGCAGTGAGGAAAACTTCAACCTGCAAAAACAAAGGTAGATATGCATGAAGTAGTAGAGTTAAACCAGTCTCCACAATATGCCTATGTTTTCTCTCTTGCAATTCCATTTTGTTCAGGTGTGTTAGGACATGAAATATATCTCACAATGCCATGATCTTCCAAAAGCTTAATGAAGTCTGTTTGGATAAACTCACCACCTCCATCACACTGAAAAATCTTAATCTCTTTAGAAAATTATTTTTCCACAATTTTGCTGAAATTTAAGAAAGACCTCAAAGAATTTAGACTTCTTTTCCAGTGGATAAATCCATGTATATCGTGTGTGATAATCAACAAAAACGACATAATATTTCATATGTTGGGAAGATTCGACAGGATCGGGTCCCCATAAGTCACAATGGATTTTCAATAAAGGTTTTTTCTCAATTTTATTTCTCAAATCAAAAGGAAGTTTACAATTCTTTCGCAACTGACAACTAGAACAAACAGTGGGCATTTTATTCCAACTACTAATATTGATGCAAATATTACTATTCAAAAACTTTGAAGAGTTCAAACTAGGATGTCCTAATCTAGTATGCCACATGTTGTCTGACGTGTTTCAATCGTGTGCAACAGTTAAACCATAAAGATTGTTATCTTCCAAAGCATAGAGTCCATTCCTTTTAGTTCTCTTGGCCAGCAGTGTCCTTGTCTTCTTTCCTTTACAACAAAGTTAGTTTCATCAAATTCAAGAGTGCAACAATTATCCTTTGCAAGCTTACTAACTGAGAGTAATTCTTATTAATCTTAGGGGCTACAAGAACTTCTTTTAATTTTAGACCTGATCTGGATGTGTTCCCAACATGTGTTATGTCTAACTTTAATCCATTCCCAATAATAATTTTATATGGTCCACTATAATGTTTAAGATCAGTTAGGATACCTGAGTTATGTGTGATATGACAGCTATTTGCTCCTGAGTCCACGTACAAGGTGTCATTAGTGTTTTGAAGATCAGTAGCAGTCAATGCTTGTGGTAGCTTATCTTCGGCTTGATAAGAGGAATCCCACCTATAAAAACACTTAAGAGCAGTATAATTATTCTACTACAAATTTGACACGCATCAGAATTATTCCTCTCATGACTTCCACTTGAAGGACTGTTCTGAGGACCAGGTCTGTTTCCAATGTTATAAAACCTATTCCCTGTCCAGCATACTTGAAGCCTTTTCGTATGGAATTAAAGTTATTGTTTCCTCTTCTTTGAGAGTAACTTCCTCTTCCTCTGCCTCTTTGGGCAGATAATTCCATGTTATGATTTTGTTGCTATCCTCATTTACAGGCTTGTGAATGGCTTCAAGGCCATCATATATGCCTTTGAATTCCTTAATGTATTCATCAATTAGTTTGATTACTAGCTTCACACTTTGCAGTTGTTGCTTGAGCTGGAACTCCTTATCTTTTGTTGCTTGAAAATATACTTCTTCCAAGCATTCCCACATCTCCTTGGCAGTTGAGCAGCCTACGATCAAGTACATGTTTTCTTCTGTCAAGGTGACTAATATCCAACTCCTTAGTAACACATCATTCTCCTCCTAGTCATCAACAATGTTGCTGTCTTCTGCACCCTTCTCACCTGCTACAGTTTTCCAGTAGTCTGTCCAGTGGAACAGGTCTCTTTACGTGGTTCTGTGATGAGATAGGTTAATCTCATCACTTGAATCAACTGAGTTATTTGTGTCCTCCAGAGAAGATAGTTCGTCGGCTTAAGTTTATGGAGCAGGACAAAATAAGGTGATGAAGTGAAGAGGTCGAAAGAGTGTTAGTAGAAGGGGCCATTGTGGTTTGATAATTTGGTTGTTTTTGGTTCGATCTAATACGCTAAAGAGCGGAAAAGCTTTATTGCTCTGATACCATGTCTCATAAATATGGGAAGAATCAAGGATTGTATTGATAATTAAATGATTGAGTTACACACTCCTTTTATAGGAGAAGAGTCTTGTACTAGCTACACTAGGAATCCTAATACAACACAAATATATTATGTACACCTTATCCTAATCGACTACATCAGCTTAAGTCGTACAAAGTATAGACTTGTATATAAATTAGGATTAAATAGTCTAGTCATAGTGCAACTCAAACTCTAACTCATCAGATAGCTTCATCGAACCTGTTTCATCAGCTTCCTTCAACACTACTTTTGTTCCATTTTAATTGAACTTGAGATGGTTAAGTAGAAAAATAAAAAATTTCATTGTAATAAACTGAACCATGCTTAGTACCAAAAGTAATAAAGGGACGTTAAACGTAATTCTAGAAGGGCCTTCCCGCAAAAAAACCGAACCGTAGTAAACTTGAATGTCCTTAAAGAGAGTGAAATATTTACGTCACAATCTGAACATTATTTTATTTTATTTATTTATTTTATTTTAACTATATTTATTTATAATTTGTGTTATTTATCAAATATATTTTTTTTAAAAATCACTTGTCAATTTAGCTGTGTTAGAAGTTTGACCAAAATAGAAAATTGATAAACCAACTCCAATTAATTTGGCATTTTAAAAATGTTGAATAATTTCGAATAGAGAACAAGGTCAAGTTGATGAATTCATTGGTAATGATTTAGGTGGTTGATTAATTATAATGCATGTATCATGTTTAATTTGTAGGTGGACGCGATTATTGCACTTGACCGCGGATTTAGGATGATTTAACCAATAACAAGTGTAGTTAAGACTAATCCTATTTTATTAGTATGTGATTGTTGACCACTTGATTTTGTCCAAAAATCACACCAACCTTTTCTTTTTTGTTCCAAGTTTCCTAGTGCTGTCTGACACTTAAAAGTACAGAATGTCGTAAAAAATTAATTATTCGAACTGAATTGCTTATGTGTTATTTATGATAAATGAGTAAGCATAAGTGAGCAATGTGTATAATGTAAAATGCAACTGAGCGATTCTTTTGTTACTTTATTTGAAAATTTATCTTTAATCTACTTATACATTGTTCAAAAATACAAGGTACTTTACTCTTGTGAATTTTTTTTTATCGCTTTTGGTATTCAGATGATTAGTTTAAGTTTATTGTTGTCTTAAGATACTCGTAAATCTCTTTGTTTTTGTGTATGAATGTGTATTAGTATATTTTTTTTCCTTCTATTGTTGTAACTAGTGTTCAAAATCGATAATCTAAATCGAAAAAAAGTTAATGGGTTATTAATTTAGTAATTTTAATAACATTTTTGCTTTTTTTTTAACGGGCTAACTGATAATCCGATAATAAATTAATGATTATTAACATTTTGTATACAAAGTCCTTGACTTAAAGTTTAGTTTTCTACTTTTATTTTTGATTGTTCAATACTCTTGATTATTCTATAATTAAAAAGTATTTGCTTTTTTTTGATTCATTTGATTGCCACCTTATTTCTAAGTGGTTTTCAATAGATTTTTTATGTTAAAGTGACAGTCAAATACTGATAACAATTAATAATTGATAAATCAATAAATGACGAATCAAAATTTTACTAATTCTATAATAATTTAATATCTTTATAAATTGATAACGAATAATCAAATTGATAAACTTTAACAAAGTGAAAGTGTTAGAAATTGGATGGAAGTGGTCTCAGAAAAGTGTCGGCAGAAGCCAAAAAAGCCTTTTGGGCAGACAAATCAAGAAACATGACAAACTATGAACTTCATTCTTTAATTACCTTTTAGGACCACAATTTTCTATCTAGTTGCACTGCCACTATTTATCCAATTGGGGACTTTGATACTAAATTTGGAATTGTTATGCGTTTGTTACTACTTAATTTTTTTATAAATTCCTATGCTGTGCAAGTGTTTTGCACTTGAAGAATTTAATGTAAAATAGGTGTTGTAAGGAGGGAAGATTAGTGCTAAGTATTTTTGCACTGTAATAAAACGCGTGATTACTGCGGAAATGAGAGCAACTTGTTGGTTGTCCCTTCCTCCAATTATATTATTTTAGATAGAAATCATTCATATCTAGTTATTACCTATAATTAAATATTCTCCAATTTTTTTTATTTATTTTTTAATTTGCCGACCTAGTGGACATCTTAATGATTGTGACTTCCAGAAAAAAAAAAGAGTCTTACTGTCTGTACTCAAAGTTTGATATTTGAAAATATTTATTTATATTTTTGGTCTAAACAATCTAAGTTGTTTACTATTGGAAATACTAATATTTTTCATTCAAATGGCTGGCAATGAGTGAGTAAAGTAAGTAAAAAATGGGTATCACATAAATTGACTTTACAAGTGAGAGAGTAGGAAGGACTTACATATCTCTTGGTGACTGTGCTGCTTTTCTCATAGGGAACAGATTACCTGTTTGATATGATATTAATAATAATCACAAGGGCACCTTCTTTCGGAGCTTGGCGACAAAAATGCAGCTAACAATAAAGTATAATTATGTCTCCCTGTCCCTTGGGCATAATGACTTTGGAACATTATCTCAAATTGTACGATAACATAATGCACAAAGCATCTCGCATTAACTTTAAATGAGCACCAAATGAATGGCCTATCAAATATATGTTCCTATAAGTTCTCCTGTAAAGTGTCATTGGCATCTAAATTCATTAATGAGAATATGGACAACAACAATAAGCCCGAAATCAGAAACAGGACAAAAGCATCTAAATCACATGCAGCATTCAAGAGAAGTATTTCCACGTGTAGATAACAAATTCAGTTAATGCTTTAAACTTTTTCCTTTTCATGTAATCAACAAGTTTGCTATAACTCCATACAAAAAAAAACAAAAATAAATGGCTAAGGACACTACCATACATATAATGAACAACAACAGACCATATATGTGTAGGAACAAATAAACCAGGGGCATAAGGCCTGATGTGACGTCCAATATGAGAGACTCACTCCAACCATCTCTTGGTATTAGTAGCATCAGCAATCAAACAAAGAAAGAGGTTCAACCCAGCCATGCTTATCCAAAAATTCATTGGCACCAGCTGAGGGGTTGTCGAGTAACCGGCTCAAATTTTCCAACCTTATTTGCCACAGAGAAAACACACAATGCAATGTGAGCTCCATTACAATTATATATTACCTTGTGCGGATGATCAAGGATCAATGGGCGTTATGACACGGCCACGTAAAATGTCAAGCCTGATTTGTACAGAATAGGTAATCAAGTACAATAACATATATGCACTATTCAAAGAAATCAGTAAGGAATTAACTAAAGCCAAAAGACTAACCTCGATGGAAGTATCGTCTTCTGTAGCGTTCCTGACTATGGCTTCAACAGGGATGTCGATCTATTGCCTATGAACCCTTCCATCTGATTGCTCATGTTTGTCCTTGAGAGCTGACTCACAGGCTTCTCTCATGTACATATTTTGCTCTTGCTAGATCTCTTCAACCATGTAACGTAACTCTTTGGATCAGCACCTCAATGTCTACCATTCATATATTAAATATCAAAAGTATTATTCACCAAAATGGGATCATCTTTTTAAATCGGTATAACAGAAAATACATGTTCTGTCAATGGGCTTTCTTTTCTATATGCACCAAATATTCCCTCAGGCAGACGAAAAATTCCCAAGCCTTCCTAACACAATTTATTTCAACTCAAATAATCCATATAATTTATATATTTTTTGATAATCATCCATATAGACAATTTTTACAATATAACATGCCAATTGAACCACATATATACTCTTCTTTGTTGTCTCTGCTGAGTTTTTAACCAAGGCTACAACAGATGGAAATAATTCATTGACCACTAGATCATACCCTTGGGTGCTAAAGAATTAAAATTTAATTAACTTTAGTTCAATTCTTTAATAAATCAATAGAAATATATAACTTTTTTATGTCATAATAAACATTCATTGATTCTATCCTAGTATATATGTGTATCCACACTTGGTCCATAGCCCTGAATCCAAAAAGTTATGTGGTGAAAATCCAACCTCTAGATTTGCACCCATATCGAGTACCCACACTCTGAGTTTGAGAAACATAGGGTTTGGTTGTATCCTAGCAAGCGTATCCTCACTTAATCCATACCCCTAAATCCTAAAAGTTATGTGTCGAAAGTCCAACCTCTAGATTCACACTCGTATTGAGTACCCACACCCGAGTTTGAGCAACATAGGGTTTGGTAGCTCGCGAGACTCATAACCTTGTGGGCATGGGTTCGAACCCTGACTCTGCAACTTTTCCATAGACTAGATAAATAATAACTTGCCACAGACTAAGGCCTAAGCTAGAGTTAGGTTTAAATATGTTTTATAAGAAAAAGTTACAAAAGATCCATAAGCTAGCATAAACTTCACGCCACCCCGACTATATCAATCAACTACCTCAGTCTCAAATTAGTTAGGGAAAACAATATATATCTTTTGTATCCTCCCTAATCCACTTTAACCTATATCATTTCACCACTTAGTTTCAAATTAGCTAGACTTTAAAACTAGGGATTCCCTAATGCATATCTCCAAATTGACATACAATATTCCAACCCAACTAAAGAAACTTTCGGCATAAGCAAGAGTTGATGTAAGATAATAACTGAGTTTTAATTCCAACAATTACTTTCACATGAGAAGATTCTTTACTTCCAATGTGTTCTATTACTAGCTAAGTGAGCGTTTGCCCATGAAAACCAAATATTTTTCACTTTATTTGAAATTCCTAAATTCGGAGTTGTGCTTGCCCATACTTTTTGCAAAGAATATTTAAAATATGAAATGTACTTTTTTAAAATATGGTTTATACTCACCCATTACTAAAAATTAGCAAAATCCCCATACTGATTTGGATTATACAATCAAATCTGCTCTAGAAGAGTAATATTTCATAATAGATAGTCATATAGTGGCATATATTAGATTCTATTTATAAGCTACTACACACTATTGGAAATATTTTCACTTTATTTGAAAATTTTGAAGTAGGAGTATATTTGGTTGTATTTTTTTGCAAATAATATTTGATTGTTTGAATATACTTTACCTAAAAATCTTGAAATATAATTTAAATGGGGGAATTTTTTTTATAAAAAATAAAAATTAAGGTGAAATTTGAAAAAAAATATATATAGTGAAAGTTAAAACAAGGTTTTGGATGTTTTCCAAACAAGTAACATTTGTGAAACTCATCCCACAATTTGCGAATGTTTTTGTAAAGGTAACACCAAGTAGTAGACTTGATGCACTTAACCAAATTTTGACTTGATTACTTCTACTTCATAATACTCTTTCCTCTTGGTCATATCTCCACAACCACTTCATTAGCATAAACACGTGATTAGCCAAATTCTTGATGCATAGACCTCCCATTTGGTTGTGACAAAGTTGATATCAGAGTTTAGGTTCCCGATCTCATCGTACAAGGACATGTTTAGTGTGGCTTGCGAAATAGTACAATGACATTTGTACTGCTCTTCGAGAGGCTACAAGAAACTAGAAAAACTCAATCAGTCTTTCCCTTGTGTTAGAATAGAATAAGTATATGCATTCCTACTTAGAATAGGAATAGGATTACAAATCCTAGGTGGAAAAGGATTCCAACATAGTGTTTATAAATAGGGTCTTAATGCAACAATTTAGATACACAATTCAATAATATTTTTCTCATATATTTCTTACATGGTATCAGAGTATTGGTGAGTACAAAAAATTACAGTTTATCTATATCAATTTCTGGTGGTGTTGGGATTAATTATGTTATTTTTTCTTTCTGAGGGTATTGTGTGAAAACCAACACCACGAGGCTCGAAAAGCTTCCGCGACCAAACCCAAGCCAGAACCACCGAGAAACATCACTCCATGCGCTCTCACGCGCCGATCGGAGGTGGTAGTTTCCGGCGAGATTTGGCTCACGCGTCGACACGTAAGGGATTTTTATATTTTTTTTTGAGAATTCCCATACTGTTTTTGACCAGATCCGATCATTGGAATTAGGGTTCCAACTATTTCTAGGCTGTTCTCGGCGACTTTTTCTTCGAGATTTGAATTTTTTGATTGTCAGATCTCTTTGATCAAGTTTTTTTTATTGTTTTTAAGACAAATTTAGCATAATGTCTTTGGGTGTGATGTTTTTGGTTCTAAAACTACGGGATTGGAAGTTCTAGCCCTATAATCACTTCAAAACTTTTATTGGGAAGTTCAAACTATTTATCTTGGGCTTTCTCGATTGAGCTATTGTGCAAGAGTCAAGGTGTCCAAGATCACTTAACAAACAAGACTTGTGTGGTAGATGTAAAGGTAAAGACTAGTAAGGAAGATGCAAAAGCCAAAACACAATGGGAGAAAGTAGATGCTCAATCACCTACGGCGTTTTATTGATTCCAAATTGATGCCCTTGTTACACCCATTCCAGAAATGTTATACAGTTTGGGAAAAGACTCATGTTATATGCTAATGACATATCTCAATTCTCTGATGTAATATCTCGGTTGAACAACTTAAAGAAACAAGAATCTGATATGTCTACTTACTTGGGAGTTGTACATGCAGTCATCTAGGAATTCGACAGGCTGATGCCAGTTACTACGAATGTGGAAAAACAACAAGAACACAAACATTGTTTCTAGTTCGTACTCTTACAGGATTTCCTCCTGACCATGATTCTGTGCGTGATTAGATTTTAGCTAGACCTACAATTCCTATAATCGATGAATTATTCTCTCGTCTCCTTCATCTTGCAGCACCTCCCAGTCACAAAGTAGTTTCATCACCCACTGTTGACTCCTTTATTCTCATATCTCAAACCATTGAAAAACGTACATATAAGTCTATGGAGAATCTGCGAGGGGGAGGACGTTTTAGGAGACCTCGATCCAAGTGTAGTCATTGTCATAAACCAGGACACACTCGTGACATACGTTATATTTTGCATGGTCCACCACCCAATTATGATCCTATTGTTCTAAATGAACATAATGAGTTCTTTCGAAATCGTGCAAGTAAACATACATCTCCATCAGTACCATATGGTGCTCAACCTAATCAACCATCCAATAATGTTCATATTGCTCAAATATAAAATGATGAGTTTCTTTAGTATTGTGCAATGAGCAAACATCTCCACGAGTAGTTTAGGTTGCACAACCTGATGTGTCTATTGTAGGTAATTCGTTTGCTCGTGTGTCGTAATCTAGTACTCTTGGAACATTGGTCATGGACTCTGATCTTCTGATAATATCTCTGGTAATAAATCACTTTAATCTGATATTATTTTTTTCACAATCTCTTCCAGCTACTACTTTAGCCAATGGGATCCAAACAAAACCAAAAGGGGTTGGAAAAGCCGAACCCCTATTCTAGACTCTATTTTTTATGTCCCTGGTTCTCCTTTTAATCTAGCATCCGTTAGTCATTTGACGAAAGCCCTACATTGTAACGTATTTTTTTGATGATTTTTTCTCATGCAGGACCACAGTACGGGACAGATGATTGAAATAGGACATAAATCACAAGGCCTTACCATCTTACCTCAAATTCCTTAACAACATGCTCCATTACAAATTTCCCAGATCTAATTCACAAATGTTTGGGACATTTGAGTCTATCCAAACCGCAAAATATGGTGCCTAGTTTTTTTAGTTTATCCACATTAGATTGTGAGTGTGTGAACTTGGGAAACACACTATTGATACATTTTCTCATATAACTGAGGGTCGTTCAGATTCTATTTTTTCATTAGTTCATTCTGATATTGGGTTCCTAGTACAGTCAATTCCACCTTAGGGTTTTGTTATTTTGTTAGTTTCATTGATGATTATTCAAGATGTACTTGGGTTTTCTTAATGAAATATTGTTTGGGTTATTTTCTATGTTCGAAAGTTTCTTTGCTGAAATACAAAACCAATTTGGTGTTTCTATTCGTACTTTTCATAGTGGTAATGTCTTACAATACTTATCCTCCCAATTTCAGTTTATGGCTCACCAAGGAATTATTCACCAGACTACTTGTCCATACACTCCTCAACTGAACAGTGTAGCAGAAAGGAAAACTAGGCATCTTATTGAGACCACTCGTACTCTTCTCCTTGAACCCCATGTTCTGCTGCGTTTTTGGGGAGATATAATTCTTACATCTTGTTATTTAAAAAATAGAATGCCCTCATCTTCTATTCAGAATTATGTTCCACATTCCATACTTTTTCCTCAATCCCATCTCTATTATATCCCCCTTCGTGTCTTTGAAAACACATGCTTTGTTCATAACTTAGCCCCATAAAAAGCCATATAGCCCCTTGTGCCCTTAAACGTGCGTTTTTTGGTTACTCTCGAGTTCAAAAAGGGTATCGTTGTTATTCACATAATCTTCATTGATACCTTATGTCAGTGATGTTACATTCTTTGAGTCTTAACCTTACTATAAATCTTATTATCATGTTGATGTATTTATTGTCTTACCCATACCTATATACCACTTTTGAGGAATTTGCGGTTACTCCTACATCTCCAATTGTAGTGGCACCACTTGTAACTTCTCATCGTCGTCCACGTCCAGCCCTGGTCCCAGATGATCCATGTCATGCTCGGGACTCTGCTCCTACTACGGACTTGCCTCCTCCTAGCCAACTTCTTGCACTTTAAAAAGGTATACAATCCACTCATAATACTAACCCACATTATACCCTCTTGAGTTATCACCATCTATCATCACCCCATTATTCCTCTGTATCGTCTTTGTCCTCTATTTTCATTCCTAAGACTATATGTGAAAACTTTCTCAGAGGGGAGGAAGACTATAGTTGATGAGATGTCTGTGTTGCATAAGAGTGGTATTTGGGAGCTTGTCCTAGTTCATGCAGGTAAATTTGTTGTTGATTTTCATTGGGTTTATGCCGTCAAAATTGGTCCAGACGGTCAGGTTGATCGACTTAAGGTTCGCCTTGTTGCCAAAGGGTATACTCAGATATTTGGGCTAGATTACAGTAATACTTTTGCTCCAGTGGCTAAAATAACATCTATCCGCCAATTTCTATCTATGGTTGTGTTTCGTCATTAACCTCTTCATCAGTTGTACATTAAGAATGCTTTTTTGCATGGTGATCTTGAGGAAGAAGTCTATATGGATCAACCATCAGGTTTTGTTGCTCAGGGAAGTTTAATAACCTTGTATGTCGATTGCATAGGTCACTCTATGGTCTGAAACAGTCTCCTCAAGCTTGGTTAGAAATTTCAGCATAGTAATATAACAATTTGTCAGGAATCATAGTGGAGCTAATTACTCCGTGTTTTATTAACATTCTGCACCAAATCGCTGTATCTGTTTGATTATCTACGTTGATGATAATGTTATCACTGGTAGTGATCAAGATGGTATCACTAATTTGAAGATACATCTCTTTAAACACTTCTAGACTAAAGACCTTGGCAGATTAAAGTATTTTATAGATAGTGAGTTTGTTTAGTCTAGGTCAGGTATTGTTATTTCCCAATGCTAGTATGATGTAGACCTACTGACATTTCAATGGATTCGAATGTTAAACTTTTTTCAGGACAAAGGGAGCCACTCAGTAATCCTGAAAGGTATAGACTGCTTGTTGGAAAGTTTGATTTTCTTACACTTACTAGACTTGACATCTCTTCTCCTGTGAGTGTTGTAAGCCTATTTATGAATTCCCCTTGTGATAGTCATTGGGAAACAATTGTTTGTATTCTGCAATATCTAAAGTCAACTCCCAATAAAGGACTACTCTTTGAGGATCAAGGCCTTAAGGATACCGTTGGATATACAAATGTTAATTAGGCAAGATCACCCTCTGATAGACATTTGATATCCATATATTTTGTTTTAGTAGGAGGTAAGTTTGTGTTGTGGAAGAGTAAGAAACAAAATGTGGTTGCTCGATCTAGTGCAGAATCAGAATATCGAGCAATGGAGGCATCAACTTGTGAGCTAGTTTGGATCATCTATTTGATGGGAGAAATAAAATTTGGCAAAATCGATTAGATGGAACTTGAGTGTGATAATCAAGCAGCCCTTCATATCGCAACAAATCTATGTTTCATGAAAGGATTAAGCATATTGAGATTGACTCTCACTTTGTTTGAGAAAACATACTTTAAGGAGATATTGTTATGAAATTTGTGAAGTCAAATGATCAGCTTGCAGATATCTTCATTAAGTCCCTTATCCTACTTAGAATAAGAATCTTTGTTGGAAAAGGATTCCAATATAGTATCTATAAATAGGGTCTCAATGTATCAATTAAGATGCTTGATTTCAATTAGTATCAGATCGCTTTCCTCCCACACATGGTAAGAATACGTTCAGGAGAGGTTAAAGCAAAGGCACCTGAGCAGACCATAACTTGGGTTTGAGGATGAGCAGAAGTGGTTGTTGGGGCAGGAAGAAGGCAGCAGTGCTAGCTAGGGCCAAGGCTGCTGATCAGTTTTTAGTCCCCGACACTTTTAGAGGTTTCTAACACGCAGAGGTATGAAACACCTCAAAAATTAAAATTTTGGATCGAAAAAAAAATTCTCATAAAAGTGCACTAGTGAAGTTCCTATGAAGCCTATATATGGTTTGTAGAATCCTCAACGCATCGTAGGAAGCTTCCGTGGAACTTGAGTTAAATATTTTGAAATGTCAAGTCTCTAATGTTTGACATACAAATGAGCAAGACAAATAATAGGAGGGTCTGTGGGCCGTAAGAAGTGCCCGTATAGGTGATTCAGAGAATTGATTTGAGACCTCAGTTCTACAAAAAGAGTTGACAACTAAACGAGTCGTCACATTGTTTAATGGCTGTAGGTGGGATCCGTAGAAGTGATCTAGTCTTGGTGAAAATTTTGTACTTGAACTCGAGTTCTACGAGCAATAGAATGTTGGATGAGCCATAAGAAGATTTTGTGGAATTGATCAGAAATTTTGAGTCCCAGTAAATGATTCTACGATTGACCAGGATGCCCCTTAGAAGTTCCTACGGACCATAGGTCGAAGTCGTAGAGTTCTCCAACAATTTTTAATAAAGGATGTTTTTGTCTTTTCCTACCAATTAACCCTTAAACTATGTCATTTTGTCCCTATAACTACCCCTATAACTGATCTACCCTTCAAACATAGCCTAATTCCTCTCATTCACTCAATTCCCCCAAATATCTTTAACTCTTCCTCTACAATTTTTCTCTCAAGAGCTCTCAAGTCAATGCTTAGGGTTTATCAAGGTTCTCCTCTCCATTACTAGGGCCTTAGTTACACAAGGTGTGTTGAAATTCACCAATGGATCTCTTTCATCCATTGGGTCTTAAAAGAATCTCAATCTCCTAAATTGATTTCACCCACTTTTATTAAAATTTTCATGCAATTCTCCACGGTCATATTTATTATGATTCAATTATTTATATTCAAGTACATGAATCTTTCAGTTGATTTTATATGACCCATGCCTATGTCTATTTTATGAACTTGAAATATGAACAATGCTTATGAAAGTATGAACTATAATCATGAATTTGATTAAGGATTTATGCATCTTTTATGAAAAGTGATGATTTATGACTAAGTGATGCTTTTAAGATAAAGTGTCAATGAATTATGAAAGATTTCACATTTGAAAGGAATTATGATTTAGAAGCTTTGATAGGTAAGTGTCTTAATGAATGAAGTTATGAAATCATGGGTTTTATAGGAGCTATTCTAATATGAACGTATTATTGGATTGGTTGTCTTAATTGTTGCCTTTACAAGTATTTTGACTATGATATGATTATGAGTTTGTCTATCCCGTGGAAATTTTACTTAGCACCTAGAGGACTTTGGAATGGAGGCCTTACTGATAGTAGAGGTTCAATCTTTAGAATCAATTCCCTTGTCCCTAACTATGTGGCCCTGTAGGATTTGTTCTAGAATAACATAACTAGTGGATCCACCTAAGTTTAAATGTATGGTCCTTAGCTTAGCAAGTAGGAAAAACTCTTTCCGATGTGGGAAAGACACTAGATTCCATGTTATACCTCATATGATCTATGTCGGTTAATGGTAAATACCTCACAAATGAATTATGTTTTCCTCAAAGGTTTTATGAAAGCTTCTCAAATGGTTTGAAGTATGCATTGACCTGGTATATGATTTATGATTTTCTCTGTTGAAGGATCTTACTACATTTTACTTGGTCTTGCATATCATGTTAAAGCTCATCATGTCATATGCCCATGTTTTTATGCATTTTCCCTTACTTAGTACATTCACCGTAGTAATGATATTGTGCATATATTGTCTCATGATATAGGGTCTCAAGTTCCTCCTCTCGCTCGTGGCTGACTTGGATTACTCTACTAGCATTTGGATTAGTGAGTCTTCATGCTCCAAGGACAAGATCATTGATATTATAGTTCTTTAATTGTATTTTCAATTATGACTTGTACATGGTATATGGGTTACGTCCCAACCACTCTTATGATGTTAGAAAGTCTATGTCAGACGCAATTTAGTATTCCTCACTTATGTTCAAATTTCTTTTATAAAATGAGATTTATGTTGCCTATCCCCTATCTTGTTGTATTTCTCTTACATTGTGCTTATGTCAAGTGGCTTGTGTAGGGTCTCACGAGATCCTATTCGTCATGTCACGTCTAGGGTGTACTTTGGATCATGACAAGGCATCAGTCAGTTCAGGAGATTGTTGCGTCTGCACCGACTTCCTCAAAATTATTAGCTGAGGTATTGACTTTGTTGAGTGGTTTTGTAGGGGCTGGGGCGTCAGCCGCGATTTTGATAGATCAGTATCAAGGTCCCAACATCTGTTGATGTTGCTTCACAAATGGACGAGGTTTCAAAGATAGGGGTATTTTTTTAGGGTGATCATAATTGGAGATGATCACAATATATTTTGAAGGTTCACTAAGGTGAAGCCTCCAATTTTTTATTGGTACTGAGTTTGAGGATGCTTACAAGTTCATCATTGGTTGTCATGAGAAGCTATTACAAGATAGGTGAAGCAGAGTGATACCGGATGGAGTTGGTCACCCTACAATAGCTGGGAATGCAAAAATTGTGGTGTAGATGTTTCGTAGAGTGTAGGCCAGTTAGGTAGCCTCTGTTGACTTGGACTCAGTTCTGCTCCATCTTTTTGAAGAAGCATGTTCCCTGTACCTTGTGGGATAAAAGGTGTGATGAGGTTCTAGCATTGAGAAGGAAATTCTTTATTGTAGTCTATGAGGCTTGCTTTTACTCGTCTCTCCATCTATATTTTTTGTAGTTACTGCCCACCAAGGAAGAGAGGATGAGACAGTTCATCAAAGGTTTGCACGTGGGACTTCAGTTAGCAATCCATCAAATGGTGTCTTCAAGAAAGACTTTTAATCCAGTAGTAGAGCATGTGAGGAATGTTGAGGGGGTTAAGCAAGAGTTTTATCTTAAGACGTGGATAAGGGGTTGTGGTTTCAGTGGCTCCTTCGCTAAGGGGTCAATTTCTTACAGATACTCTAGACCCCTTGTTTAGTCAGCAATGTAAGTTTCAGTTGGGAGTCTGTTAGGGTCCAACCAACATTCATCTTCTAGATAGGTTACTCCACCTCCTTTGCTTCAGCACAACAACATACCTTTGATAGGGAATGTTATAAGTGTAATTAGGTTGGACACATTCAGAAGTGGTGCCCCAAACTTATGCAGGGTGGACATTTCATTCAGCAGGAAGCTCCCTGACCTCTGGTTCCAACAAGTAGGGAGGTGATCGTATAGTAGAATTTGTCTACAGCTTGGGAGAGGTGGCCTCATAGCAAGTAGAAGTGGTACCCAGCCTAACCAAAAATGTGGCTGGTAGGGGTAATACTCAGCCTAATAGGAGAATCCCACAGGCAGGGGGTCAAGCCCGTTTTTATGTTTTTCCAAGTAGACCTAAGGCAATGGCATTTGACGCAGTTATCACAGATACTATTCTAGTATGTTAATAGATGGTTACATCCTTATTCGATCCCAATTCCACTTTTTTCAGATATGTCTGCTTACTTTGATGTGGGTTCATATACGGTTTGTGATTAACTTAATGTCCCTGTACCACTTATGCTGGTGATTTAGTGATTTTTGATTTACTCTACCGTTCATGTGTGGTACCTTCAATGGGTATAACACTTGGTAGACTAAATGATCGTAGACATGGTTGACTTTGATATCATTCAAGGGAGTTGGTTGTCTTTGTATCATGTTGTTTTAGACTATTATGCCAAGGAAATTACCATAGCTATGTCGGGTATGTCTAGGCTTGAGTGGAGGAGTAATTGTAGTCCTGTTCCAAAAAAAGATCATATCTTTTCTCTGTGCCATTAAGTTAGTAGAGACAGTGAGTATGGCAATTTTGGCGCACCTTCAGGATACTAGTACAAAGCTCCCATCCATTGGATCAGTTCTTGTAGTGTGAGAATTCTTCAAAGTGTTCCCTACGAATTTATCTGGTATGCCTACCAGTACATAGTATTTTACTGATATTACTTACTCATGCACTTTTCTTTTGAGTGCAAACTGGAATCTAGAGTTTTGCACGTGACCCTAGATCTAGGGCAGTAGTATTTCGATCCGAGGGTGAGATACTCATATCCAGGATACCATATATTTTCCTAATAACCAACATCTACACTCCTCCGATATTGTTTTATTCTATTTTAATAGTTCTTGCTACACTTGAGACATTTATTGGTTAAAGTTCTGGTAACTTTCAGATTCTGGGAAGTGTAACAGATAAATTTCGCACTTTATTTTGTTTATAAATTTTAGAGTTCTTATTACTTGCCTTAATGCTACTAAAAATGATTGACGATTTAGTTATGGCATGGTCTAGTTGGTAAAGTATGGTCAGCCCACCAGAGTGTGGATGCCAATCAATGACAGTTTGGGTCGTGACACCACCATTGCAAAGTAAGGTGTCTTCCACACCAAAACCACTCACCTAGTTGGCCTCAAACTTCCTTTTGTCGCAAGTGGTGTGTTAGTGTTCATTTCATCATATATGTGCAGGAAATTCGGAGAGAATAAATATCCTAAGCAGCACTGTAGACACATAAATTGTGTTGTGTTAAATTCATACGAAATTTGAATTTAATTTATGTTCGTTTGGGCTGAATGATTAATTTGAGCTTCATAAATAAATAAGTCCATCATATTAAATTCAAATCCAAGGTCCATTTCACCTTTAAGCCCAAACCCATGCCACGTGTCCCAGTGACTAGGCATTGAAAACCAACAAGGTGACGCCACGTGTCCAAATGAGGTGGTAGTCCCAATGATATGCAAGAATGAATCACAATGCGCCAAGTGTCAAAATGACATCCTTTGTCCAATCACAAGCAACTTTGTCTACTCCCTACAACAATAAATAGGGGACAGACATGACATTTAAAGGGATGAAGAAAACTATTCAACAAGCATTCAACAAATTGAAGAAAGCTACAACATCAACCTGATAGCTCTTAGAAATAGTGGTTAACAAAGTTCTTCCCAGAGATCTACTTGAAACTACGAAGCTCTTTCCGACGTCCCGGCGATCGACAACATCTAAAGGAGGTCTACATCATCCAAAAGTTCGAGAAATATGCTACTGGACGCCCTCGAATCACGGAGAAGCTTAGGAGAGAGAATCAAGAGAACAACGAAATTTTACTCGCAACATTAATGAATAAAATCACATTTTCCTTTATTTATTTTGCTTGTAGTCGATTTTCAGTGCATTACGATATGGCTTGATCCTCTTCACCGAGGTACGTAGGCGCTTATATTAATCACTCTAATTTCAGTCAAATGAGTAAAAATAAAAGGTTTGGTGGCCTTGCGTGATCATCACACTAGCTATTTAAAAATCATGTAGCTAGCACATGAGTTCAAACGCGGCGCAAATGAGCAAAGTAGAAGATTCTTGAACCCCTCTCCGCAACAAAAGAAGAAGCTCGTAAACAGAAACTCCTACATTGAGTCATGGATCTTCAACTATGATAGTTAAAATTTCAATATCAAACACGATAGATTTGGAAGTTCTGGTATTAATCTAATCAATTCAAAAGGAATTTTGATTTTGAATTTTTGATATGCAGCACGCTGATATATTCATTGGCATTGGATGAAGCAACTTGCGATTCTACTTGTGGTTTTTGCTTATTATGGAGATAAATTTGTGCAATTCACTAATGCTTCTATAAGTTACTCAAAATTAGGGGCATCTTTACCTACAACATCAAATTGGAATACCCTATGGATCAAAACTCTATGTTGAAATGGTATAGCCGCAAAATCATGATCTGAACACTCCAAGTTCAAGAGACAGTCATATGTTGTTGTCAAGAGTGCACAAAGTTGAGGAAATGACATTCTGGGCGTATAGTCAACTTGAAAAATTTATTACCATCAATTTAGAATGAATTTTGTTGTAAATTCTATAAATAGTGTTTTGCTTGATGCGCTCATCATAGTGAAATAAGAAGCTCATTGTTTCACCATTCTTACAATGAATTTTCACACTAAAGATGAGCTCCTCACAAGGAAATAAGAATAACATAGTTTCAGAATTCAAGCTAACTTTGAAAATATATATGTGCTAATCTGGAAATCTTTTGGATGTGATTTTTACATATGGTGTGCAGCTATGAGTTATGCTTCCAACATAACGATAATTGCATCATTTCGAGACACCTACGCCGCGTATTGATTTTCTCCCGAAGTTGTTCAAAGTTGAAGAGTTTAGCGAAGTAGAATTTGAGCAGACTTTGAGAAGATATATGCGGTAATTTGAAAATCTTTTGGCTTTGATTTTTACATATGTTGTACATATGTGATCTTTCAACAGAATGAGAATTACATAATTTCGAGCCGCGTTATTGATTTTCTCCCGAAGTTGCTCAAAGCTGAAGAGTTTAGTGAAGTAAAATTTGAGTTGACTTTGAAAAGATATTTGCGCTAATCTGGAAATCTTTTGTATGTGATTTTTACATATGTCAACGGTACAAGAATCACATCATTTTGAGGCTCTTACATTGAGTTATTTATTTTTTCCCGAAGTTTCTCAAAGCTGAAGAGTTGAGAGAGAGAATTGAGGCTAACTTTGAAAATATATATGTACTAATGTGGAAGGATTTTTGCCGTAACTTTTACATATTTTGTACGTCCATGAGTTATGCTTCCAAAGAAACAAGAATCACATTATTTCGAGGCTCCTCCGCCGAGTTATTGATTTTCTCCCAAAGTCGTGCAGAGCTGAAAAGTTGAGAGAGGCACAACCATAAGCTGACTTTGAAGCGATATCTGTACCAATCCACAGTCTTTTGCCATTATTTTTTTACATTGTGTAGATATTTGAGTCGTCTTTCCAATGGAAGAATAAAATCATGATTTCAATACTCCTACTCCAAGTTACGAATTTTCTACCATAATCGCGCAAAGCTGCGAAAGAGATATCAAAATTCAAAAGCAACTTCAGAATTTAATTCTGAACAATTTGGAAGAAATTTTGAAATGAAACTTTGACATATTGTAATAAGTTCAGTTCTATTTCTCTTGGATCAAGTGTATTGCAATTTCATCGCTTCAACATTTGAAAATAAATATATTTAAAAAATGTGCAAAGTTGAAATCACAAAGTGCAAAAAATTCGAGCTCCATGTACCTCCCAAGAAGTCAAAAGATTGGTCCAAGGTATTCTCCAAATGGAGAGGAAGATGTCAATCCACACTACAGTTTGAACAATGAGATTATCCACAATCTAGTTTGTTGGTGTTTGGAGGCCTACACCGAGTGTTTTTCTTGCCATCCACACGTCATGTGCTTTTTCATCGAAAATGTTAGAAAGTACTTCAAATGTTTCTCTCGTGGAACCGCAAATAAAAGGATGAAAATGGAGGTGGCAAGTTTCTTTACAAAGGTTGCAAGGAAGGTGAATGCGTCAAGTGGGTTTTCTGTCAACATTGCTAGGATGAGATGAGTGGTTCCACGCCAATCATATGAACAATTTGTGATTTTAAGCATTTTTGTCTCTTTCAGAAACTTGAAACAAAAAAAATAATTGAAGCCATCGGTGCCAACTGCACAAAGTTTTCAACTTTTCTTGATTGATCTACTTCTGATAACACATGTAGTAAGTGCATGCCCCTTCAATATGATAGGACAAACATGAGGAGCAACACAACAATCTTGTTCGACATAGCGGTGCCAATAGCACGAAGTTTTCAATTACAGTCAAATTGGATATTGAACATCAATCTCCCCTGTTTAAGTAACATGTCATTGCAAAATAAAGATTTAACACAACATTACCTGCAAGAAAGAGAAACAAGAAAAATCCAAAAGACACAAATCCGCGAGGAAAACGGGAAAGTTTGAAGACCAACTTCAAAAAAATAATAATCCTTTTCTGTCAATTCAAGAAGAGTTTGAGATGAATTTTTGGATATGCCACAGTAATATGAGTCTATTTTCTTAAGAGTTAACCCGCTCATTTGAAAGCTTCTAAACAAAGAAAAAGATGTTTTGGCGGGACTGTCCATAGCCCTGAGAAGAACTGCCAAATTTTTGGTCCAACTTCAAAATTTTATTCCCGTCGATCCAGAAGGTTTCTAATGTTGATTTTTGGATATCTCATAGTATTCAAAGGCTAGTTTTTTCAGAATCAACCCGGTCATTGTTTAAATGTTCCTACACCAAGAAAATGATAACTTGGCTAGATTGTGCATAACTGCGAGACGAACTACCGGATTTAGGGTCCAACTTCAGAAATTTATTTCTGCCGATTCAAAAGGTTCATAACTGTGATTTTTTGGATATGTCATAGTAATAGAAGTATAATCTCTTCATAATCAAGCCGCTCATCGTTTGAATGCTCCTACACGAAGAAAATGATGTTTTGACGAGATTGCGCATAGCTGTGAGAAGAAATTTCCGCCGATTCGAAACATTTCTAACTTTGATTTTTGGATATGTCGTATTACTAACAGTCTAGTTTCTCCGTAATCAATCCGCTCATATTTTGAATGTTCCTACACCAAGAAAATGATGTTTTGGTGAGATTGGGCATAGCTGCGAGAAGAACTGTAAGATTGAGCGTCCTACTTCGGTAATTTATTCCTGCCGATTCGAAACGTTTCTAACTTTGATTTTTTGATATGTCGTAGTACTAGAAGTATAGTTTCTTTCTAATCAAGTCTCTCATAGTTTGAATATTCCTACACCAAGAAAATGATGTTTTGGAGAGATTGCGCATAACTGTGAAAAGAACTGACAGATTTGGGATCCGACTTCAGAAATTGTATCACGTTGATCCAAAAGATTTATCACTGTGATTTTTGGATATGTCATAGTACTAGAAGTCTTAGTTTCTCTATAATCAAGTCTCTTATCGTTTGAATGCTCTTACACCGAGAAAATGATGTTTTGGTGATTGCGCATAGCTGTGAGAAGAACTGACAAATTTGGGATCGGACTTCAGAAATTGATTCCCGCTGATTCGAACGATTTATAACTGTTTTGTATATGTCGTATTACTAGAAGTCTAGTTTGTCCATAATCAAGCATCTCATCGTTTGAATTCTTCCACACCAAGAAAATGATATTTTGACAAGATTGCGCATAGCTGTGAGAAGAACTAACAGATTTGGGATCCGACTTCTGAAATTGATTCTTGTCAATCTAGAAGGTGTTTAACGCTGATTTTTTGATAGGTCGCAGTACTACGAATTTTATCTCTTCCAAACTAAGTCTCTCGTCATTTGGACATTTCTACACTAAAAAAATGAAATTTTGTTGGGACTGCACGAAATTGAGAAAAGAAGACACTAAATTTGGAGTTCCATATTGATTTGGTTAGAAGAATTATTTTCCCAATGATTCTTTGATTAATTCTTTGTACATGGGAGATTCTTATATAGAAATTTCTTTGAACAATTTTTATTTTTTGTCCAAGGAAAGTTTTGGTAAAATTGGAAGAAGCAAATCATATCAATTCCTACCATCTAAATGGAAGTTGCTAGACTCAAAAGGAAAACAATAAGTCTTGAGATTTCAAGAATGATTCTTACAAAATCAACCAAAGGAAAGTTAATATTCCTTTTATTTGATTCAAGATCCAATCTATCTTCTTGTTCTTCTCAAACCTTAAAAGGAAAATCACACAATGTTACTACTCACTTGACCCATTTATTTGAAATCAATAGAGGGTCTACGTGGTTGTCAAGCAAGAATGTTTAAACAAAAAAATTTGAGATCACTACAAACAAATCATTTGTAGTGACCTAGTTAGAAGCGATGACAAGAAACAAATACTCTTGAAGTCTCAACAATGCCTTCATAAAGACTTCAATTTTCGTCGTCAAATTCGACAAGCCTACACGTTAACAAGGCTAAAAAAAAGAAAACACATTCATGGATACTTCAAGTCTTGCCGCCAAACTTCGGCAAGCCTACACGTCGACAAGCCTTGAAGTAAGGGGCATTTGTAGACACATAAATTGTATTGGGTTAAATTCATATGTAATTTGAATTTAATTCATGTTCGTTTGGGCTGAATGACTAATTTGGGCTTTAAAATAACTAAGTCCATCTTATTAAATTCAAATCCAAGGTCCATTTCACCTTGAAGCCCAAACCCATGCCACGTGTTACAATGACTATGCATTGAATACCAACAAGGTGACACCACGTGTCCAAATGAGGTGGTAGTACCAATCAAATGCAAGAATGAATCACAATGCGCCAAGTGTCAAAATGACATCCTTTGGCCAATCACAAGCAACCTTGTCACTCCCTACAACTATAAATAAGGGATAGACATGACATTCAAAGGGATGAAGAAAACTCTTCAACAAACATCAACAAATTGGAGAAAGCTACAACATCAACATGATAGCTCTTCGAAGGAGTGGTCAACGGAGTTCTTCCCGGAGATCTACTTGAAACTATGAAGCGCTTTCCAACGTCTCCGAGATCGACAACATCTCAAGGAGGTCTACATCATTCAATAATTTGAGATATACGCTAATGAAGACCCTCGAATCATGGAGAAGCTTAGGAGAGAGAAACAAGAGAACAATGAAATTGTACTCACAACGATTCATTAATAAAATCACATTTTTTTACTTCCAGTCAATTTTTAGCGCATTACGGAATTTGTTGCGAACAAGCACAAAAAGGTAGAAACCTATCAAGAAGATAACAAAGGGAGGTAGACAATCAAGCAGATTCTAAGGATATCAAGGAAAGGAAGATATCAAATTATCAATCCAAATTGATACCAGCCTTAAATAAAGAAAAATGATGTTGTCAATAAAAATGATAAAAGATCAATTGAAGCAGCTGACAAATCACAACGGTAATAAAAGATGCTGTCAAGATATTTTGCTTGAAGTCTTAAACGACTTTGCCTTGACCTTCGAAATAGGATCTGATCTCCTTTCCTTTTTCAAAGGATCAAATCTCTTGGGTTGCACCTCATTTCAAGAAGCCTTCATAGTCTACTTAAAAGAAAAGAAGTCCTGAAGAATCATAAACTAGACTTATGAGTCTTCTTATATTTCTCTTATACCTTGAGAAAACATTGTTGTTCTAAGAGACTTAATGTGTAACGAAGAAAGAAGAGAGAAAATTAGTTTCTAAGGCATTGTATCAAAAGATTGAAAAGAAAGAAAAATATTGAGAGTAGTGTAGATTTAGGATTTACACTTATAACCCTTTCAAAACCGAATACCCTTGCAACCCAAGGAAGTGGAGTAAGATCCATTCTGGATCCCAACCGGTATAAAAACATTAGGTGTTGAATTCCCGTACTACACTTCAGTTACAACTTACTGTTTAATCGTTGTTCAAGTCAACTACTGAAACTAGGGGTGTATATGACCGGGTTTGTTCGAATTTTTTAAATATCAAATCAAACCATTTGTGTAAAAAATTTAAATTTATAAACCAAACCAGCCTAATAAAAATTGGATTTTTTAACCTCGGGTGTGTTCGGATTTTTCAAATACCAAATCAAACCATTATGTTGAACCTTTTAATCAAACCAAATTAATAACCCTCGGATATTTTATGATTTTTGGATTTTTCTGGTAAAGTATGCATTACAAACATATGATTAACTTGTACTCCAAATATTTCTTTAGTCCAACCAAAATAGAACTATCTAAAATGTTTCTTAAGAAAATAAATATTCAATACCAAACCAACCTAATAAAACTCGGGTTTTTCAAACTCGGGTTTGTTCGAATTTTTCATATACAAAAACAAACCACTGTGTTGAACTTTCAAATAAACCAAACTAATAACCCTCAGATATTTTCCGATTTTGGATTTTTCCGTTAAAGTATGCATACAAACATATGATTAACTTGTGCTACAAATATTTCTTTAGTCCAACCAAAATACAATTATCTAAAATATTTCTTAAGAAAATAACTAAAAATATGATATGAATGATGACACTAAAATATTCAATAAAAAATAATCACGAAATCATCATATTAAATAAATATTGCAAAGTCATAATGAAAATGATCATAATTTAAAAGTACGAATTCATGCTAAAATAAGTCTAAGGATTAGTTACATGATTACATATTGAAAAATAAACTAGATTATGTATTTTAAATATCTAAGCCAATTTAAAACTAAAGAACAAATATTCAACATTATTGTCATTCTTAGTGTTGAATTAATTTATTTTGTTAGAATAGTATTAATTTGATTTCGAAGAGAGTTTTGTTAGAGTTAATGGAACATAACCTTTATTTGACCATTCAAAATTCTAAGCCTCAAACAAATTGAAAAAATATGTTAACTAACTCAAAATTCTAAGTCTCAAACAATTCGATTCGATTTTATACACACCTAGCTGAAACCATTAGTTAACTAAGAAAATTAAAAGGGATCAATTCACTCCCTTGACCCTGAACTTTCAATTAGAGTTGGAGCCTAGTCTCACATTTTTTGTGTATCTTACAACAGGTGAGTAAAAGATCATGGCATACCAAACCAATGTGCATTATTTCAGGAAGTAATCTCTCAAACCAGACCTCCCTACTTCAATGGTAAGCATTTCTCTCACTGGAAAATAAGAATGGAGACCTTCGTCAATTCATATGATGTAAAGGTCTGGAGAGTCATCAAACTGGGAGATATCCCATTCCCTATGTCAAAGAAAATTGATGACACTCAAATTTCAACTATCCAAGCCTCGAAGATTATACGGATTAACAAATGCAATTCATTCAGATATATTCCAAAGTAAAAAATGTTCTGTATATATGCTATCATAGTAAGAATAAGAAAATATCTCATGTTGCAACACAACAAAAGAAACGTGGCATAGGTTGGAAGTCACTTATGAAGTAACTGACAAAGTTAAAGAAACTATTGTGTATGAACATGAGTTATTCCTGTTACAGAATATGGTAACAAATCACAGAGTGGTTCTAGAATATTACAGAAAAATAAGAGTTATTGTAGAATATTTTTTTGGGAAAAGGGTCTGATATACCCCTCAACTTTGTCATTTAGAGCTGATATACCCCTTTTTATGAAAGTGGCTCATATATACCCCTACTTGTAAACAAATGGCTCACATATACCCTTTTCCTCTAACGGATATGAAAAAAAAAATAATTTTAATTTAAATTTTTATTATTTTTTTCTAAAAAATATAATCCCATATGAGTAAATTTAATCCTCGTCAAACATATTTTTTTGACTTTTTTTTTATTTCAATGACTAATTTATAATTATTATTTTGATGATCAAATTTATTTATGTTTCACTAATATTCTTGTAAAACTTATTGTAGATGACCAAATTTTTTCTTCGAATACGAAATTAAATTACAATTCACACAAAAAGATAGTTTAATTTTTTTCTTTAAACTAAGGAATGAAAGAAAAATACAAAATATGAATAAGAAACTCAAATAATTATAATAAAAGAAGTCAAAAAATAATTTATGTATGAAAAAATTAAAATATACCTTGAACTTTGATAGAAAAATCATATATACCCCTAAATAAATTTTTTAAAAAAAATTAGAAGTAATAAATATAAATTTAAAACTAATTTTTTAACTTCCGTTAAATGAAGGGTATATGTGAGCCATTTTGCAACGGCAGGGGTATATGTGAGCCGTTTGTATAACGGTAAGGGTATATATGAGCCACTTTTATAACGAGGGGTATATCAGCTCCAAATGACAAAGTTGAGGGGTATATCAGACCCTTTTCCCTATTTTTTTATTTGTTTTGATTGATTTTCTGTATAGGATTCCTTGTAATTGTATAAATACCTTGCATATTCATGAATAAAATAACAACTTCTTTCATTTCGTTACGACCTTAGGGCTCAAATTTCTTTAGAAGTTCGAATCTTTCCCTGGCAGCATAAATGGTTAGGTCACACGTTAGGAGTGATAAGACCAGCACCATAAGAAGAGACAGAGGGAGATTTTTTGGCTAAAAGGTAGATTTTTTGGCTGGGAAGGACATCTCTGGTCTAGGTGGCAGCGAGTGAACCTCACGCACCATCTGCACCTCATTTATGTATTCCACTCGCTGGTGTTTGGTCTAGCATATCTGTTTTTGGCTTAATGCTCCGGCATCTTCTCGTCAATCACGACACATTCTGACATTCTTCTTGTGTTGAATCTCTATTTGAAAGTTTGTACTTCGTTGTCTCTTCTGGTATTCGTCTTTTGTTGCCGCTGAGACTTAGAAATTTAGGTTTCAAAAATTTGGGTTCGAGAATTGGTTAATAGCCGTTGTGCAGTTAAATTTAGACATTCTGGTTATAGATTATTTGTTGCTTTTGTTGCTCGTATCAGCTCCTTGACATGGTTGAATATGATTTGGTTTGCTGTCCCATACTTCTAGTTTTCTGATTCTACAACACATTGTGTGCTTCTTCAATCTGGTACACTTATTTTAGAGGAACCGGTGGGTTACACTTGTTGAACTTCTTTAGTTTCCTATGAAGAATTACACAAGATATATTTATTTTATAAAATGACTAAGAAGACAATTTTTGTTTCGGCTGATGAGTATGTTGTCACGCCCCGAGCCTGTACCGTGGACGTGGTTGGCACCCAACGACCATTGCTGGCCTTGAACCCTTGGTCTGGGCTTACTTAACTCAGCGGAAGACTTAACTTAACTCAATTAATAAATAAGAACATTCTTAAAAGAAATACTTTAACTTGTTACCTTGTCCAAAATGACACTTAAGTCTCAAAGTTAAAAAATCTGTCATATAAGATAAAAAGAGACTAAAAATTGAATTGTCTGACTGTCTATAAAGCCTCTACTACTAACAAGATGAATGTTGGGACAAACTCCACAACATTCTATTAAGAAAGTAAGAAAGAAAATACATTAAAGAGTCCTCCGGAATGCAAAGAGTCTCACCACTAACTCTGAATTGCTCAAGCTGGATCAACGAGGCACTTGATGCTGATCCTGGTTACCTGCGTCTGGATCATCGAACGATGCAGGCCAACTTACATCAATACATTGAATGTATGAATATGCGAGTTGGAATGCTAAACGACAACTACTAAGCTTGAAAAGGAGTAAGAATGAACTTACCTTGACTTCAGTGTAAACACTTAATTCATTAAAGATAATGCAATAATAAACTCAACTTTTCTCATATGTGGACATAATATAGTTTCTGTGGGAGATTCTCTAATCGACAACCATCACTATGAGCCTAAGTGATGATACAACGTTTACCTCACATTGCCAAGAACCATCTTATACCTTGCCATCGGTATAGGACCTTACTTAACTTAGTGAATCCACTAGCTTAACTTACGTGATCATCTAAAAAGTATGACCTGTTAACACCCATGATGGCTACATGGTTTACATGGGACTTGAGTTAATTATAAACTCTTATCCCCATATCGGTGCTCAATACTCCCAAAATATACTTTAACACATACTTTTCGAATAACTTCCTTTCTTTGGGTTGAGATAATTTGCTCAACACTTTAGCTTTACAAAAGCTCCTTTGGAATAAATGTTCCCCTTTCTTGTTCAAAACTCTTTTGGGAAGTCACAGCTCCCACTTAACTTAAATGTAAAAGCATTTATAAACTTTTTAGGGGCTTAGTTACCTTATATATTTTGAGAAATGAACTCAACGTTTACTCTTTCTTTAACTCAATACCTGATCCTTAAAACGAAGTTAAATTGTTTAAATAAGACTCTTGGATTTCTTTAAGAAACTTTACTTTAACTTACTTCATTGCCTTAGACTTAACTTCTTAGATTCTTTAACTTTGATATTAACTTTCCTTGAATTGGATTATGGATTCAAGGATCATAATCTAATGTTTATGGATGATTTCATGATCCTTAGATGCACTTTAGAGTGTTGGAATCAAGTAGGATTTGTAGGTACATCACTTAGGAACTCGTACGAAAAGATGGGTAGGAAATGGGAACTCTAGGTGACCCTGGCGCTCTGAGAGGTGCAAGGCACCAGAGTCTGTCCTAAGGGGCTCTAGCTGGCGCGGTGCACTAGGACTTTTCAGACAGAGGCTGCCATGAGGGGATCTGGTAGGTGCGGCGCCCCAGGACCTATCAGACGGTTTTCCAACTTTCTTCTCCGATTTTTAACTCTAAACCTCCCAAACTTCCATAGTTCTTTCAAACACTTACGATCACTAATATACTCAATACCCAATAGTTTAGACTCGTAAAACAGCCCGAACATACGAATAAAATCCACTAAAGGTACACTACAATTCTACCAACAACATTTCAACAATTGTTCCTCAAGAACTTCAAGATTTACAATTCAATCAATACAAAACTAGATGAATTAAACATATTGGTGTGTGGGTGAATGAACCCAACACATAAAGATCTCACATACCTCGATAGGGATCACCCTAAATGAATTCCACTAGCGAAACCTTAGCGTTCTTGAAGAATTCTTGATCTTCCTCTTCTCTTCTCTTTTCTCCCAAAGCCTTTAGCGTTTTCAACTTTTTTAAAATTTAATTAAGGCTTAGTTTTACCCCTAATAACCCCTTAAAATGAATTAGGAAAAACTAGGACTACTTTACCCTTACTAAAATCCGAATTGGACTTTCGTCGATTCAACAACCCAAATTTTGAAAGGCATATTTCTCTCATGCGACATCGAAAATGCGCAAACTCGGCGTTGTTGGAAAGGTATTCCCAAGGGATTTCAGAAATCACCCTAAATACTACTGATCTAGGAGTTATGGCCGTTTGAAAATGATCAAAACTCACTTTTACACTTAGGAAATTATCTAGATTTCCTTATTTATTTGCGAAAAATGGTTATTCTTGGTTTCTTAGCTTATTATTAGTTATTTCAAGTTACGAGATGTTATATATGCAAAATTCTCTCATTTTCGAAACTTACTTAAGGAACTTATTTCAGTTACTACATTTCCTGAGTCAAGGAAAACGTGTTTTTTCTCCTCATCGAATAAATGAGTGACTGATTCAGGTGCCACAAATTACATGATAGGTAATTCTAATATGTTTTCTAGCTTTCAATCACATAAAGCACTTTCTCGTGTGACGGTAGTTGATGGTTCAACTTGTAACATCGTGGGATTAGGGACTGTTAAGCTAACCTCAACTATCACCTTGTCATTTGTATTATGTCTACCAAAGTTGGCCTTTAATTTGATCTATGTCAGTAGAATTACGAGAGACCTTAATTGTTATATCACATTCTTCCGTGATCATTGTTTGTTTCGTGATCTTATGCCAAATCAAGTAATTGGTAAGTGGCATATATCTGATGATCTCTATATTATTGATGAATGGGATGCTCGATTTTTTGCCTACTCCTGTGTTTGTCTCATTCGAAGAACATTGTTGGTTGGGACATCCATCATTACCTATATTAAAGAAGCTTTGTACCCAATTTCAAAATGTTTCTTCCTTAGTTGTGAGTCATGCCAATTCGGAAAACACCACCGCATCTCGGTAGGTCCAAGGGTTAATAAGTGGGTTGGGTCAACTTTTGAATTAGTTCATTCTGATGTTTGGGGACCATGTACTGTTGCTTCCAAATCTAGGCATAAGTATTTTGTTACTTTTGTGGATGATTTCTCTCGAATGACTTGGATTTATTGTATGAAGAGTCATTCTAAAGTGTTTCCTCACTTTTGTGCCTTTCATGCTGAAGTCAAAGCTCAGTTCAATGCTTCAGTATGTATTCTAAGGAGCTATAATGCCAAAGAATACATGTCAAAATTATTTCAGTCATTCATGAGACAACACAGTATTTTTCATCAGTCTCCATGTGTTGATACGCCATCTCAAAATGAAGTTGCTGAGAGAAAGAATAGGCATTTACTTGAGACATCTCGAGCACTTCTTTCCAAATCTATAGAAAACATGTGTCCATATATGGTAATTTGTTGTGCTTTCATTGTGGTCGTGATGACAATTTGAAGCAGGACTGTCCAGCTTCAAAAGTGATCCAAGATAAACTCTCAAAATATTCTAAACAGAGGAATAGAAATAAGAAGGGACTTTGTCAACAGAAGAACTTGCAGAAGAAGGGACCTGGTCAATAGAAGAACTTGCAGAAAAATAGACCTGGTCGTGCTGGTCAACAGAAGAACTTTCAGAAGAAGGGACCTGGTAGTGCTTCTGTTCCTAAGTTAAAAAAATCAATCTGCCTCACCATACAAAGAATTCTTTTATCACTTCTTTAACTACTTATTAGGAACTCCAACTAAAGTGGGTTCCCAAAGCTAACAAGTGATATGTTATTCATGTGAGAAGAACTAGCAGCAGTCAGTGTTACTTCATGGATAACGGATGCTCAAAGCACGTGACTGAGAAACTAAAGACTTCTTCTCTCTTAAGGCACTTCGAGGTGGAAGTGTCTCATTTGGAGATGGCAGAAAAGGTATGTTTTTTGTGAATGCATGATTGAGAAATCTGTGAAACACACTATTGAGGATATGTACTATGTCAATGGTGGAAGTACAATTTTTAAAGTATATCATGGATTTGTGATGAATGAAATAAAGTTCAATGCTTGCCAAAAAATGGGTTGTCATAATCTTGCTCTCTCAGATGATCTTGATAGAAAAGAGATGCAAGAACATGTGTATTGATGATCTAATTACTATTAGTTGTGACACTCTCACTTTCCTTGGTGCTGATGAGGTATGATAAGAGAGACATGCTCTTGTGAACGTTTCTCTTCTGCACAAACTTGTGTCAAGGGACCTGGTCCCCAACATGCACAAAATGAAATTTGCATATGAAAGAGGTTGTGGCATTGGTGTTAAAGAGAAACAGATCAGACCATCCTTCAGGTGGAATAAGAGACTTTTAATCTTCCAAAGAACTTTCGACTGAAGTGGTGAATACTACATGCTCTGTTACCAAAATAATGATATTGAGAAGTTTGATCTCAATATTGGTGAAAGAATAGTAGTGATACACTATTTCTCCATGAAGGCTTATTAGGGGTATAAAAAAATGGTCATGTGTTTGTTGATGAGTCTGGAAGAGTTTAGAAGTTGTAATAGAAAGAAGTTCCTGAGATGGAAGGGCTGCTTCAAAATCAGAGAGATGGTCTATATAGTGAGCTTGTTAAAGAATATCCTCTTCATGAATCCAAAAATTTCAAGGAAGCTAAAGCAGATGATGCGCCTGATGAGGGACCAAGTCCTCTAGACAGTACTGTACAAAGATGATGTAGTTCAAACTAATAATGTGAATGCTGAAGGTGAGATGAAGAAACTTATCAAGCTCAATTTGCAAGAAGCAATGTATGACACTCGGTTTCCCAACAAGCTGATAGGTAGTCCAAATTCCTCCTCAACAATGGCTTCAAAAGAGGTAAAATTGTCAAAACCCCTCTTTTTGAAATCATAAGGAAATGAATTGTTGATCATTCAAGTGTATATAGATGAAATCATCTTTGGTACTACCTTTTGAATTATTGTGTGAAGAGTTTGTGGCATTCATGGGTAGTGGGTTCTAAATAATCACGATGAGAGATTTTTTCTTAGAGCTACAAATTCAGCACACCTTGAAAGGTACCCTCGATTGTCTAGAAAAGCACATCAATGAACTGCTCAAATGGCGTAACATATTTAAAGTCAAGACAATGATAAAGAGGGATAATGTCATTAGGAAGCTTTGTAAGAAGGAAGATCAAGTGGCTGACATCTTCACTGAAGTTCTCGGAAAGGACCAGTTGTATACTCTCATAGGAGCTTAGCTACAGAGAAGAAGATAGCACAAAGTTCAAGGTCATTGATGTCTGATCAAAGAGTGGGACCTGGTAACAGTTTTGAGAAGTTACTGAAAAAGTTTCATGTTATGGCTGCCTAGAATCAATGATACTCTCATAGACAATAACTTGAAGCTGGATGCACATGTACCTGGTTCAGAATTCCATTCTTGTACAAATGAATCACATTTGAAGGCTACTGAGAAAATCTTGAGACATTTGAAGAAGACAGGGGACCTGGTCCTCTGTCCATCAGCAGACTTTTTGATTTGGAGTATATGGTGATGATTGATTATGCTGGGTATAAAGCTGATGAAAAGAGTACCTCAAGAGTGGATTATGCTATAGGCTGCTCTTTCACTCATAGAGAATTAAAAAGCAAGATAAAATTGCTCTTTCATCAATTGAGGAAATAAATGTAGCAAGTGTATCTTGATGGACTCAACTCTTGTGGACCCAGCAGCCTGAAGCTCATAAACATCTGGCTGAAATAATCAAGCTGATGATGAAATGCTAAAACCTTCTTAAATGGATCCTGCTGAAGCAATCAACTCCTTCATGACTATGCAAAGGGATCAAGTATCCTTGCTTTTCAGTTATGTGTGTTTTAGCAGTTTAGTTTCATACCTTTTGTAGGTATACACACATGGAAAAGGGGCTGAACCAAAAGGGAGTTCAGGACAGATCTATGCAATGACATTCAAACTACAGAGAGGGACCTGGTCCTCTGTCGAAGGTTAGCACTCTTAACATTGCAGTTTGATTTACATATGAGAACCTTGAAATTGCCAGATGTTTGCATTCAGGTATCTAAATGTTGTCCCATCTTTTGAATACCAAAATGATATTTCCTTTATCATTCTTATACTCCATATTTCTTTCTAGTTCCGTAGAAAAATCAATTGAACTTTCCAATATCAGAGTTTGTTTTTAAATTCTCTTTTCTTCTCTCTCAAAATACACTTCAATCTATTAAACCCTTTGCTCTTACTGGAGAATTCTCTCATGAAGATGTTTTAAGTGTGAAGAGGGACCAGGGACCCGATGAAATATGAAGAAGTGGAAAAGATGATGTCTAAAAAGGGAGAAGTTGATACTCTGAGAGCTCAAAGTATTCGGAATAAGACGGTGTTTGATTTTAAATTTTTTTTGGGGTTCCTCAATTATTGATCTATTCATTTAGGAGGACTTGAGTGAGTTTGTATTACCAATCTTTCTGTTATGAGGAACTCAGGCTTGTGTTGGAAGTTATGACAGTTGCTCTTGCTAACTGGGATATTGAAATGGGTTGTCTAAAAGTCTAGCTTCTAGAACAACACTGTAAGAGGGACCATGTGCAATAAAAAAAAGGGGGGGGGG
>NC_028645.1:56810002-56815218 GCF_001406875.1 Solanum pennellii | reverse complement strand
AAAAAGGGGGGGGGGGGGGGGAATTGACAGCCTTAAAGGTTCAACATTAAGGCAGGGCGAAAAAGAATGTGAGCTTTAGTCGAGGCTTCTAAAAACACCATGCAAAGGGGTACACTCTACTAATTCTATTCATTTGATTCTTTGCTTGTGAGTTATCTCTTCTCTTTTTAACTCTATGTCTGTCCTCATTCCTCTTTTTTGGGAATTATTCTAGTTTTCATTCGTACTCATATTTACAGTGTTTTGATGGCTGATCTTTTATTTATGGATGAAAAATGTCTTGCTTCTACTGCCTTGTCTCATTACTTTATGTTTTTTTACTCATGCTCAGTGTTGCCCAAGTAACCATGAATTTGCTTGAACCGCATTTTTGTCAACTTAGTTTACCGCTTTAACCCTTTTTTATGATATCAAAAGGGGTAAAGTTGTAAACGTAAGGTATGAGATCAGTGGTGTAAAGGTATGAGATCAATGGTGTTATAGCTGCTTGAAAAAGACATGGTCACGTCGATAGGGGGAATCAATGGCAACTACTTGAAGATATATGGGCATGCCGATAGGGTGAATAAATGTTGTCTTCCTAAAGAGGACCTGGTCCTATAGATAGGGGGAAGAAGATATTTGTCATTATAAAAAAGGGGGAAAATGCTATTTTTATGTTTTGATGATTTGACAAACTTTGGGGATGATGAAACTCCAGTTACCAAAGAGTTCTTGTTCATAGGGGAACTGGTGAATAAGTCCGTTATCATAAAAAAGGGGGAAAACGTTAGTTTGGAGCTGATATTATGTTTTGATGATTTAACAAACTTAGAGATCTGACAAGGAACCAGATCCTTGTTATTGGGACTGCTGACATTGAAATGAATGGTAAACTCAGTGTGAGGTAAATTTGTGTGTTATCAACAAAAAGGGGGAAAATGTTATATTCTAGGTGTTTTGATGAACCTTACAAATGCGGGACCTGCTTCCTAGTAGAGTGCTCTAGTACAGTTACAAATGGGGTAAAAGTGTAAAAGTTCTCATGTTAGGTGGTAGGTGAGTGTCCTACATCAATAAGAAGAGCGGATAAGATAATATGTTTAGGTATCTCACAGGCAGAGTTTCCTCCATCAGATACATAATGGGTTACAGCTATAAAGCTGTCATGTCAGATGTTGGTGAGGCGTCAATGTACTACACCAATCAGAATGGAGGAGCGTGTTTGTCCAACGTCAATTACTCTTTATGGTTGACTTAGTCAACATGACAAACAACAAATAAATTCATTCATCCAAAGAAGGAAGTCAGCCAGCAAGCCTTTTCAAGAACTCACAAAGAAGTTTGCAACAGACCTGGTCCCTACAAGACTGCGTTATGAAAAAGTGACAAGACAACTGTCAGAAAAGCTGTCACCTTTGATGCGGTAGGTGCACAACTTTTCCAACCGCAGGCCTTCAGCCAATGGGATGGTCTCAACGAATTTGTGGTGATTTATATTATCTCTTTCCAACAAACATAAATTCAAGACTTGACAAACTAAACTTGGATTTTCTCTGAAAATTCACAATCTTGAAAAGAAGGTCATCATCAAGGAAGAACATTGCTCAACTCAACAAAGTGACCTGATAGAGTGAAGAAGAGTCTTTGTTTTATTTAGAGCTTTGTGTCTATGTGCTTATATTGTAAATCTGATCCTATCTATAAAGGATTCAGATCTTGTTTCGGTTTGTAATAGTCTAAATCATCTAGAGTTAAGTGATTTAGTGGGCAACATTGTTGCTTAGGCAAAATCTAAATCATCCAAATGGTGGGGGGTTTAGTCGGCAGCGTGTAATCCTCTTAGAAAGATCTATATTAATCGATCAGGGTTAGTATAGTGAGCAGTGTTGTATCATCTCCAGCTCGTCTAAGTGATAAGGTGTATTACTTAGCATAGAGATTAGCAGGCTAGTCTCTTGGTGTAAAACTGTTTTTACTTTTGCTTTTGAGAAGATTAGTGAAACGCAGTTTGAAAAAACCTGTTGAGATAGGTCGTGATTTTACTCCCTTGAGCAAGGAGGTTTCCATGTAAAGTTGTTTGTTCGACCTTTACTTTGAGCACTTATTTTACTGTTTGTTATTGTAACTGTGCTGAGGACCTGGTCCCATTGAAACAGGTGGATGCTTACGTTTAGTTACTATTTTTGCTTAGTTAAGGAACCTGGTTCTTGACTGATTTGGTTGGTGCATACATTCCAACAACAAACATGTCAATACTAAAAAATAATGGAAGAGATTTCACTTGGACTAATGGGCACACTTGTAATAGAATTGATTGGGCATTGGTGATTGTTTAATGGATTTCTTATATGCATCCATTAGAAGTGAATATATTATATCTAGGGTGTTCTGATCATTTACCGCTTTGCATTAATTTGTTGCCATAGAAATAGGCCTTTTAAGTTTCTGAATCATCAAGCAAAACTTTAGAATTTTCAGAGTATAGTTCAGAGGGCTTGACAAAAAGACTTAGTATTTGGACAATGTATAGGGTATAAGAAAAACTTAAGGATGTGAAAAAAGCTTTGGAAGAATTGAATAGTTATGCATTTCATGGAGTTGAGACAATAATAAAAATGTATAGAAAATAAATATATGATATATAGAGTGTTATGATACAACCTGGACAAGCACATGACATCATTGAATTGGGGAAGGGGGGTTAAAGCAAACGTGGAGAAGTGGATAAATATCGAAGAGATCATAGTGAAGGAGAATTCAAGGGTTCAGTGGTTAAAACTGGGATGGAAACAGAACATACTTCCTTGTTAGTTTGAAAAATATAGTATCTCAAAATAAGATCACAAGCATAACCATAAGTACAGGGAGGTCTATAACTGGTAGAACTGAAATTGAGGTAGAAATTATGAACTTTTACAAACAGCTATTGGATCTTGTGACACACAACTGCCTGCTGTAAGCCAAATGATAATGAAAAATGGTCTAGTCTTGAATATAAGGCATCAAGCTCAATTGATTGCACTTGTGACCAGATAAGAAATAGCAATGGCATAGCGAGGTATAAATGATAACAAAGCTCTTGAATGTGATGGCTTTAATGGCCATTTTTTTAAAAAAGGCTTGGGAAAACATAGGAGAGGACATCACTGATGATGTATTACTGTTCTTCTTCACAGGTAAAATGTGTAAAGCCATTAATTGAACTATTGTGACCCTTCTACCTAAAATAACTCATCCTTTAAGAATATCTTATCCGAGTATATACTTATTTCATGTTGTACTTTATTGTAAAAATTATCCCAAAAGTGTTCACAAATAGGATGCAATGTGTGATGGAGGTCTCGGTGGATAAAACTCAATCGACTTTTGTACCAGCTAGTAGACTGTTTAATGATAACATCATCCTAAGTAATGAGTTAGTCTAAGGATATGGAAGGAAGGGAATGTGTTTGAGATGTATGCTTAAAGTAGATATGAATAAGACATTTGACTCTCTTGAATGGGGATAGCTTAAACTGATAATGGTGTACGTGTTGTTCCCTGGAAAAGATATATCAATGCAGTAGAACATTATCATATTCCATCCTCATAAATGGACACCATAGTACTCCTTTCCTTGCAAATAAAGGACTAAGCCGGGGGGATCCAATTTCCCCCTACTTGTTTGTATTATCTATGAAGTATTTGACAAGGCTGCTCAAGAAGTTGAAGCATGATCCTAACTTCAATTTCCACTCAAAATGTGAGAGAATGAAGATTGTGCAGCTCAGTTCTGTTGATGATATTTAACTTTTTAGTAGAAGAGACATTGTATCAGTTAAGTTGAGTTTGATCTTCTCCAAGAATTTTTCCTCGCTTCTGGGCTAGTTGCAAATGTTGACAAAAGATTCATTTATTTTGGAGGCGTGCCAACAATTGTATAAATAGAAATCCTCCAAGAATTAGGCTTCTCACAAGGATACCTAGCTTTTAGGTACTTGAGTGTCCCACTAAGTACTAAGAGAGTGCCTATCAGCCATTGGATTTATAAGATTATGAGTTGAACACACATATTTGGACTTCCGGGTTTATCTCTTATGCATTAGGGACTCAATTGATTAACAATATCTTGTTATCCATTCCGGTGTTCCGGTCACTAGTGTTTATACTTCCCAAAAGAGTTTCCAAATGTATTGAAACATTATGCAGGACGTTTTTATGGATAGAAGGGATAGATGCATCCAGAAAGGCATTGGATTCATGGAAACAACTATGTAGTCCTAAAACTGCAGGGCATTCAATTTATTGGATATCCAAACATGGAATAAGGCCGCAATAAGCAAGTTAATATGGAATTTGAGTACTAAAAAGATAGACTATGGGTGAAGTAGGTTCACATGTATTATGAGAAATAAGGGTCCTTGGAGGTATCCTATCACCTCACATGCTTCATGGATGGTGACAAAAATAATTCAAGTGCATAAAGAACCGGAGATTATTGGCTGGAATAAGCAGTTTATCAAATAGATTTCCAGAGGCTGGAATGGAGTAGCCTTACTTGTAATAAAGCAGTTTGTCATTATTTTTTGTAAATTCCTAGCATTACAAAGCAGGTTACCCGCGCAAGGGATCAATCAGCAACATACGGATGTGTGGAAAATGTCCAATGTGTACTATGTGAAGCTGAATATGAGAGTCATAATCATATATTCTTTCAATGTTTGTTCTCATCTCAGGTATGGCATAAGATGATCTATTGACAAAGTATCAATAGAGATGCTCAAGAATGAGAACGGGAAACCTTTCGGGAAAATACGCACGGCAAAGGCAAGAGAGAAAGAGTTGACATATATAAAATGACATTGGCTGCAAGGGTCTATCTTATTTGAAAGGAGAGGAATCAAGTAATTTTCTAGAAGATAACAAGAACCCTTGCAATACTGGCAAAATAGGTTGTTTAAGAGGTGCATATGAGAGGAAGAACAAAACTAAGAGTGTGTCTCATGTTTGGTTGGGGTAAAAGTTTTGGAAAAATGTTTTCCAAATCAATTCATTTTCTTCAAAATTAAGGAAAATGACTTTCCTTCAAAAATTAAGGGAAACATTTTCCAAAGATCTCCTCCAATTACAAATTACATTTTTTTGGAAAAACATCAATTGTAAAAATATGTTTTCAATTTCAAAATTTTATTTTTTTCACCAGATCTTTTACCACCCCGGCCCCCCTCCCCTAACACCACCCCCTCCCCAAAAAA
>NC_028645.1:56798733-56809348 GCF_001406875.1 Solanum pennellii | reverse complement strand
CACAACTACCCCCACCCCCTATCACCACCATCCAAAAAAATTGTTTTTTAAAAAATATTATCAATTTCATAAATTATTTTTATTCTAGTAAAAATAAAAGATGTTCCTCAAAAATATGTTTCGTTCATAAATCAAACACTAAAAATCATTTTCGGAAAATATTTTTTACTCACCAACCAAATATGAGAAAATAAGTCCAAAATCTACTTGTTTTCCAGGAAAATATTTTCTAGAAAAATATTTTTCCATGGAAAACATTTTCCTTTATACCAAACACACCCTAAGACTAAGCTATGTATTACGTACTCTGAATTTTTACCCAATGTAGGTGTAAGATAGTTATCTAGATTGGTGATATTGTAGTAAGAATCTGATAGTAGTGGGAATTGAAAGATGCTGCAAAATTGGGAGTTGTTGTTGCTGATCTGTAATGCTTATTTGGTAATGAAATATTTTCTTTACAAAAAAAATCTTGATTTTCATTGAGAGATTTTATCCAAATATCTAAGTATTGCAATACTTAAATATTTATTTTTACCGTAATAGAATACAAAATGTACTTATTTAAAAAAAAGAAAGAAAGAAAGAATGAACTAATGAAGTATATAGGGATGATGTTCCAGAGCAAAGTAATTTATGAAGTTAATTTAAAGCTAAATTTGTTGGTCAAGATGATACACCCATGTTTAACGAACATTGCTTTGTACAATATTTTAAAAAATACAGATCCAAAATAGTTTGTCAAATCGCATAATGATAATATCCTCGGCGAAAATGGTGTGAGTGTAACATGAATTGGGCATCAAGAGACAATAGTGGTTTAGGTTCCACCATATTTTATATTACAAATAGTAAAAAATAATTTATATATGTTGGTGCATAAATTATTTCTAACACCACTATTCGAGGGGGTGAACTGCTCATTTTTAGATTTTTTAAAGAATAGTTGACTTATAAAATTTATTAATCAACTATTGTACGTTAGCATAGATAAATAATCATGAATGATAGTGCATAAAATATACTTGACACGAGATGTTTCGATACTGGTTGAGATCCAATAGATCTTATGTCCAGTCCTTTTGGATTGAAAGTATACTTGACACGAGATGTTTCTATACTGGTTGAGATCCAATAGATCTTATGTCCAGTCCTTTTGGATTGAAAGAGTGTCATCTTCTAGCCTTTGTGAACTTTGTTGTGAGTACAAGATTGAAAGATTGAGTATAATTCCTATGTCTACACTCAATTTTTTTTCTCGCTCTTTTTCTTTTGATATAAAGCCCTATCAATAATATTTTTCTCTCCTCTCTTTTTTGTTTACATAGCAGAAACTAATAAATATAATGCTTGTTAAAATAGAGTAGAGAACATGAGGTAATTAATACTTGTTGTACAAGTTCTTTTCTTGGCACCACTTGTGCTTTTATAAAGTGGTCGAGACTTGAATCTTCTTTTGTGAAGAGATAGCAACCAAGAGAATTGATCTTTGGAAAGAGGTAATTGAAAATCTTATTTTCCAAGAATAAAGTGAAGACTAATTGATCTTAGGTGTATTTATATGCCTAGGAATTTAATAATACCCATATTAGAGCCAAGTTTAAAATCAATTCGTGTTTATTTATAGTCGTATCAAGTCGTTTGAGTTCATTTATACTAACCTATATGATTAGTGGTGTATGTGAGCTTAAATGGAGAAACGAGCACTGAAATGGCATTGGGAATCAAAAGAGGACCCAAGTGACAGAATGAAGAAATAACTATCAAGGCACATCTGTATCCTCTCTGTGTCGCGAAGAGGGATGTTATTTTTTGCTCGTGAAATGATTTTGTTGAGATAGAAGGCTCTGTTTCCTCTCTGAGTCGCAGAGAAATACTTTAATTTTGTTCCCAATGAAGTATTCTGAGGCAGAAAAGTCCGTGGAGTGACCGCATCGCAGAGAAAATTGTTTTGTCATGAAGTAAATCTCAGAAACCTCTCTGTGTCACACTTATGTGTGCCAGATTTGGCCGATTTGATTTTAGTATAAATAGACTAATATTTTATTTTATTAATTATTCTTTTTTGTTGGGTTTTGGAAGAATGATGATTTGAGAGTTGTTTCATTATTTTTTAGGGTTCTTTCCTAAACTCTTTTACTTTTGAACTTTTTATGATAATTAAACATTGCTTGATCAAAACTACTATTATCAGTAGCAAAATACCCTAGTGTTAGGGCTGTGGCTATATGATGATTGCAATTTATTAAGGTTTTATGGATTGCATTTAACTTTAATATGAATTTCTCTTATGTTCTTGTTTTTCTTATTTCGTGCCAGATCACCATTCAAATAAACACATTGTATGAATTGAACTAAGGAGAGAAATAAAAGGATAGAAAGTGGGGCATCAAGAGCGTGATTTTCTCTTAATAATTAGGGTTAATTTGTATCTAGGTTAGGATATCCTAGAAACCATGCTTGGTCATTATACAGGAAGAAATTATAATGCTCGGTACTTGGTCCAACATATCCCCCGCTCAACGATGTAGTTAAGTTGTAATTTATCGTAGGCGATTAGAGGTCAGGAGACCATAATCATAAGTTTAACCATGTCATCATTGATACGATAGTTGATAAACATCCTTTTAAATACAGTAAATTGGATGAGTCCTGATAAGAGTTGTAGCCCTGGACTTTGCCCAATCATTGTTTGAAACCCTTGAAATTTTTGCACTTGTTTAATCTTGGTTAACTTTTAGATTCTTAAATAAATCACTCTTGAAATCTTGATAACACTTGTGCTTATAACAATCCAGTTATTCTAATTGTAAGTCTTTATGGGTACGATGCTCAACTCTTTATAAGACCCACTTTAATACTTGAACGACTACGTACACTTGTGTGTTCTATTTGGGCGCAAAAAGTTTTTGGCGCCATTACCGGGGACTTTAGTATTAGGAAGTATTAGATTTTTGTTGATTTCTGAAGTTAGAAAGCAAGTGTTGACAACTTGATCTTAACAATTCATTTTGCAAGTTGTATTGAATTTCCAAACTGGAAAATGATCAGGGATTGGTAAAATCTCTAGATGAACCAGAAAGATTCGTTCATTATCGAAGAAGGCAAAGGCGACTCACTTACCCAGTCCCTATTGTTGGTTCATTATCGAAGAAGGCAAAGGCGACTCACTTACCCAGTCCCTCTTGTTGCTAGTGAACCATCATCTTTGGTAACAAGTGTTAAACAAGAAGAACCTACAAAAATGGTTTAGATGAAAGTAAAAGACGTGACAATCCCACGTACCACCAATGTGAATTTATGCATTCAAAAACCTGAAGCTGGTGGAAGGTTTGAACTAAAGAAGAGTATGGTGCAACTATTACACACTAATGGGCTGTTCACTAGTCTGTCGCATGAGGATCCAACGGTCAATCAGTGATATTCCTTACACTGCAGCTGGAGTGAATGTGGATTATGTGAGGCTCACTTTATTACCCTTTTCTCTTCTTGGGGAAGCAAAAAGATGATGAATTTTGAGCCGTTAACTCGATTACCTCCTGGGACAATCTTTCTTAGAAGTTCCTTATTATATTTTTCCCATCTAGAAAATAGCTAAGTTAAGGAGCATTCTGAGTTTCCCATAAAATGGAGGAGAGAATTTATACCAAGCTTGGGATAGGTTTAAATCAATGTCGATGAGTTGTCCACACCATTATCAGGATAACGAGGTGTTGATCCATACATTCATTGAAAGATTGGAGCCTAACACCAAGATTTTACTTGATTCAACTGCAGGTGGTTAGGATTTTGAGAAGACTTATGTTAAGCTATTCACCTTGCTGAACAGGATCTCACAGGGTAACCCCAAATGGAACGAAGGAGGAGAGAAATCCGTGATACTGAAAACCGCAGGCATGCTACAAGTATATGTAGTAACTGCTTTAACTACACAGGTTGATGTAATGTAGAACATGGTGAACAATCACTTCAACAATCTATCATTGGGACAACAACCGACTCAGGTAAATATAGTCCAACAACCACTAAGTGGTGTGAAATTTGTGGAGGATGTGATCATAGTACAGAGGTATGTGGTCCAAACTCAGATTTTGTGAATTTTATAGGGAATGCACAACAAGGAGGAGGCCAATAGTACTATGTATTTCCTACATTCCTAGCTGGCGTAACCATCCAAATTTTACCTCTACATGAGCATGGAAGAGATGTTGAAGAAGAACATGGTTGATCAAGCTCAGTTATTTTTTTATGTGAGAAATAATCAGCTAGATACACAGAATTTGGAGAAAATTTTGGACAGTTTGCTAGTGCCCGGACCTACGACTCGGACATTAAAGGTTGTTTTATACTTATATTTTTTGGTGATTTGTATCTGCCAAAATCCCCATTTTATGTCAAACTTACTATAAATATTAGCTTTATAAGTTCTTTTAAGAAGATCACGTTTGTTAGGTATGGGTTACCTAATACATTTTAATACCTTATTAATAGGCTAGACGTTGGCAAACCCATACTTTTACTTTGGATTAGCTCAGACTGTGTGTGTCGTAGATCCTGACTCGGAGGGTGTTATTCTTTTTATCTTGATGTATTTTTTTAAATAATGAATTTGTTGTAAAAGTAGATTTATTCTAAATATACTTTTATCTTTATATGGTCACGTTCCTCTTTGGATATACTATTTAAATATGGAAAAATAATCTTTTTTCCTATGATAGTGATGTGAATTCTATCTAATTTAGCAGTATATGGTCTAGCCTTATATTGCCCAGATAGATGGCATCCATGCCAGTTTACTAGGGAAAAAAATCTTATATTCCCTTACCTAAACTGTATATTAAAGGTGAGAGTAATTTTTTTTGGTAACCGATGTAAATTACCATTAACAAACAAAAACCAAATACACCTAAAGATTACTCAATCCCCTAATCACCCTCTAAGAAAGGTATTAAGAGAGTTAAGCCTCATATAAAACTCTAATTACACAAATCACTCCAACAACAAACTATACTTATTTGCCTTTCTAGACTGTTGAACTACCTCAAGTATATCTACAATCCTTCTTAATTCGTGTCACAGACGTATCTGTATTTATAGTGATGCCTTTAACCGATTTCCAATTCCTTGCTCTCCAAACCTGGTATATCATTGCTCCGCACAATGCAGCAATAAGCTCCTTGTGAAGTTGTTTCCAATTTTTCCTTCTGAGTCTATTTAGAATATGTTTGACTGTTCCAGCAGGAATAAGTGTTCCAGACCAATGTTGCATTTCGGTTTAGACTCTCACTATCCATTCACAAGTAGAGAAAAAGTGAATATGGGTCTCCTCTACTGATTTCTCACACAAACAACATGTGTCATCTTCCACTGGAATATTTAATCTCTTGAGTCTCTCTTTGGTTAGTAATCAATCTTGCACAACCAACCACAATATGAATCTATTCTTAGGTTGAGAAAATCTAGTCCAGAGTAATTCAGCCACTTTAATTCTAGCATGTTGCCCCAATAGTGTATTATAACTTTGTGTGAGTGAGTACTTCCCCTCGTAAGTGAGCAAGTAAGCACCAGATGAATACCAAATCTGCATCTCTACTTTCAAGGCATTAACCTTCTTCCAGTACCAACTTGAGTCCAATGGTGGAGTATGTATCCTTATGTTATCGTTGTTTTTCATATATACTCCATGTACCCACTTGATCCATAATACATCTTCCTTCACTGCAAGTTGCCATAGCAGTCTACCAATAGAGGCCATATTCCATAACTTATTACCTTTGACGTTCAAGTCACCAAACTTTTTAGGAATGCAGACTTGTTCCCATGAAACTAATGGCACTTTTCTTGTTTCCGCAGTACTTCCCCACAAATAATCTCTACATCTTTTATCCAAATTCTTTAATATACTCTAAGGCAATATGAATACGGAACTCTAAAAGCTATGTATTGAGAAAAATACAACATTAACTATTTGAAGTCTATTTGCATAGGACAATTGCTTCGAATAAGCACTATTGATCTTAGATGTTATCTTGTCTATCAATTATTGACACTCCATATTACTCCAACCCTTAGAAGACAAAGGTAATCCTAGATATCTTATAGGAAGGGTACCTAAGACGAACCCTGTCTTCCTCACTAGATGATATTTGGTCTGGTCATCTACTCCTGCCAGAAACAGATAAACAAATTGGACTTATCCATATTAGCTTGCAAGCCTGTGACATCACTAAAATGTGTTAGTGCCTCCATTTGTCTAGATACAAAATTAATGTTGCCTTTACAAAAGATCATAAGTTCATCTGCAAATATCAAGTGTGTGAGTTTGAGATTCTTGCACATAGGATGATACTGAAAATCGGACAATTGTCCCATACACTTCAATGTTCTTGACAAATACTCCATGACAAGCACACAAAGTAGTGGAGATATGGGATCGCCTTGTCTGAGTCCCCTTTTTCCAGCGAAACAACCATGCCCTTCTCCATTAATTTTAACTGTGATTATACAAGAAGTTACACAAGTCATAATCAAATGACTGAAACTAGTTGGAAACCCATACCCCATTAGTGCCTCCTCCACAAATTCCCAACTTACCATGTCATAGGCCTTCCTTAGGTCAATTTTATTAAAACATCTAGGTGTACTCTGTCTATTATAATGTTTGAGGATGTCATAATAAATTAAGGCATTATGTAGCATTGATCTTCCTTGACACATGCAGATTGATTTTCTACCACAATAGTTCATATCACCCCTCTCAACCTTTGGCAAATTACTTTGGAAATGCATTTATACAGTATGTTACAACATGTTATTGGTCTAAACTGGCCTACAAATTCTGGATTGTTGACTTTAGGAATCAATGCAATGTTAGTAGCATTCAACTGTTTCAGTAGCTTTCCATTTGTGAAAAGTTCAAGAACGGCAGTAATGATGTCATCACCTATAATGTCCCAAACTGCCTTGAAGAATCCACTTTCATAACCATCAGGACCAGGGCTTTTATTACTGTCAATATGAAGTAGAGTTGTTTTCACTTCCTTAACAGTATATGGTTGCAAGAGTTGTATTTGGTGTTCATTACGAAGCAAAGGACCATTCTTAAGGAGGCACGTAAAAGTTGGTACTCTGACTGTAGTCTTTTTACCAAGTAAATCTCATCAGAATTAGAATGTCAGTTACCCTGATCATCTTTGAGTTGGGTTCTTGCATGTTGCAACCTTCTATACTTAATAACTGAGTAGAAATATTGCGTGTTGTCATCTCCCAATCTAATCCATGTCGCCTTGCTCTTCTGCAGGAGGAACATTTCTGCAAGAAAAGAAGATTTTTTAGATTTAACAAATTTTATCTTTTCATCATGTTGAAGTACCAGGTTCAAGGGGCTGGATTGCAAGGCTTTTTGAGCTCGACTCTAAATCTCTCTATCATCATTTGACTCTGTGACAATGTTTCTAAAGTACTGTGAATTAAGAGCTTTCAGGTCATTCTTGAGTAACTTCAACTTCCTCACTATTTTCCACATATTACAACCATCAATATGTACACCCAACCCTTCTTCACAATATCTATGACGGTTGGATGTTCTGCCCAAACATTACAATATTGAAAAGCTTTCTTTCTCTTCATGTTTTGACCATCCAAAACTATTTTAATAGGGCAATGATCGCTAATTCCTTCTGGCAGATTAATAACACTATATGAACGCATGGTATTCAGCCAAGCAGAATCGATAAAGGTCCAATCTATTTTTGAAAAGATTTTGTGATCACTATTATGATCATTCCATGTGTACTTTTATCTCTAGTGTGGTAATTCTATCATCCCACAAGTATCAACACAATCTTGATATTCAAAAACCTCGGACCAAGTTACCAGATTACCACCCAATCTATCATCCATTTTCAATACTGACTTGAAATCTCCCAGAATCATCCATGGTTTGACACAACCCGAACTATGGTGAACTAGAGCCTCCCACAATTATCTCCTCCCTTCCCTTGTGTTATATGCATATACCACTGACATCATATATTTAAGTTGAAAGGGAACATAACATACTTCATATGTAATCACATGTGCAGAAGATGAAATGCATGTTACTTTGTAAACGTCAGGCTTCCAGACTAACCAAACTCTACTATTATAACGAGATTCCAAGTTTGTAGTATACTGCCAGCCTCCAAACATATTTATTAGCTATAGTTTCAATCTTTTTACTCTTTATTTTGGTTTCCAGTAATCCCATCATTCCTACTTGCTCATTATTGCAAAGGATTTTAGCCTCCTTTTGCTTATTAGGGCTATTCAAGCCCCTCAGGTTCCAACAAATCAAATTAACCATTTCCAGATTGAGGAATGGTCGTCCCACCCACACTTCTTCCACTTGTTATTATTACTCTGTCTGTGTATGATTTTTGCAATACCTGATATGTGTTCTTGCTCACCACTTCCTTAACTTCTTTGGTGTTATCCAAGCTATGATTGTCTTCTCTTTGTTCTGCCCTTGCTGTTCAATTTCTCCTTGATGTTTCTTAGCATGTTTCTATTTTTTCCTGGACTTGTGTTTCTGTGAATCAACTTCTACACAATGAGCCGTCGGTGCAACATCTGAAGTTACTTCCATTGGTGTAACTTGTTTCACTGGTTCTTGTCTTTGCACTAAGGCCTTCTTCTTTCTACAATCTTCTTCAGAATGACCATATTTACTTCAAAAATAACACAAGGTAGGCTTCCATTCATATAAGACCTTCTGTTCCACAATTAAATCTCTTTCATTCTTGAACAAAATGAATTCTGGTAGTTTGGCATCCATCTGAACTTCCACCAGTAGTCTTGCAAAATGCAGCCCTTTCTTCTTTTCTGTATTGTGATCCACCATGAGTGGTTTGCCGACTAGACTACCCAATTTGCTCAAAACTTTTTGACTCCAGTATTTGAAGTCCAAACCTGGTAACTTAATCCATATGGGTACTGTATATGACTCATCCTTTGTAAATTCTATATCAGGATTCCAGGATTTCACAATGAAAGGTTTGTTATCGAAATGATAAATTCTTCCCTACAAAAGTTCACTCTTAGCTTCAGCATCAAATTGAACCAAGATTATGCCATTCTTCAACATTGAGAATTTATTAATCCCATAAGTAGACCAAATCATTTGTACATAGCCATTTACCACATCGGATGGAGGATGTGCTCCTAGTATGCAACAAAAAACAGTTGTTTTCCAGTATTTTATCTCAGATTTAATATCTCCTAACTCAACCACAGTGATAGGGATTTCACCTTGCATCTCAGGAGCCACATAATCAAACTTAAATCCAGCATTTGATACTTTAGATATATCAATTATCCCAAATAGATGCCTTGCTAGTTGGATTTCTGTCTCAACTTGGTCAGCCCAAGATATACCACCACTATTCGAAGGAAAAAACTTACTTGAGCTTGTTGATGTGTGTACAACTTCAGCCTAGTGTATACAACTTCAGCCCAGTGTATACAACTTCAGCCCTGTGCTCTGGTGCTAACAATTATGAGATTTTCGTTGTAATTTTTGGCGATGTTTTTGGGTTATTTAACTCTGTTTCAACTTGACTGTTTTCTTGGAGTACAGTTGATTGACACTTCTTGCCGCGATGTGCTTTTCCTAGCATTTCTTCCTGTGCCATTTGTGCCTTCAAGGTCGATATGCATTCTGTCTTCCCCATGGCCAGCATACATTAGTTAACATGCGCCGAGAGAGAAAGCATTACTTTTAAAATAAATTTACTTTCCCACATCAAAAGAAGAGGCAGACGTATGATGCACACTTCTATATATGGGATGAACTGTTTATATTCAAGCAGGAACCTGATAAGATAGTGCGAAGGCGTGTAGCTGAACAAGAGGCAGTACAAGCGTTAGAGAGTTGTCAATCTTCGATATATGGTGGACACCACGCGGGCAAACACATTGCACATCATGTAGTGCAATATGGTTTATTTTGGTTTATTCTGGTCTACTCTATTTAAAGATAATGCTATGTTTGTGAAGGGTTGTGATCAGTGTTAAAGGATGGCCACTATATCTAGAAGGCATAACCATTGAGCAACATACCTGAATTGGAGATCTTTTGTGTTTGGGGGATAGACTTCATGGGACCTTTGATACGCTCAAACTTACTTCTCAAATAAGAAGTAAAGCGGTCGTGTAAAGTAAATAACCCAACTAGTGATGTTGGGATCGTTCCCACGAGGAAAATAGTCTAGACTTAACTTCAACTTGTTATTACTATTGTTTGGTCAATGACTTCCTTGGAATGTAAAAACAATAAAAGGGGGGGTTTATATTTCTAAATGAGTGAAAATAAATAACGAACTTGAAAGAGACACTTAACAGCTTTGACAGTTGTATTTTAATCAATTAATCAAAGTAACTAGGGTTTACGTGTTCCCCACAGGTTCATAACTTGATAATTCTAACTATAACAAGTCTTTCCTAGTATCTTGCATGCAAAGTGATAAGTTATGTATTTCTAAATCCTTGGTCCGGCATCTAGAAAATCTCACTCCGCACCTTGGTCCGGCTACGTGTGTTGCTTTCCTAACCCTTATCTTTACCTCATATTAAGCAT
>NC_028645.1:56732566-56797103 GCF_001406875.1 Solanum pennellii | reverse complement strand
CCCACACTTGGTCAGACTTCCCCATCTTCCTTCAGCAGCTTCACTACGCTGCCACCTACGGACCGTCACAAGCACGACGGACCGTCATAAGCTCCGTAGGTGGTCTCTTCTGCATTTCTTCGCTCAAAATCTCCGCATTCAGCGTTGGACAGATTTCCTGCAAAACAAAAAAGAAACTTATATAAAAATTAGCACAAAAAAGGCTTTTGGACACACTAAACTTAAGGAAAAAGTATTAATTATACCGTGAAACCACGGTATATCAACCTTCACTATCCTCTCATGCAAATCAATACATCTTAGTGATAGTGACTACGTGCCTAAGTGGATGGAAGCAATTGTATTGCCATCTAATGATACAAAGGTGGTAATGAAATTCATCAGTTAGCACATCTTCACCAGGTTTGGAACTCTAAGGGCAATAAAAAATGATGGAGATACGCACTTTATAAATAGTTCAGTGCAAAATTTGTTGGCCATATATGGGGTTAGACACAAGGAAGCTACAACTTATCATCCTCAAATTAGTGAGCAGGTGGAAGATTCTAATAGAGAAGTGAAGAATTTCCTTCATAAGACTATGAATGCCCTAAGAAAAGACTAGGCTAGCAAATTAGATGATGCATTGTGGGCATACCGGACTGCATACAAGACACCGATAGGACTTCACCTTATCAAATGTTGTTTAGAAAAGTTTGTCACCTCCCAATTGAATTAGAGCATAAAGCATACTGGGCCATCAAAAAGTAGAATCTGGATGTTAAGTTAGCAGGAAATAAAAGGATAACGCAGTTGCATAAGTTAGAAAACTTTATGCTCCACACCTATGAAAATGCCAAATTATACAAGGGGAAGACCAATAGGTGGAATCACAAGCATATTGTGTCACACATCTTTGAGCCTGGTCAATTGGTGATGCTATTTAATTCAAGATTGAAGTTGTTCCCCGAAAAGCTTCGGTCTAAGTGGAATAGTCTGTTTGAAGTCGTGGGGATGACCCAACATAGTGCTTTGGAGCTACGGAACAAGGATAAGATCTCTACTTTCCTTGTGAGTGGTCAACATGTGAAGCATTGCTTTGGAAATGATGTAGATTGAGAGATTGAAGAACTCACATTGAATGACGAGTAAGTCATAAGATGGGTTGTGTCGGCGACGTTAAACGAGACCCTGCACGAGAGAAACCCGTGATCCCTTGTAATAGTTAAGCTTTTTATTTTATTTTTTTGTTATTTCAATTCATAGGAATTAGTAAAAAAATTTTGTACATAGAAAAGAAAAAAAAATATGAGTCGTGCCACGACGAAATCTAAGGCGTTGGATGGGAGGCAACCCACCGTGTTTGTACTAATGGGTTTCAAGCTTAAAATGTGCAGGAATCAGGAATTAACACCTAGGCCTCGCTTGGAATCAATTTCTAGGGCGAGGCACAATGGTTTGTGACCATCTCGCGTCACGAAGGAGGCCCCAAGATTGTGATTCGAGGAGGAGTGATTTTTACATCACAAATAAGGAAGCTATATGACACCTTCACGTCGCAGATGGTTTTAAAATTTTGACCATCGAGGAATAATTATTCTCTCGAGATAGTAGACTCCATGATGCATCCACGTCGTGAAGAAAGGTACCAAATTTGTGCCTCGCCTGGAATTTATTTTCCATAACAAGGGAGAATGGTTCATGCCACTTTTGCGTCGTGCTCCCAGATAAGGAATTTTAATTTTCATTAAATTACACAAGTTTTACCCATTTTATTTAAAAAATAACTAGACGCATTTCCTTTTAACCCCCCAAATCTATCACAAGACCCCATTCTCTGCCTTTTTCACTGAGATCTTTCCCTTTTCCCTTACCCCTTGCAAATTCTCAAGCATCATTTCATAATGCGAAATTGATTTTCTAGCCAGCCATCTCATTTTTCTCTCCTTCTTTACGTCTTAAGTATGTTTTCTATTCCCCGAATCTCGATTTTCTTCTATATTTTTGTTTAAAATGGTAAGTGTTGTTATGTTATTATTGTTCTAATGAGACGTCATGGGGGTGAGTTAAGGGGAAGGTGTAATTCTCTTTATGCTTGTTAATGTAGTTTGAATTCTTGAGTGGAACTACTTTAGTGTTTATTTACCGGTGGGCATAAGGTATCTAGGGCAGTGAATGCAATGCTTTATAATCTTAAAGAGAAATTACTTGATGTGTTTGTCAAAAGTGTTGGGTTCGAATTGGTTGTGCATGCTAGTTGGTGAATTAGGGTACGTTGTCTAAATAAAATCATCGGTTTCATGTTGTTGTAATGGGTATTTTGAAGTCTGAGTAGATACCCTTGATTATTATTGGGTGAATCTTGGTTCGGATGGTTGTTTACATATGCTTGTGTGATAACAAGTTGCTGTTATATGATTGGATGAAATTGGTTCCCTCATGTAAATTGTGTAGGATTTTGAAGTCTGAGTAGAAAGTCTCTCTGATTGTGATTGTGTGGTACACAGGTCTGAAATTGTTACATGAGTTATATGTTGTGAAGTCTTGAGTAGCTCTGATAGTTTTATGCAACATTTAAATGGGTAGTAGTTTATTTTTCTTGTTGTGTATGTTTGTTCACAAGTGGGAAGTTTGCATACTGAGGATGGAGAATGAATTGAAATAAGTATGGGGTGGTGTTTGCACACCACCCATATCTTTGAGTGTCGTGTAGGTTGTTTGAGCTGAATTGACAATTGCTTGCAGACAATCGTGTCTTAAGATCAATCACCCGAAAATGAAGTTGCAAATCTAGCAAAATAAAATGTGTTCGAATTGGGAGAAATGTACCTCTAACACCTGCAGTACCTAGGGTCAAAACCAGGTGATTCAGGGTGAAAACTGATGTCAAAGAAGGAAATATATGGTGGAAGAAGCACACCGAAGCAAGGTATTTTTCTGATGTGTGTATTGACAAGGACAACTTGGCGCACTGAGGCGTATCCGTGAGTTGCATATGGAGTTTGGAAAAGGGCCTAAAATACTCTCGAAGTATTGGAAATGGTACAAAATTACCCTCCATCCACCTATTGGCTCCAAAATACCCTTCCCACCCACCTATTGGCTCCAAAATACCCTTCCCACCCACCTATTGGCTCCAAAATACCCTTGTCATCCATCTTTGGGTTCAAAATTGACCACTTATTTAACAGTTTTAAAATTAAACTATTTATATATATTTTTAAATATGTGGCACTCAACTATTGTTATAATTTAATTTATCAGTATAATTTATAAATCAATCCACTACCCACTTATTACTAATTAAACCCCACAAAATTAATAAACCCGTCACATTACTAATGCAACAACAGGAAAGCTACTGCCAATAAGTATTTTTAAAAATTTGAGGCAAAAATATCTATAGAAGTAAATTATCATATATTCAAGTGTCTAAATAAAAATTACCGATAAACATAAAAGTATGACTATGTTCATCTTAATTATTCTTTCATCTCAATTATGTGATGTTATTTCATAGATAATTTTTTAAAAAAATAATATATTAAAGGTTTTAAAACAAATCATAAATATTTATAAAATTATATTTAAAACAAGTGCATGAATTAATCATACATTTCGAATTCAAACTTGAAAGAGAATCCTATTGAAAGTGTCCTCCTAAATAAGCGAATCAACTTGAATTTAATTGGGGCTTCGATTCGGACTCAAATAATTTTGTATGTCATTTTAAGGAATCTATCATTTCGTCGTGTTTTAGTAGTGTTTATGACGATTTTGATATTATAATTGGTTTATTAATTTGGTGGGGTTTAGTTAAAAATGAGTGGGTAGTGGGTTGGTTTAAAAATTATATTAATAAATTAAATTATAATCAATAGTTGAGCACTAATGTCTTAAAAAATATTTAAACAATTTAATTTTAAAATCATTAATAAGTGGTCAATTTTGAACCCAAAGGTGGATGACAAGGGTATTTTGGAGCCAATAGGTGGATGAGAAGGGCATTTTGGAGCCAATAGGTGGATGGAGGGTAATTTTGTACCATTTCCAATACTTCGAAGGTATTTTAGGCCCTTTTCCATATGGAGTTTATCTTCGCAGAGCCGGGAGAGCAATTTAAAAATGGTACTTGAGTTTTACGCCAATTCGGTGCCAGACATGAGATCTCATTTGGTGACTGTGCGGGACACAGAGGTAACTATCACTCCTGCGGTCCTGAACAACATTGTTGGGACTTAACCTGATGCTGACCCACTGGTGCTTACTGGGTTGAACATACGCCCACCATACCGGGCCCTTCGACATGCTCTTTATGGCCCACAGTCGATGGTGCAATGGACTAAGCATAGTGGGAAGAGATATAACCAATTTCTCCCTTATGCACACATGCTTAGAGAGGCTCGAGTTTGGTTGAAGATTGTGATGCACTATTTGATACTGGGGCTACACTACACGGATATCACCCAGGACAGAGTCTGTTTGTCTACGCCTTGATGATGCCCACAGAGTTGAACATAGGGGTTTTCTTGAAACCGGCGATGCAGAAAGCTCGGGTTCATAAAGAGCATAGGTATGCTTTTGGTGGTCCTTTTACCAAGTTGTGTCGTGTTGCAGGTGTTCTGGAAGAAAATGTGGATTGTATGGAACCCTTATTCCCAACACTGGTTGACATCACTAGGACCAAAAGGCCTGAATATGAGTTTGGTCCAACTCTCACCACTGCAGAGCGTCATAGACGCGATGAGCTGATTATGATGCGGATGTATGGCCTTGAATTGTTGCGCCACTAGAATGGTTACCGGGATTCCAGTGACGTGCAATTTGGAGATGTTGATCGGTGATATCCGCTGAATTCCCATGCCAAGGACCTAATTGGCATTGGTCCTGAGTTTTGTGAGTGGTTGATGAGATATTTTGACCCATGAGGAGCGACTGCGTACTAGCTCAAATGTAGGGTCCGATTGTGATAAGGAGGTGAACCCCGATTTGGTCGGTGATGAGGCCAAAGGGGGTGATGTTGTAAAGGATTGATCAGGGAATGTTTTCACCTTACCTCTAATATTATTTTGATATTTGTGAAGCACTGGGGATAGTGCTAATGTTTAAGTGTGGGGTGAGGGTTACAATCATCTCTGATCTATTTATATTATTGAACATTGTTAGAGTCTGTATTTTATTTTTTGTTTTATTTTAGGTTCTTTGGAAGTTGTTTTCTATTCTTTGGCCAAGGAAAGTCCCTTTGAACCGTCCAAAATACAAAAATATTTTATCTTTTTAAGATTGAGTAAGTAGTCGTAGTTGAGTCCCTTTGCCCAATAATAGATGGATGACAACCCTCTTAAAGAGTAATTTTTTCATTGAGTTTTAGGTGGGTATGTGCTGAAGCGTGACACTACGAAAGGAAAATGTATGAAGGCATGGTAAAAAATTGATGTAAGAATGTTTGCAGTTGAACTTGTGTATTTGACTTTAACGGTTGCAACTTAAGCTTAAATTTAACCTTGTGCATGAATTGATTGTGCTGATGTGATTGATCAATTCTTGAGTAAAACTTGTGCCATGAGTGGTGAGTCATTGTAGTGTTCATGTAATGCATCAGAGTCTAGAACTTGCCCGACATGTTATGCGAAATAAAAATGGTGTTGTGTTTAGAAGATGATAATAGGTTTTCTTTGAATTGTCTTGAATATTAACCTTTTCAGAAATAATATCCCTAGTATAGCCCCATTGAGCCTTTTAGCCTTAATTTTGTTCTAACCCATGTAATTAAGTTGAATCCCTTTTATTGATACCGTTATTTTAGATCCCAAATCCCTAATGTTCTATGTTAAAGGTAGAAGTGAAGACGACAGAAAGAGTAAATAGGGTGGAAAATTTTAGTTTGCAAGGAAGAGAGAAAAAAGATGGTAAAATGATGCCCCATAAGTTTAAATCTGAGATTGACCCTTGTCCTTTTAAGACATTGTGCACTTCGATTAAGGTTGAAAGCCTAAGTTGAAGATGGCTAACTTGGATAACACCTTAATAATGGTCCTGGTCCCTACAAGGACAATGTGTACCTTAACTCAAAAGAAATCTCCATGTCAAGGGCGGCTATGGTTAAGATTCGAAAAAAATTTATGAAGGTAATAAGGAAATCGAATCTAGTGCATTAGGGAGGATAGTCACTAATCATATCTGAATGAATCCTCCTTTCCTCAAGCCTACATTACAACTGGAACAAGTCCTATTTGATTATGAGCATAACTCACTTTATTAGCAAAGATGTACATAATGGGCAAGCTTATGGTTCTCAATGCATTCATGTATGATGTCTTTGTTGAGTGAGAGCTTACTATGTTTGAAAAGTCCTTAAAAACTATATTCAATCTGTTGAGTTGAGTGTGCGGGATATTTTTTGGGGAAAGGTGCACTTGTTGTATGAAATATAGGGATATGTAATGGTACACATGTTTTGGAATGCGTTGGTTGCTAAAAGTTGTCAAGTCAATTACATGAGTCATGCCTATTTTGAATGAAATCATGTATGTGTTCACCAATAACAGATCCTTGGAAGAAAATAGAGGGTGTACAAATACCATAGTAGAGAGTCTAGGAATAGGAGAAGTAATAAGTTGTTTGAGGAAGAACAAAGTTCTAAGTGTGAGGTAGTGATATTAGGCGTATTTATATGCTTAGGAATCTAATAATACCCATATGAGCCAGGTTTGAAATCAACCCGTGTTTGTTTATAGTCGTATTGAGTCGTTTAGGTTCATTGATACTAAGTTATATGATAAGTGGTGTAGGTGCGCTTGTATGGAGAAACGATCACTAAAATGACATTAGGAATCAAGAAAGGACCCAAGCGAGAAGAAGAATGAAGAAATGAATATCAAGGCACATCTGTATCCTCTCCGCTAGGTGGAGAGGAATATTAGTTTTGCTCGTGGAATGATTTTGTTGAGATAGAAGGCTCTGATTCCTCTTCGCGTAGCGGAGAGGGATTTTAGTTTTGTTCACAAAAAAAAAGGTATTATGAGGCAGAACGGTTTGTGGAGTGACCAAGTCGCGGAGAAGACTATTTTGTCACGAAGAAAATCTCTGAAACCTCCCTGCGTCGCACTAATGTGTCTCAAACTTGGCCGATTCGATTTTAGTATAAATAGACTAATATTTTATTTTATTAATTATTCTTCTTTGCTAGGTTTTGGAAAAACAACGATTTGTAGAGCTATTTCATCATTTTTAAGGTTCTTTCCTAAACTCTTTTACTTTTGATCGTTTTATGATAATTAAACATTGCTTGATCAAAACTTCTATTATGAGTAGCTAAATACCTTAGTTCTAGGATTCTGGCTACATGATGATTGTAATTGGTAAGTTTTTATGTATTGCATTTAACCATCATATGAATCTCTCTTATGCTATTGTTTTTCATATTTCATGCCTGATTACCATTGAAATAAAGACATTGTCTGAATTGGACTCGGGAGAGGTATAAGAGGATAGAACGTGGGTCATGTTATACGAAAAAATATAAAATTAAGAAAAAATGACTAAGTTTCAGAAAATCAATCGATCTTATGATTCAAGAGAAATCAATTTTCCGATTTAACAGAGCTGCCACTTGATTTTTTTAATAAAAATCAAGAAAACTTACAATTATTTTTCAAAAGATTTAAAACAGATAAAAATCGATTGAAAGAGGGTTTGAAGTTCAAATGTACATTCCGAGAAGGTGTTAGGCCCTCAGAATGTCCGCTAACTCGTGATTGACCGACATTTGACTAAATGATCATTTTAAAATAATTTTCAAATATTATCTAAACAAAGTGAATTCAGTTCTTTTATTTATTTTTATTACTACTTCATTTTACTTAATCATTTAAAAGGGAAATGAACTAAAGGTGGAAATTTTTAAAGGAAAATAAGTTAAAGTATTGACAAGGCTAGTAAATAAACATATATATATATATATATATATTGATGCATTTTTATTTGCCAATATCCTGACTTGCAATCAAATTTACTAAAAATTGTTTTACCTTGAATTCTATTTATTAATTCTGTTTTGTCTGGTAATTTATATCCATCTGTTCTAGTGTTATCATTTAATCTTTTGTAATTTATAACCATTCTAGCTTTTCCTCTAACTATTTCATTATGATTTCTTACCATGAAAGCTGCTGATCTATGTTTCGAAGTTGATCTTCTTATTACTCCTAATTCTAATAATTCTTTAATTTGTATTTTAAAGTCTTCTTGATCTTGATTTGTGGCTTCTATCGCGGCCGTTTTTATTATATATTCTGGTTTATTATATCTAATTTACATACTATTTGATTATTTTCCCAATGTTTTAAAGGTTTTTCTCCTATTATTTCTATTTGATCTAATATTTTTACTATGTTATCAAGATCCTTTTGATTTTTTATTTGTCCTATTTGCTGAATTCCTGTCTTAAAATTATATAATTCTGTCTCCATTTCTATTAGAACATAATTTTTATTAATTATTTCATTTTCTTCATCTATTTCTAGTATGTTTTCATATAATGTATTACAGTCCTTTTTAATACATTGTATATTATTTTCACAATTGTCACAACATTTTTCTTCATGTCTTACTTTAGTGTCAATTTTGTTAGTTAAAACTGAAGTATAAGTAGTATTTTTCATAAAAAATATTCCGTCTCTAGTTATTAAAGTTCCTCCTTTGTTGTGTAGTATAAAGTCTAGTCCTAACACAAAATCTACTCTTATATCCAAATCTCGTACCCATATTTTACCCATTTTATAAGTGGGTTTATGAAATTCTGAACAAGTGTTTAAGAAACTTATATGAGCTTTATCTATATAATGTCTATATATATTATGTGTTCCATCCATTTGCATAGCTGCAAGTGGTTTTTCTAAGGTTTTTATTAATTCTATAGGTACAATCTTTTTATTTAAAATACTTTTAGTGCATCCTGAATCTATTAATGCTAAAGTTTCTATTTCATATTTTCCAATTTGAAGTTTTGCTAGTATTTTAATAGTATTTATATTTTTATCTTCATTACAGATTAAAGTATTAGGTTCTTCATTCATTAATTCTTGATTGTCTAATTGTAGTTCCTGTTCAACATTTTTTCCTTTTTCTAATCTTATTATTCTTTCTTCTAATTCTTTTACTTTTGCTTCTAATGCTAATATTTTTAAATTTATTAAAGGTTCGTTTGTATATACTTCTTTCTTTTTCTGAGCTATTATTCCTAATTGTGTTTCTATACAATTTATACATCCTTCTATAAAACATTTATTACATTTAGCTCTTTTATATTTACTTGGATACCATTTACACCAATTACATGGATTACTATCTAATCCAGTATCTTTTTCAAAATTATGTTCACATTCTATTATATTCATAAAATTAATTTTTAAGTCATCTATGTTTAAGTTTTCTATTCCTATTTCATTAATTAATTCTTCTCCTTCTGAATTAGAAGAGTCTTCTTCTTTGTTATTTTCATCTATATCAATACTTACTATAGAATAAATACTTTCATTATCTGACATATATTCATCTACATTTAATAGTGCTTCATTAAATTCTTCTACTAATTGAGCGTTTCTAGTTTTTGCATTATATCTTTTAGGACAAGTATTTGCTAAATGTTCTATACTTCCACATGTGAAGCATTCTAATTTATTTTTGTAGTTTCTATCCGTTCTATATTTTCTAACATGTCTATCTCTGTTTAAATATGGTTTTCTAGCTGAAGATTTTCTAAGAAAATATCCTTTTTTATTATATATTTTATTATTTTGTGGGTTATATCTTTTATACTTTTTCTTTTTATATTGGTTTTTGTCATAATTTTGGGTTGTATATATTATGTCTTTACAGAAATTCATTTCATTCTGTTTTAATTGTTTTTGTATTTGTAAATTAGTACATTTTTCTTGTAATATTTCCATTATATGTTGTATTCTATGTCCTATTGACCATTTAGCTTGAGGGTTTTGTGCTACTCCTTCTCTTTTAGTCCATCTTTCTTCTATTTCTCTTCCTAAGGCTCCTGGTAGTTTATTAAATAACTTTTTGCCTAAGTCTTGGTCAAAAGCGTTTCCACTAATTGTACAATAATAAAAATAATCATTTAAAAATTTCTTTATATAATACCAATTACTTATACTTAATTGTTCTAATTTTATTACTGCATTTCGTTGTAGGGCTAATAATCCACTATTTGGATCTTCTCCTGTTATTAATGTATGTATTTTATTTGTAAAATTATAAGGATTTGGACCTAATGATACTAAATACTGAAATTCTGATGGGAATTCTACTTTATAGGCTTCCCATAGAGCTTTAGTTGATTCTCCTAGGAATGTTTCTAGGTATTTATACATTGTTTCAGCATCAGTTTCTGTATAATTTTTTATAAAATCTGCTACTACTATTCCTTTCCATAAGTCTATTACCGAATTCCATCTTTGTGGATCATGTGCTGCTATATTTAGAATTTTACCTTTACTTCCTCCTTCTTGGAGTATTATTGGTTCTTCTATAGGCATTCTTTTTCCCATAGGTTTAACTTCTGTTATTGGAGTATCTCCTTGTCTATATACTCTTCTACGTGGTATATTTCCTGTACTATTGTCTGCAGTATATCCCTGTTCATTTGTTCTTTGGAATGGGCTACTAGAACTCGCAGTTTCCATTAATTCTTTTTGACTTAGTATAGATTCTAACTCAGATATTTCACTATCGTTGTCTTGTATTTGTGTTATTATATTATTACTTTTTTCTATCTTATCCTGTAAAGTTTTTTCTAATCTATATCCTTTGTTATCAGTTCTTTGTTCACATATTTTAAAATGAGAAATAGTTTGTTCTAAATTTAAGTTTTTTGATTTGCATCCTTTACATGTAAATAGTCTATTTTTATTATTTTTGCATATTTCTTTTGCTTTTTCTATAGCTAAATCTACTGCATAATCCTCTTCTAGTATTATTTCTATATTCATTCCTGTCAAAGGCATTTCTTCTATAACACTTTCCTCTTCTTGGTCTTTTTGAGCTTCGTAATTATAATCTGTAAATCTAATTGAAGGTTCTCCTTTAGAATTTGTATATATTAAGTGAGCATCGGGTATTAAGGCTTCTTTTGCTTTAAAATCTCCTAATTTCCATTCTAATCCTGCATATTCTTCAGGATTTATTTTTATAGGTTTTATTAATTTTATTCCTTTATTTCCCATTACTTCTACTACATCTTTTATTTGTAGTTTAAATCTAGTGTTACTATTATCTGTCATTTTTCCTAAGAATCCTACACATATTAATAAATTTTTTCCACTATTCATTTCTTCATATCCTTTAGTTTGTATTCCTATTCTAATTTGTGTTCCTAATTCATCTAAATTCATCATAAAGTCTGGACTTATATAGAAGATTCCTCCATTATTAGTCATGTCTACTTCTGTTAATCCTATAATTGCCTTTTTTATATCTGACCATCTATTATCATATATGGTAATTAGTGTCTTTGTTCCTAGATTTTTTCTGGCTAATCCTTTAATTCCTATTACTATTAATCCTAAATGCATTAAATCTTTTTTGACATATTTTATTTCTTTTACAGATTCTTCATTTATGAGGGGTAAAGATACAGAGTTTTTTCCTAATACCGATAATTGTTCTTCTCTATAATGTCTGTATAATTGAGATTTTGAATTTGTATCATATAAGACTTTTGGATTTAATAGATTTAATTGATTCTGTTGGAATATTTGTATATCTTTATCTGTATCTATTATTTCGTCTAATTGTTGATTATTTTCTTCTCTTGTCTTTCTATTTAATATTTTTGATATAAAATTATTAGTTATTTTATTCTGGGTGTAACTTGGTCTTGGTCTTTCTGGTCTTTTATCTCTTGATCTAGTTGAAAAAATGTCCATTTTTTCTGTTTTTTGACTATTTTTTCTTGTTGAGGAGTAATTTCTATCTTATTTAGTTTTTCTATTAGTTCTTCTACTCCAGCTGTGCTTATATTTTTCCCTTCAGATTTTTCTTTTTTATCTATCTTTTTATGTAATTGTAATAGAAGTGATATTATTATATTATTTTGTTGTATAATAACTTGATCTGACTTTGAAGATGGGTTAAATTCTTTATAATCTAACGGAAGAACAATCTTTTTTTCTATTAACCTTATTGCTTCTTTATGTGTTTCTAGTTCTATTAAATCTATCATGAAAGAACTATTTCTTTTATTGATTCTAATTCTGTCTTTATTTCTTGTAGTTTTATGATTAAAGTTTTATTAACTTCTTCTTTTAATTTATTATTTAATTTTTTTGTTAGCTCTATTCCTTGTTCTTTTAAATAATCTAAATTTTCTTCTATCTTATTGAAAATTTGTTTTTGTCTATTATAAGTTTCTTCTTGTTCGCTTAATATCTGTATGATTTTACAATTATGTTCTTTAATTTTTTCACTAAGGTTTATCAATAAATCTATTAAAGTATTATATTGAGGATCTTCTGTGTGTAAACTATGTTCTCCACTATCAAAATTACACTTAATAATGTTTTCTCCTTTTCTCTTAAATCTTTTTTCTGAAGTTATTTGTAAATCTAAATATTCTATATTTTTTAATGAAGCTATTTTTACTATTTATTTTATCCTAACGTAGTTGGTTCGTAATTTTTTCTAAATTGTTTTATTCTTTTGGTCAAATTATATATACTAGTATTAATATCTTGTAACTCCCACTTTAATCTTTTTATATATTCTTCGTTGTTTATATTGTGTTCAAAATTTGTTGGTTTAAAAAATTCGTTTTCACAAATATATATATAGGCTTCTAGTTCTTTTTCTTCTTTTTGTAGTCTTTGTTTTTCGTTTATATTTCTATATAATATCCAATAATTTATTCTTATATATTTAGCAAAAGGAAGATTTCTCATACAATAAATTTAATTGAGATTTTTCTAGATGTGAGATGTCTTATTAATTTTTTTTCTAGTATTTTGGCTAAAAAAAATATATGATCTAATCTATTACTTATTTCTTTTTTAGAGCTTATTGGGATAGTTGTTTTTAAATGCTTTAATAATCTATCTGATTCTAAATATAAACTTAATAATTTTCTTTTAACTTTTTTATATTCTCTAGTATTCTTATATGGTCTTCTCATATATTAACCTACTGAGTTATAATAATAAGGATTATTTTTAATTACTATTATTCTTTCCGTTACATCTTTTATTTCAAATTTTACCTGATTTAATTCTTCACTAATTTGTTTTTGCGATTGTCTAATAGTTTCTCTAAGTGTCTCTACAGAATTTTTATATGTATAAGTTAAGGATAATCTTAATCCTAAGTCATTTAGATGATTTTCTAAAGATTTTTTATATAATTTAACTATTTTTAAATGTTGTCTATTATAAAACAGAGTTCTATGATAAGCAAAAGTTTTTCTAGAATAATAATCTTCTCTCATATAAGGTCTTTTAGATCTAAGGCTCATTGATAAGCACAAATTTTTTCTTCTTGTTTAGAGCTATATTTATGTGGTCAACAAGAAAAAATAGTCAAAAAACAGAAAAAATGGACATTTTTTTCAACGACTATTATTCGGGATTAATTAAATTAGAACCAAAAATCAAATAATATGTTAGTGGCTATAATAATAAGTAAAGAATAAGGATAGAGATATCAAATTTGGGCCTCTGCCCAAATTCTGCTGCATCTATTTTTGGGCCCTTAGGTCTATTTTCCTCTTCAAAATTCAGTGTATACACTGGTTGTATACCGCCGTATACAGAATGTATTTTGATTGTTTTGTTGTATATTGCATTGTATACTCAGTATATACGCCCTAATTCAGCTTCCCAAGCATCTGCAAAAATTCTGGACCTGTTTATCATGTCTATTGATTGTATATCAGTGTATACAACGACATTATCAGCCCCTTTCGGAGTTTGGAAACCTGCAGATTAATTCCCAGCAACATATTTGCTGATTTTCGACCTGTACATCAGTTTAGAGGGGGATGGACGACTCGGATATGGTAGTGTGAGCCTTAACGGCTCGACGAGAGGATGCAAATGGATGAAGTAAAGTCCGTAAGGACTCGAAAGGAATTTTTTATATGCAATAAAATAGAAATGGGTTAGCATATCAAATAATATAATAAACAAGATATATCTTGAACAAAAGAAGATTTTACTTTTAAAAAAAAAAGAAAAGAAAAGCTACTTGAGGGATTTGAATTAGGCTGAAATACATGACTCTAAAGAAGACCAAGTGAATAACACTAACAAAATCTTTTTAACAAAAAGAAAAAAAAAACTCTCTAGACAGTAGCACGTATTGTGCGTGTATGCACACCTAAGAACATACTATGTCCAGGGAACATATAGTCATTGGATAATAATGAACTCAAAATGTATAAAGAGAAAATATGATGCATATTTATTCCAATGGAACACCTCATGCCAAAGTCAAGATAATTCATTTGGTGAAATCTTACATTGCTAAATCCAACCTTTTAAACAAGGGGGAAAACTAGTAAGCATTTTTTGCCAAATCATTCTAAACGAAAGTAAAATATAACTATAAATAATCAAAACCAAACGAGTTTATTCCTCCGAGCTAACATGTTATGCATAAATACAAATAGGCTTGAAATAAAATATAGAATGCAAAGAGATCATTATTAAGCAAAGACACCGTATAAGTACCCGAGAACGATGGCAACTAAAACTAAGATAGATATCTTCAAATGTAGATCAAAGGTAAGAAAACTACTGCTATTCTAACTGACAGCATCCTCCAAAAAAAAGTTTCTACACCTCGATATATCAAACAATTAATTGATACTTATGATCCAAACCGAAGTTGCGATTTCTAATCTAGGGATGACAGTAACCGTTTTAAGTGCTTCTAATCGAGCACTAGAGTTGGCCAAACATGCTTATAGAGCAGATTAAACCGAGACAGACAGAAAAGGGAAACAAATGTCCATTTCGGATAAGTTTCACAATATTTCAAGGAGACGGCTACAAATAATAAGCTATTTTTGACTAAAATTGAACAAAACAGTGATAATCCCGACTCGAACAAGGTTCATATCAAAATGAAGAATAATCTCAAACAAACTAAGCTTACACGAACTTAGAGAGATGTTTCAAATTTGTTTAGCCTCTAAGCATCAAATAACAAAATGTAGCCAACGGAATCAAATTAAAAGAAAAATAAGCATGGTTTTGACCTCCTTAGCAAATATCAACTAGGCCGAAATAAAGAATAGAGACACACATTTTGTAAGTTTAGATCATGAAATCATTACTGATCCACAGCATTCACAAGTAACTAGTTGAGATATTAAGGAAATAAGAAGATTAAATCAGTGAGCAGGCAAGGGTTGGGGGCCAAAAGAAACAAAAAAATTTCAACGAGGACGTAAACAAACAACCTCATGGACTGACAGTCAGATTCGTCACTACTTTGCGGCTAACAGTGAGTAAAAAAAATTAACACAAGCAACTCGCATATTTTTGAGAGTCGAACGAGCAAACATTCGGAACAAAATATCCTTGAAATGAAGTGAGTATTACCTTTCGAAGTGCAGCAAAACAAGGACAGCTAACGAGCTTGGAGAGCGCCGACTTCCGACGACTCTAATAGAACTCCGGTGAACGAAGAAACAAGCAAGGGACTCAAACAAGGCCTAAACTCTCACCTTTTTCTACTTCTGAGAACTTATCCTCAAATATTTATAGATAATAGTTTACTGTATTTTATTCTCAAATTCCAACTATTCTCTCCAAACAAAGTTTTCTCCCACCGACAAAAATCCTCCCCCCCCCCCACAATGAAGCGAAAGAGAATATATATAGGGGTTATTAGGGTTTGATTTTGGGGGGAATTGGGTGAGGATGGGTCTAAATTCGAATTTCAAAATCCAAATCTCTTTCACGAATTGAGGGAGACACCTTTTCTTGACGATTCAGCTTCATTCCGAAAGTGGAAAGGGAAACCAAAGGCTCAGATTGACTCGAGCGTCCTTGGCGAACGATGTGGCCCCATCTCAAGGCCACAAGGACGGATTTGCAGTTGCTGGTACGAAAAGAGGAGAGGAACGTTGAAGAAAGGGACAAAGAAGCAGATTACTGGTCTCTACTTTGAGGCGTCATTTTTCTGGGAATTGTCACGCTATTCCGGGTCTTTTTTGGGAAGAGATTGGGGCTGGGTCAGGTCAATTGGAATGGGTCGCGTTAAAGGGGGGTTGGGCTGACTGAATCTGGAAAAAAAAGTTGCTGGAAATTAATTCAAATCAAGGGAAAATGGGCTGACTAAAATGGGCCACTGGAAGTAGATGAAAAGGGACCAAATTTGACTCTTAAAAGATTGGAGAATGAAAGAGTAATGCCAGATTTGAATTGATAAATTAGCCATTAGATTACCATTGGCCAAGTGAAATTACAACGTAACCAAATTTAGTTAAATTAGCGAATTCGTCCAAAGTTTAAATAAATTGAATTGACGTTGATTAATTGACGAGCTTCTTAATTTTAACAAGATAAAATAATTGACATAATTATAACTAAGGACTCAAAACATAAGAATACTAATTTAGACAAAATTAATTAAATAGTGTTAAGTAAAACTAAAATCTTTTTTAGACGATTTTCGAGTATTTTATAAAATGAGTTAATTATATAAAATATATATTATTTAGTTTATAAAAATCGACTAAAGCTACTTAAAAATGACTTAAGAAATATATTTTGAGTTTCATAAAGTTAATTATTTCAACTCGTTTGGGATTTAAGAGGCCCGTGAATTAATTTCTATCAGGGATGGTCAAAATTGGGTGTCAACAACTGCCCCTCATTTTACTTGGATTGATGCAAAAATTTGAGAAAAATAAAATTGACCAATCCAATTTTGACCGACCATGCATTCATCTTTAGGAAAGGATTTTAGTACGAATTTAGAGTTATGGCCGAACCCTGGAAACGGGTTTCCTATATATCAGGCTATATGAGAATTCAGGCCACTTGTAGTTCAACACGCTTGACTTAAGCACGACTATGAAAGAATTCAAAATCCACTCCGACACCGAATTATGAAGGGAACGGACGCTCGAGAACAAGATTTAAGAGCGAATGTTGGAATACAACCGAGGATTCAACATTGAGCTAGCCAACATATCCTTAAACTTAAGGAATCAGGCTGCTTGTAGTTCGACTTAATCGGTTGAAAAGGAAATCTTTTATGCTAGATAACCTTTGGTTCTTGATAAGTGACAAATTAAGTCGAGTGTGAAAAAGAGGCTTGCAACTTCTTAGCCATGAATGTGGTGCATTTCACACCAATAATTAAGAAGGTACACGGACATAATTTTCCAAAGCTCTTGGTGCACTGTCACTCAGATTGGCAACTTGCTTCCGACAGATACCAAAAATTCGGATGCAAAATCGAAACTGACAAAGGCCAAAGAAAAACCCACATACCTTCTGATAGGGGTGTGGTTTGATTGTGGTGGAAGTCGCTCCTCTTCTTGCGTCCTAAGAGCTTGACATCCTCTTTGGACTATGTCCCAGTTCGTTGCTAAGAAAAGTTCCACGTTGTGCCGCATCCATTTTGATATCGTCCGCGCCTGTTGTTTGGTTTGAGAATTCATCCTTCCGGATGCTCTCGACACAGACTGAGATAAACTCATTAGCATAAAAATGCAATTCAAATGGGAGATAGTGTCTTTTACCGTGTTGACACTTAGTTGCTCTTCTTCAACATTTGACTCCAAATAGATAAGTTTGACGTAAAGAAAATAAAGTTTATGTCTTTGTTTGCAATATAATCTTCAATGTATTCTTAATTTAATGTCAAAATAAATGAGTGCTAATGCAGTGTTGATATTTTTCTTGATGTCATCTTCGATGATTCTCTTGGTGTTTATTCTTGTCAAAATAAAAGGAAACAGTTGATGTTGATGGGCAAATACTCTCCAGGAATGCACGATTTCTTTCTCTTGCAGTGCATGATTCTCTTCCGCAATGCATGACTTTTCCGCGATGCATGAATTTCTCTTGTAACGCGTGGCTTCTTCTCCACAATGCATGACTTTTCCGCGATGCATGACTTTTCCGTGATGCATGAATATTAACTCGCGATCCATGATTTTCCGCGATGAATGAATATATTCTTGCGGTGCATGATTTTTTCGCGAGGCATGAATATCTTTCCGCGATGCACGATTCTTTGTGATGCACGATTCTTTGCGATGCATGAATATTAACTCGCAATGCATGATTTTCTACGATGCATGAATATCTTCTTGCGGTGCATGATATTTTTCGCGAGGCATAAATATCTTTTCCCGATGCATGAATATCTTCTTGCTGCTCATGACATTTTCCGCGAGGCACGAATATATTCTCGCGATCCATGAATATCAACTAGCGATGCATGAATATTTTCTCGCGACGCATGAATAACAACCCGCGATGTATGACTTTCCGCAATGCATGATTTTTTCTCGAGGCCGTCCTTGGTTCCAAATGAAGATAGTGCTTCAATTGAGCGACATAGTGATCTTCTGGGTGCCTTTTGGATAGTGATATTGCCTTAATTGACGATACAAATAAAAATAACCCTCTGAGTAGTGTATCATCTCAATTGACGACACAAATATAATGACCATCCGGGTAGTAATACTATTATGCCTAATAATATGAGGCAGATGACGTCGTTGGTGAAAATCGTAAAATGTCTTTTTTTGGGTTTCCATTTGATTTATTTCTTTAACATAGTTGTATCTTCGCTATAGACTTCGTTCTGTTGGGAATTGAATGAAACAATGTTGTTCACGTTCCCAAGTCTTCTATATAAGAAATATAAAACAATTCCTGCATCCACAGAAAAATTGTAAATTCTGGGAGAGCTCTTCGCCCTCTTGACTTTTCCATATTCATCGATCGAAGGAATTTGCTGATTTCAGAGCAAACCTATAAACTTGTGTCCACAAAAAAATCGTTAGTTTTAAAATGAACTGATCTGTGTCGATTTCTTCAGTTGTTTTCTCCTTGTCCTATTATCTCCGGTTTATTATCTGATCTCCTGACTCTTGATAGATAAAACAAAATATTTCATGCCAAACAAATGAAACACATGGAAATTTTTTTAAGGAAAATAAAATTTTGAAAAGTAGTACTTTGAAAAAGTTACTCCCAAGTATCATATCACGTCAAGCTTAGTGAACTTCTTTGAGTCTGATGCTTGGAGATCTATCTGATTATCCGTTGGGGGGCGTTCAAAGTCACTCTAGACTGTCGATATAACTATGTTGAAATTTTGAGGTCATCCTCAAAATTTCTATCTCTCAGTTATATGTCTCGGCTTATCTTCAACAGCCGGTGAGTAAATCACGAAACTTTTGAGATCCTCTCAAAAATTCTGTCCCAGTTGCAAGCTTCAAAGTGACTTCAGTCTCGAATTGTTGAGGAAAATCTTCTTCTCAAAATTTTTTAAGTCATAGAAATCTTAAAAGAGATGTGAACGAACCCTTGTGGCGCCTACGTATCCCGTTGAGGCAGGAATCAGGTCAAACGTAGTTCCCCCTCAAAGGTTAACAAAATTAATAAATTTACAAAGAAAACCGACCGAGGCCGATATAGGCCGCCTACATATCTCATTCTCGAGAATTTAGGTCGAACGTAGTTCAAATACAAAGAAGTATTAAAAAGGGATAATGAAGTGACCGAGGCCGACATAGGCCGCCTACGTATCTTATTCTTGAGAATTCAGGTCAGACGTAGTTCATTACAAGAGGGATGAAAATTTAAACAAAGCAATTACATGCAAATTGGACAATTACAAGGAAATTACAGAAATACAAATCGAAGCTTCACATGTAATATCTCTTGACAGCATGTGAGGTGATCGGTTTCGGCCATGCGATGCCATCCATCTCTAACAGGATCAAAGCACCTCCAGATAGTACCTTGCGAACCATGTAAGGTTCTTGCCGATTTGGTGCGAATTTTCCTTTGTACTCATCCTGATGAGGAAAAATATGCTTAAGTACCAACTGATCAACTTTTAAAAATTTCTGGCTCTGACCCTCTTGTGGAAAGAACGAATCATTCTCTGTCGATATAGTTGTCCATGACAAACAACAACCATTCTCTTCTCGTCAATCAATGTTAACTGATCAATCCGCTTGCGCACCCATTCAGCATTACTTAATTCAGCTTTTTGAATGATTCTTAAAGATGGTATCTCGACTTCAGCATGTATGACTGCTTCTGTTCCGTACACTAGCAAGTATGGAGTGGCTCTAATTGACGTTCTGACAGTCGTTCGATAACCCAACAAAGCATATGGTAACATCTCATGCCAACCTCGGTGATTGTCGATAATTTTCCTTAGAATCTTCTTGATATTCTTGTTGGCAACCTCTACAGCTCCATTCATTTGAGGACGATAGGCGGTTGAGTTTCGGTGAGTAATATTAAACTGATCACATATATCTTTCATCAAGTGACTCTTGAGATTTGCACCATTGTCAATAATGATGGATTTTGGTACTCCAAACCTGCATATCAGATTATTGCAAACAAAATCAGCTACAACTTTCTTGTTTACCGATTTGTATGAAGTTGCTTCCACCCACTTGGTGAAGTAATCAATGGAAACAAATATGAATATGTGTCCATTAAAAGCGGTTGGCTCTATCGGACCAATGAATTCCATGCCCCAAGCTACAAATGGCCAAGGTGAACTAATAGCATTGAGTTCGTGAAGCGGCACTCGGATCAAATCACCATGCACTTGACATTTATGACATTTTTGCACGAACTTGCAACAATCATGCTCCATAGTCATCCAGAAATAACCGGCTCAAAGTATCTTTCTTGCTAGAGTGAGTCCATTCATGTGTGTACCGCAAACTGCAGTGTGTATTTGTTCAAAAAGCTTTGCAGCTTCAACAACATTGATACATCTGAGAAGACCTAAATCTGGAGTCCTCCTGTAAAGGACTTTTCCACTTAGAAAGAATTTGAAAGTCATACGACGTATCAACTTCTTCTGGTTGGATGTTGCATCTTCAGGATAATTTTCAGCTTCAAAGTACTTTTTTATATCAAAATACCGTAGCAAACCGTCTGGTTCTGCTTCAACATGTGAACAATGGACCAGATGTTCTTTCAGTTGTATATCAAAGGATCAATATAATCAGTATCTAGATGTTTAATCATTGAGGCGATGGTGGCAAGAGCATCAGCCAACTTATTCTGTGTTTTCGGAGTATGTCTGAATTCAATCTTACAAAATCTTCTGCACAACTTCTGTATATACTACACGTATGACGTAATCTTTGGGTTTTCACAGCTCATTCTCCTTGAACCTGACGAATCAACAAATCTGAATCTCCAATAACCAGCAACTCGTGGACATTGAATAGTGTTGACCAGATTCTGACCTAAAACTGCTCTAATACCTCTTCCTTGATGATTTGCCGCTCCATCAAAGAATAACCTCCAGCTAGGATATGTTTCAGAAATATTTTCACCCATAAATGATACTTTTTCATCTGGAAAATAAGTCTTGAGTGGCTCATACTCTTCTTCGATAGGATTTTCCACAAGATGATCAGCCAAGGCTTGTTCTTTTATCGCCTTCTGAGTCACATACACAATATCAAATTCACTCAAAAGCATTTGCCATTTAGCCAACTTAAGGATCCGCATCGCCTTCTGGAAAATATACTTCAATGGATCCATCCTGGAAATGAGATATGTAGTATAAGAAGACAAATAATGTCTCAATTTCTGAGCAATCCAAGTCAACGCACAACACGTTCTATCCAGAAGAGTATAACGAGATTCGTATAGGGTGAACTTCTTGCTTATGTAATAAATAACTCGTTCCTTCTTTCCTGTCTCGTCATGATGACCAAAAATCAAATAATATGTTAGTGGCTACAATAATAAGTAAAGAATAAGGATAGAGATATCAAATTTTGGTCTTGGCCCAAATTCTGTTGCATCCATTTTTGGTCCCTTGGCTCTATTTTCCTCCAAAAATTAAAGCGTATACACTGGTTGTATATCTCTGTATACGAACTATATTTTGATTATTTTTTTTTTGTATATTGCATTGTATACTCAGTGTATACGCCCTAATTCAGCTTCCCAGCATCTGCATGAATTTTGGACATGTATATCATGTCTTATGACTGTATATCAGTGTATACAATGACATTATCAGCACCTTTCAGAGCTTTGGAGACCTGAAGATTACTTCCCAGCAACACATTTGCTGCTTTTCGACCTGTACACCAGATTAGACAGGGATGGACGACTCGGATATGGTAGTGTGAGCCTTTACGACTCGACGAGAGGATGCAAATGGATGAAGTAAAGTCCGTAAGGACCCGAAAGGAATTTTGTACATGCAATAAAATAGAAATGGGTCCATACGAAATAATATCATAAGCAAGATATATCTTGAACGTATTGTGCGTGTATGCACACCTAAGAACTAACTATGTCCAGGTAACATATAGTCATTGGATAATAATGAACTCAAAATGTATAAAGAGAAATATGCTGCATATTTATTCCAATGGAACACCTCAAGCCAAAGTCAAGATAATTCATTTGGTGAAATCTTACATTGCTTAATCCAACCTTTTAAACAAGGGAGAAAACTAGTGAGATTCTTTTGCCAAATCATTCTAAACGGAAGTAAAATATAGCTATAAATAATCAAAACCAAACGAGTTTATTCCTCCGAGCTGACATATGCATAAATACAAATAGGCATGAAATAAAATATAGAATGCAAAGAGATCATTATTAAGCAAAGACACCATATAAGTAGCCGAGAAAGATGTCAACTAAAACTAAGATGGATATAAGTGATAGTTTACTGTATTTTCTTCTCAAATTCCAACTATTCTCTCCAAACAAAGTTTTCTCCCACGAAAAAAATTCCCCCCCCCCCCCACACAATGAAGCGAAAGAGAATATATGTAGGGGTTACTAGGGTTCGATTTTGCGGGGGAAATCGGGTGAGAATGGGTCCAAATTCGAATTTCAAAATCCAAATCTCTTTCAGAAATTGAGGGAGACACCTTCCTGACGATTTGGCTCCATTCAGGAAGAGGAAAGGGAAATCAAAGGCTCGGATTGACTCGAGCGTCCATGGCGAACGATGTGGCCCCATCTCAAGGACACAAGGACGGATTTGAAGTTGTTGGAACGAAAAGAGGAGAGGAACGTTGAAAAAAGTGACAAAAAACCAATTTACTGGTCTCTACTTTGGGGCGTCATTTTTCTGGGAATTGTCACGCTATTCCGGGTCTTTTTTGGGAAGAGATTGGGGTTGGGTCGGGTCTATTGGAATGGGTCGCGTTAAAGGGGAGTTGGTTGACTGAATCTGAAAAATAAGTTGCTGGAAATTAATTCAAATCAAGGGAAAATGGGTTGACTAAAATTTCAGAATGGGCCATTGGAAATAGATGAAAAGGGTAAGGCCAGATTTGAATTGATAAATTAGCCATTATATTATCATTGGCCTAATGAAATTACATCGTAGCCAAAGTTAGTTAAATTAGCGAGTTCGGTAAAACTTTAAATAAATTGAATTGACGTTGATTAATTGACGAACTTCTTAATTTTAACAAGATAAAATAATTAACTTAATTATAACTAAGGACTAAAAAGATAAGAATACTAATTTAGACAATTAATTTAATAGAGTGTTAAATAAAACTAAAAAAAATTTTGAGACAATTTTCGATTATTTTATAAAATGAGTTAATTATATAAAACATATAAAATATATATTATTTAAATTACGAAAATCAACTAAAGCTACTTTAAAATGACGTAAGAAAGATATTTTGAGTTTTATAAAGTTAATTATTTCAACTCGCTTGGGATTTAAGAGGCCCATGAATTAATTCCTATCGGAGAGGGTCAAAATTGGGTGTTAACTGGGCATAAGGAGCATTATTTTTTCTTAATAATTAGGGCTAATTTTTATCTAGGATAGGGATATACCTAGAAACATGCTTTATCATTATACAAGAAGAAATCGTAATGCTCGGTACTTGGTCCAACCTATCCCCCGCTCAACGATGAAGTTAGGTTGTCATATCGTAGGCGATTAGAGGCCGAGAGACCATAATCATACTTTAACCCTTCGATCATTGATTTGATAGTTTATAAACATCCCTTTAAATAAGGTAAATTGCATGAATCTTGATAAGAGTTGCAACCATGGACTTTACCAATCATTGTTTCAAACCCTTGAAATTTGAATCGCGCTTATTTAATCTTGGTTAACTTTTAGATTATTAAATAAATCAGTCGTGAAATATGGACAACACTTGTCCTTCGCTAAAAGTACTAGAACAATCAAGTTATTCTAATTGTAAGTCTATGTGGGTACGATACCCAACTCTTTATAGGAGCCACTTTAATACTCGTACGACCACGTACACTTGGGTGTGCGATTTGGGAGCAACACTAATCTTTAGCATCTTTGATTGATTCGTATGTCTTTTTTTGCTTTTTGCCTGATTTTTTTTCATTTTCTTATCATATTCAAATCTTGTTGATATCTTCACTTTTTCACCGCGATTTGCTTGTTTCCATTAGGCTTGATTTTCACGTAATATTTGATACTTTAATTTCTATTAATTGATTTGTTTTGATACTAGAAGATATGACTCCTTATTTAGAGTGATATTCTATTTTGGTTCTTCCATAAAAAAACTTTATGATATGTTATCTGCAAACATAGATAATTGATTAACATTAAAATATTGCGCAAATAATCTCCCCCTTTTTATGATGATAATATGTTCGTATTGAGACTTCTCTGAGATTTTGTAGTCGACTTGTGTGTTCACTGCTCCCTCCCGGTGATGTTCATAGAACATTTGTATGCCAACACTTGGTAGATTAGGGATAGCTCTCCACTTAATATTATGCCCCTGTTGCATTTATTCTTTGAACCTTTACAATTATAATTCGTCTAATAGTTATAATGCATTGATTATTCTCCCCTTTTGACATAAGTAAAAAGGAAAGACAAAAAATAAATGGAGGATACAATAACAAAAAAGTAGATAGTTAAGAGATAGTTAAAAGGGCAACCCAGCTCTACAAAAAAACAAGCAAAGAAAACACAAAAGGTAGTATAAAATAAGAAAAATAACATCATAGTATAAAATATAAACACTAATTAACAATGACGCAAGAAATAAGAAAGAGTATCGGCAATGGTAGTATCCATTTCTTTAAACTTTTCTGAGATAGAGGTTTTGACAGCAGTGGGAGTGGCTTGAACCTTGTTGGCAACTTTTACAACCTCTTTTATGACTTGGTCTAGCTTCAACGGATACGAGCTACATCTGTACATGTTTCCCATGTGACATACTTCACTTTGTCCATTTGAAAGTGAGTGGCAAGAAGAAAGTCTTTGAAGGAGTCAAAACCTAATCCATCTCTATTATTTTGACCATGATGTCACTTACCAAAATGACATATATAATCAAAGCATCCAACTTAGCGTCCATGGTAGCACGCTTCTCAAGAGCACCATTGAGTTCCTCAAAAGAGACAACATTGAGTTTATCACAATGAAGGAGTATAGATGAGATTAACCTAGGATACAAGACACTAGATGAGCAGAGTGTCATAATGAGTAAGGGTGGTTTGGAGAATCAGCTCGAGAAAGAAGCGTGGTGGCAACAATGTAAGCAATCACACGACTCTCAAAGGATAAATCCTTCAAGGACTAATTCTTGCTTGTCTTAATCAAATGAGACTTCAAACTCAGAAATCCAACAATATTTGGAAGGTGTCATGACTCTAGAACAAGAGTTATTAAAGATGGAATTTGATTTTTCACAATCTATAAAAATCCGCTTATCAAGGACCAGAGATTCAACTACGCCTAGTCTGGAAGAATGAATATTAGCATAGAAAAGATGAATAAGGGGTTCATAAGTTACCCTAGGAATGGATATTTTCTCATCCTTGAAATTCAAAGAGACATTTGATGGGGAAGTTCAACTAGGGAAGAATATCAAGATTAACAACTCTACCATGCACAAAGGCTTTATCATTGTAGACATGAAATAAGGTTTAATGAGAGAAATTTCGGAAAAACTATCTTTTCATCAAGAGCACTATACAGATCAAATTTAAATTTCCTCTTTGAAGAGCCATAATCAACAGAGTCAAGTAGAAGCTTTCAACGAGAAGATGGGGTTGTCATAGCAGGAAGAAACTCATATGAAGAATCAAAATCAACATGAATAGGAGACGAGTCTTTCTCTATGCCTTTGTTGCGAACACTTTGCCTAGTGGAAAAAGAGGAAAACTTTTTAGACTTGTCCATTAGAGAGAGGATAAATTTCCAGCGAGATAGTGAGAAAAAGAAGAGTAAGAGGGAGATATATAAGTTTGAGGAGAGGTGAAGGTAAAGAGTTTGGGACAAGATTATTGAAATGACGTCCAACAATGATGGTGGGAGAGAGAAAGACAATTAAAAATTCATCACATATAAATGCAATAAATAAATATATAATGCAAGACACTAAGTGAAGTTCCAAAAATATTTTTTAAAAGTAAAAAGAAATTAATACACATAGGCTTAATCAGAAGTTTAAGAAATCTTCAATAATGTTTACAAAATTTAACATAGTACAAAATCTTTCTTCCAAAAGAGATTTAGTAAAAATATCTTTAAAATATGTGTTAATAAAAGATATTTCAATATCTCCATTTAAAACATGATCTCAAATAAAATGATTTTTTAATATCAATATATTTTGCATGAGAGTGATAAACAAATTTAATGACAAACAAATAGCACTATAATTATAACATAAAATTTTAACAGGTTTAAAAGATAGATCATAATTACTGAGTTGATGTACCATCAAAAGAATTTGAGCACAACACAGACTAACAGCTATGTAATAAGCTTTATTAGTGGAAAGAAATATGTATGTTGTTGAGGATATTCCCAAAACATGGCATGTCCCATTAGTGCTTTTCCTATCATCATTGCTAGTTGCATAATCAATATCTAAAAAACCTTCGAGTAAAAAGGTTTTTTCTTTAGGGTACTGTAGTCCAAATGAATCTTTCCAACTAAAGATCTAATAATTCATTTAACTTCAATTAGATATGGTTCCTTAGGATCCGACTGGAATGTTGCACATTTGCTAACACTAAACATAATATCTGGTTGACTAGAAGTAAGATAATATAAAGAACCAATCGTACCTCGATATTTGGTTTCATCAATTGACTTACCTTCTTCATTTTTTTCAAATAGAATATGTCGAGCTCATAGGTGTGCCTACGAATTTCGATTTTGACATTCCAATTTTTTTAGTCAAATCGTTGAAGTATTTAGTTCGACATAAAGTACCTTTCTCATATTGATAGATTTCCAGTTCAAAGAAGAAGGTTACTTTTCTCATCACACTCATCTCGAATTCACTTTGCACAAGATCGGAAAGTTCTTTACACAAGAAGATTTTTTTCCTATAGTATAACCATGATTAGTAAGAAAAATTCTTAGGCGATCATACCAAGTACGGGGTGCTTGTTTGAGACCATAAAGAGCTTTAGAAAGCTCTAAAACACTATATGGAAGTTTTGGATCTTCAAAACCTGGAGGGTGTTTTACAAATACCTCTTCTTCTATAAAATTATTTAAAAAGCACTACTAACATTCATTTGAAATAATTTAAAACCTTTATAAGCAGCATATGCAAGAAGTAGACTGATAGATTTTAATCTTTCTACCAGAGTGAAAGTTTCATCATAGTTGATTCCTTCTTTTTGAGAGTATCCTTGTGCGACCAATCGAGCCTTGTTTCTTACTTTTCCATTCTCATCGAGTTTATTTTTGAATACCCACTTTTTTCAACAATTGATTTCTTTTTAGGTTTAGGAACGAGAGATTTTTTATCAAATTGATCGAGTTTCTCTTTGATTGCTTTGATCCAATGTTTGTCTGTGAGAGCTTCATTTACTTTCTTTGGCTCAACTTGAGAGATGAGAACAATGTTGCATTTGTTTCTTCTTGATGTTCGGGATTTCATTCAATTACTAGGATTTTTTATGGTAAATTTATTTCAATAGTTTGATTCATTTTTCCACTCATTTGGAATATGAATGATTGAATCAACAAGAGTTTGTTCAAAAGGTGGCTCTTCTATGTTAGTTTATTTTGTTGGAGTTGATATCATCAGTCGACTATCTATTTCATTTTTACTATTCTTTTCTCAACAAATTGATAAATATCATCAAACACAAAATGGGTAGATTCTGTAATACTTAAGGTTCGTTTATTAAATATATATGGGATCTATTAGAACTAGAATAGCCAAGATATCTCCTTATATGAGTAAATCATTTTAATCGTGTTGTCCACATCTTATCTTGCATCAAGGTTATTTTCATCTTATCTATAATAACTTCATTCTGAATCATACCACTTCGATCACATATCCATTGCAATCAAATGTACTAAATGCTAAACTCATGTATATACACTATCATAAGCTTTTATCTATTTATTTGAACTCTAGTCATTTTTTTAATTTAAGAATTTTAGCTTTTCTGATGTTTGTGGGTTTTTATGGTTTCTTGAAAAATGATCTCTACATATGAATTTGGTTTTGAATAAGCTTATATACATGTATGGTTGTCACTAGTGAATCCTGCCTTAGAGTTTTTTTTACAAAGAAGACGGACAAAGTTTAGTTTTTTATAAAAAGAATTGTTCAAAGGTCATCCATCTCCTTGACACTGGATACTTTTTTTATTATATCACAAAGAACTATTACAAAAGTTGGATATTGGTTAACCAAACTCCATATGATTAGAATATGCTCCAAGCATAAGAAGAGTGACAATAACTATTTTAGCTCAAAAAAAGGTTGGGATTAAATGATTTTGTGTAAAAATTTCTCTATACTGAGATAAATCATGAAACATCCAAAGATTAATATTTAAGTACTTGAGTGTCCAAGACAATTTTTTTCATGTTCTCTTTTTGTTTAAATAAAGGAAAATGATGTTTGTCCATCTTAAAGTCATCTCTCACTTCACTTGGAAGATGTTGGAGATTTGTGAACCAAGTGATCTGATTGTATTCTAGATTATAGTAAGATATTTTGTCGGCAACTCTATTACTTTCTATAAAGAAATCTTCTCTTCTTTATACTAGTCTTTCAGTAGGATCCTTAAGTCTCTTTCATAAATCAAACCTTTGCAATCTTTAAGATGGAAATACATATTCAATAGTCAATAAAGGATTCAGAATTTTAAGAAAAATGTGTGCTTGCACAATTATGTTTAGGTCAAAATAGTAAGAATATGATAAATTTTTAATGAATTAATAGTATTAAGTCATTCAGTAGTCTTTTGACTATAAATAAACATTAAAATTTAAGTGTATGTAGCATTAATCAGAGTTCCAATGCAACATTAATTAGAGTTTTAACATAGGAATGTCACATATAGTGGTAGTTTAGACTGTAACAAACTTGGTATTCAAAGTATCAGATTCAAGTGTCTTAGGTTGTCTAACAAGTCGTGTTCCTAGAGTCCCGAAAGAACCCAAAAAAAAAACACATAGTATGCATGATACTAAGATAAAAGCATAACTTAAATAAGAAGATAAGCATAATCATAGTCTCAAATGGTAGTCTCAATATAATACTAAATCAAAGTACAGAGATCATAATGCAGAAATATTATGTCTGACAACAAGCCTCTATTACATAATAATTTACTAGGACAAGCCCTATCTCACTTGGAAAATTTGATGTATGTTTGAAATAATATAAAGGAAATATAGGTGCCATGCCCTCGAACCACGATGACTCACCAATCAAAAGTGAAGTTGATAGAGTCTAATATTATCCTCGGCTTAAGAGATGTGCATCAAATCCTTATTATATAATAATATAAGCATAAAAGATGTATGAGTTCAGTACTCAGAATGTACTGAAATGAAGAAGGATGCATGAGTATAACATGATAATGCAATGACCAAGTAAACTTGACATAAATCTGGCCATATTATTTCATAAAACATCGTAAGGTCATGCATTCTTCCTTAAAACATAATTATATCATAAATATTTAAGGAAGTTATAAATCTTTGTGGGAGATACTGTTAACTAACATAAACCATGTGCTCTATAATATGAAGTTCAATATACTTTTCTCACCTGAAAAGAGAGTGTCATACTTTCCAAAGTAAGGATAATAATCATCAACTTAGGTGAATCCATTAGCTATTGTCTATTCCAAATATATTTTACGCACGCTAGTCCAACTGGTTCTAAGTAAACTCATTATGAGATGCATAATCATATTCATAATTTTTGAAATGGTAAGAATCTAGTAATATTAATTCGTTCATAAAGATTTCATAATCATAAGAATAGCTCAATTAAAATTATGATTTGATAACGTATTCATAAGAAATAATTTAATCAAAAGCATCTAAATCATGATAGTCTTTTCATAGTAGTAAACACTTCAATTGGAAGTGACTAAATCATATAATTCATAATGGAGGTAAAAGCCTCAATTTTCATAAAACTAATTGATATTTTAATCGACAGCATCATTTATTCATAAATTTTCATACCATAATGCATGCATATCAACATGACTTTGAATCATATCACAAGATCCTCATATGGCATATGTTCATAAAAACATTATTGAAAATATTGAAATATTATCGGATCATGCATAGTAAAGTCATTAACGGAGAGAAAACTTTAATCAATTGAACGCATATTAGAATCATGAAAACTCTAGAAACCGAGTTAGAATCATGAATAGAATTTTAGGGGGTTTTTTGGGACTCAATATGTAAAGAGGAACCCATTGGTGAATTTCCCACATACCTTGATCAAAGACCTAATTGGAACCTTCAATGGACACTTGAATCCTTGAAACCCTAGCTTTCTTGGGGAACAAGACTTGAGAGATAATTCATTGGAGTTGAGAGAATGAGGAAGGTTTGAGCCTTAGAAACAGTTATATATCTTAGAAATAGACACAAAAGGATGTAGTCTAGAAATTTTAAAGTGGAGAAAATTCAATTAGCCCCGATTAAGAATTGGCGAATCAACTTCACGTACACTTTCTACTGTCCGTACACCACTCTACGGACCATACTGTCCACCCATGGACCAACTTACTTAAAAGTTCAATTCTTTGAAGAGAAACCATGATCTGTCATCTTTTATACAGTCTGTGTAAACCGATCGTATGACATAAGTTCTGAAAGTTCAACAAACTAAAAATACATCCACAAGATCAAGCCATGACATGTATTACATACTACGAGTCATTCTGTTAGCTCATGGAAAGTGTAAAGGGTATGAGATATAGAAGAGAAAGATTTTTTATTCACATACAACCTTCTCTTTAAATAGAGCCAGTATAAACTGATAAAGTACAATATCGACAGAAACCTAGATTATAGGAAATGATTAAAGTCCTAAACAGTTAAGACAACTAAATATGGATATCATCATATGGATTAAATACAGGAAACTAATAACAGACTCCTAAACAAAAGGGTAACATCTATTATCTGTTAATACGTCCCCGCAAGTTGGGGATGACTGGAACAAGACCCAACTTGTGAAAATGGCGCTAAAAAATTGTGTCGGAAGAGGCTTGGTGAGGATATCAGCAACTTGATCAGCAGAATGAAGATGGCGAACCTCAAGTGCCTTCTATTGAACTTTCTCACGAACAAAATGAAAGTCAATGGATATATTCTCTTCCTATTGTGAGAAACATGATTAGAACAAATGTAGGTGGTACTAACATTGTCAAAGAAAACAGTTGGTGACGCAAAAAATGATAGGTGAACCTCCCAGAGAAAATTTGTTAGCCAATTGAGATCAGAAATAGCAACAACAACAGCTTGATACACGGCTGATACGCTCAAATTATACTTTCCTAAAGAAGTATAAGCGGTCGTATCAAGTAAAGAACCCAAATGATAGGTTGGATCGATCCCATGAGGAAAATGGTTTAGACTTAACTTTAATCACGATTACTTCTATTTAGTCAAGTCTTTTCCGGAAACAAACAATTAAAGGGGGATTTTGTGTAACAAAAGTAATTAATTAAGTTTATGTAAACAAGTAGCTAGTTCAAATATTTGATGTTTATCAAATGATGAGAGAAACTAAGGTGTAGGTGTTCCCCGTAGGTTCATAACGCAGTAACCATAGCTATAACAACTCTTTCCTGGTATCTTGCATGCAAAGTGGTAACTTATGTATCCCTAATTCCTTGGTCCGACAACTAGTGAATTTCACTCCGCACCTTGGTTCGGCTACGTGTGTGTACTTTACTAAACCTTACCTTTTACCTCATATTAAGCATCATAATCAATGTATGGCTTAGTTATTACTTCGCACCAATCGACACTAGACTATTAGATAATATATACTAAATCTACGTTGATAATTATTTTCTTATTATCTACCTCCTTGGTCCGGCAAGTAACAACAAGACAAGTTCTGACGCGTGCACTAGTTAAAAAGACTTCTAAACGATAGAATTATCAATACATGCAAGAAACTATTCGAGAATTGTTATTTTAGCTAGTTTTACTTTGTTAATTACCCATGGTTCCCACAACTCTAGTTATGGATTTAGTTACCCATGTTCCTAATTACACAATTCATATTAATTAGACAAGATTTAATGTACTTACTTTGATGAGATAGAAGAAAATCCAAAAAATCACTTGAATTAGAGAAAATAATGCAATAAACGATTCCGAAAAAATGAAGTATTTTCCAATACCCAATATTCAACAACCAATATTACAAATCAGAAAAATAATCAAGAGTCTAACCCCAAAAATGAGATTTTTTCCTATTTATAATAAAAGAATCCTAAACATAAAGGGAAACCTAAATAAGGAAAATCTGTCCAAAAATGCGTCTCGCGTCGATGACCTGACCGACGAACCGTCGAGGCAATGAAGGATCGTCGACACCTCTGTCGCTCCATACTTCAGCTCTATTTTCAGCTGCTTTTTTCTCCAAATCTCTGTTACCATCGACGGACCATAACAACCGTCCGTTGACAGGACGATGGTCCGTCGATGGCTTTCGTTGCTCCACACTTAGAATCTTTTCAAATCAGGTTCTGGGGATACATTCTGCTAACACCAACAGATCACCAGGACGCTCCGTTGATGAGACGACAGACCATCATCCCTTCCATAGCCTCACACTTAGTCAGAATTCCCGGATCTTTCCTTGGCAGCATGACATCTTCATGGGAACGGTTGCCACCTACGGACCGTCGATGGGTAGACGGACTGTCGATGGCTCCATAGGTCATCTTTTCTGCAATTTTTAGCACATGTTAAGCGTTTTCATTCTGGACAGTTTTTCCTGCAAACACAAAGAAAAATACATAAAACTACTTCAAAGAGGCCTTAGACACACACCAAACTTAAGGAAAAAACATTGAAAGTACCGTGAAACACCGATACATCAAGGGCTTTTGTAGATGAGAGGGAGACAAACATTTGCTTTTTAGAAGACCAACTGACTAATGAGTTCCCAAGGTAGACAACATAACATGTTGTTGCTCTATCTTGTGGATTTCCAGCCAAATCAGAGTTAGAATAAGCAACTAAATGGTTTTTTGGTACAAGACTAAGTTGAAATCCCAATGTGTTTGGGTGTTTCAAGTAGCGCATGCAAAGGTTTGATAGTTTTCCAGTAAAACACTTCGAGATTATGCATAAACTGAGACAACTTGCTCACAGCAAACTCGATGTCATGCCTAGTGAATGATAGGTAATGAAGCTTACCAATGACTCTTTTTTAAAGGGAAATATGAACTACAAAATCAATTTCTCGATCGCCAAAGTTGCAGGGTAATGTTATGGTGTTGGAAATCCCTTGCAATCAGTCATATGAAATTCATCCAAAAGATCCATGACATATTTTTGTTGAGACAACCATATTGCATTGAGGTTGAGAAGAACAAGGATTGTCTAGTGGCAAATCATAGAGGCGTCCTCTACACTGCCTTTCAACTAACGACACCCTTTTACTCAGATCCTTAACAAGATAAGAGAATGCAAAGAATTCAATATATGTATTATTGTCACGACAATATTGAGAAACTGAAATTAAGTTACTGAAATGGAAGGGGAGCAAAGTATATTTGATAATTGAAAGCGAGAATTAGATTCTATTTGAATCAGTGTTACCAGTGTGAGAAATTGGTATGGTGTTACCATTTTTCATAGAGATTTCCTTCGGACTATTGTAGTCAGCAACATTGTTGAAACCGTGGGCATCCGATGCATAGTGATGTGCAACACATGAATTGACTATCCATTGGGCCGATTGCTGCATTTGTTATCCAACAAAGTAAGTCAGTGCCTGAAAATGATTATGAGACAGAGCGACAAATGCACGCAGAGTGACCAGGTCGGTCACAAGACTGACACACTAAGTGGAATTCTTGTGAACTAAAGCAAAGAGTGTGTGTTGGCTGAGAAAGTTGATGGTTGTTGTTTGAACGCCTACTAGTGTTGGTGGTGGTGATCCCCGTTTGAGAGCTGGACTTTTAAGAAGCGATAGCAATTATAGTGGATTACGATGAAGCATTGTGTTTGAGGAAAAGCTCGTGATAGCTAATCTTTACAAACAGTTCAACATATGAAATTAGAGTGTCACGTGCTCGAATTGATGCCGAGATTCTGTGATATTCTTGTCCAAGACCAGTGCGAATCTTGACAATGAGTCTGAGATTGGTGAGAAGAGCTCATATAGTTGCAAGATCATCACAGAGTGATCAAACTTGGTACAGATGGTCTGCTACAAGTTGACTCATTTTCTCGTGAGATGAACGAGGAGATCTCGCAAGATGAATATGCGAGTTTGTGACTTATAGGCATAAGTCGTATGGAGGGAACCCAGGCTTCTTTGGCTGTGGTTGCAGCAGGTACAATAGCAGCAAGAGTGGGATCTACTGATGCTAAAATTGCATTTTTGATTAACTTGTCCTGACGAAACCAATTAACATAATTGAGGCTGGAAATTGTCAGGTTGTTGGTGGTCAAAAATGTGTCTCGCGTCGACACCTCCATCGGTCCATACTTCAACTCTATTTTCAGCTGCTTTCTTCTCCAACTCTCTGTTACCATCGATGGACCAAGACAAAGGTCCCTTGGCAGGACGACGATCCATCGATGGCCTTCGTTGCTCCACACTTAGAATTTTTTTGAATCGGGTACTTGGGCTACATTCTGTTAACACCAGCGGATCACCAGGACGGTCCGTCGATAAGACGACGGACCGTCATCCCTTTTGTAGACTCACAAGAATTCCCCAGTCTTTCCTTGGCAGCATAACATCTTCATGGCGACGGTTTCCACCTATGGACCTTCGATGGGTAGACGGACTGTCGATGGCTCCGTAGGTAATCTTTCTGCAATTTTCAGCACATCTTCAGCATTTTCATTCTAGATAGTTTTTCTTGCAAACACAAAGAAAAGTAAATTAAAACTAATTCAAAAAGGCCTTAGACACACACTAAACTTAAGGAAAAAGCATTGGAATTACCGTGAAACCACGATACATAAAAACCCTTAACTTAAATTTGTTGTTTGTCTTCAAGCAACGCATTATGACTCACCACAAAAACCTTTGTACAAAAGTACCCTTATTTTAGCTTTCGCAATCATCTGGCTATCAATCCCAATTATTTTTCATTATGTTTATGCGTGATATCACTATTAGGCTCGCTCATATGGATCAGACCATGAAACAGACTCACCCCGCATCGACACCTCTTCTCTTTTACTTTTCACCAAGGTGCCAACTTTCTAGTTTAACAACTAGTGTCCTTTCTTTATAAAAAAATATCCTCCTTTTTCACACAGTGATTTCAGTTTGAGTATAAGGATTATTTATTCAACACTCACTCTCAGAACAACTTCTCACCTCATTGGTACTTATCTCCATTGCCCTTATTTTCACTTCTTTAAGTTCAACGTATTAGACTCTTAGAATCATGATAGGACTTTCTTAGCTTGTAACGTAGGCTCAGGGTCAGGTGGGGTACATTTTGATGTATTTTGGTGACTTGTTGCCCTCCTTGACATAACAACTAAGCATCCTACCTTTTCATCGTTTATTCCGCCCTATTTCTTAATTTTCTTATATTATTTTGCCTTGCTTTTCTCCTTTCTTTCTCCTTTTGTGTAAGTGACTCTTCTTTTATTTTTTATTTTTTTTTACTTATTAAAAATTTTGCAAATTTTCACTTGATTTCAACTTTGCTTGAGTCACTTTTCTTTTCTTCTTTCTCACTTTTTATTCTTTCTGCCCCATTTTTCGGAGCATTCCTCATAATAGCCACCCTCAACTCACGGATTTGCCATGATTCAAGGTACACAATACCCAAGGTTGGGTCAGGGCCACGATAAGGTTGTTTTCTGCATTAGTCACCCTCAACTTATGCTTTTGGCATAAGTTGAGGTGCACATGTCCAAGGAGGGACCAGGGCCAACACATTGTTCCCCGAAGATAACTAGGGGTTGAAAAGAAAGGTTCATTTTAGGCTCAAATCATTTGGATCAAGAAGGGATTAATTTCATTCAGTTTTATTTTATCCAGGCTAAAGATTAACTATCTTGAACAAGGGCCTATGATCCTTTCCTAATTGTCTATTACATATTACTCTTAGCAGGACTAACCGGGCAAGTTCTAGCTCAGTACTAACGGTGGTCTATTCAACTTTCTCACACTCACTTAAGACCTCATTACCCTACCAGATTATCAGACACTTAGTTCGAGCTTAAGATTGAGGGTCATGCAGGGGTGTATCTCTATGTCATGCTTAGAGACACACATTCATCATACACTATGCCTAATCATGCAAATATTTTCTTTAAATCAGGATATCATTTTATTTAACCATCATGCTTCAGATTTCATATCAGTATTATGTACAAGATACTATTGTGCCAGTTCAACAATAAAGTAGACAGTCTCTTGGGTAAAAAGAACACAGGCAAGAAAACCCCAAGAGAGGATAATGAGTTGGGCTATTCAAACTTCACCCTAGCACTCACTTTCCATTTACCCCACCCCCAACAAAAGAGCATGCAATTGTCCCCAATGCATAAAAAAAATATAAAACCGAATGGTAGAGTGAAGCAAACCTGAGGCGCATAACGCCGATGATCAACAAGATGGCGGGTCCGGTTTCCCGGAACCCGCTCCCTCTGTAGTATGGACACCTCCAGTAGTGTCCGCAGAAATAACAGCACCCTCAGTACTGCTCCTCTCAACATCAGCAATCCTGGAGATAGACTCCCCAGCAGCCACCTCATGAGCCCTCATCTGCCGGGCCTCCTCATCAATCAACAAGGCTCTCGTCGCAGCCTCCAACTCAAGACGCTATCTCTTCTTAGCTCGAGTCTCATCATCCTATCTAGATCGGTGCCTCTTGGTATGCTCACGAGGCTAAGGTGATGGTGCAGCAGTGGTGGAGAATAGTGCAGCCATCACCTCCTCACCAGGCTCCGCAGATCGGGCCTCAAACTCGGGCACCCGGGCCTCCGGTATGGCATCCATATCTGCTCTCAGACTCACCACAGCAGCCTGGAGAGTCGTCAAATCTACAATAGGGGCTGGCCGGGCGAGAACCCTCAACTCAAATGCGTCAAGGCGCTGGTGGACCTCTATAATCTGCCTCCTAGTCCGCTGGGCCATCTTCTTCTCGATTCGCTCTTCCGCCTCAACAATGAACTTCTGCATCCAGTGATGGATATGATGCAGAAGTGTGGCCATTTGGGCCTCTAACTTCTGGACCCTAGTGATCGGGACCAGTGCTGCAGATGGGGTGGAGCGGGAGGAGCTCTTTTGGATTCTTAAAAAACATAATTTCTGTTAAGAACGACGGACCTACAGGACATACCGTCGACTGAACGATGGTCCTTCAATGGGAGTCTTTCGATTGACCCTTAAAAAAGTTTTGAGGAACTTCAGAAATAAGGGTTCTGATAGAGTCTACCGTCATACAGGACGGTCCATCGATGGGTCGAAGAACCGTTGTCTACCTCCGTGGGTAGACACTTAGACAAATAAGGGGAGCTGTTGTTGACGGACCCCAACGACGATCCGTCAATTGACCGACGGTCTATCGATGGTGTCTCGTTCTGTCTTTCAGGAACAAAATTTTGGCAGCCATTGTTACCCCCAAAGAACAATTTCAAATCAATCTAAGAAATATTAAGTTCCTCTAGCGTTTAACAAAGTATTTCATCATTCCTAGGGCATGAATTATCGTAGTTTTAAACATAAAACTCATAGACTATCAAACCCTAAGTCGGAAACAAAAACACTCAAAACACAGCAATTATTAGACAATACACCCCCATCCTATTCACTTTCATTGTTCTAAGGGACTAGGAATTCAATTTGAAGATTTTAAGCATACAACGATGTTCCAAATTCAAGACCCACTATCGTATTCCAGCAATTTAGCATATAAAGTAACAAGAGTAAATAGAGCAGATCAAAAAGACATACCTATATAATATAGTGTAGGAAATGAGGGGATGAATTCTTGCAAGTACGAAACACCAAAGAGCGACCTCGAACATCGACCGGGCAGAGGACATACGAAGATGGAAGATTGGGGAAGAGAAGGGATCTGGGAAACTGATGGAGATTTGAGGAAGAGGAGAATCTGACTGATAGAAATAGGAGTTAATGGGTGAGGAAGTGGGGAAGTTGAAGGGAAATGAGGAGGGAAACAGTTTTGGGGAAGGTTTTGAAAGGGTGGGTAACTGAAAAGTTTAAAAATTTAATATATAGTCGATCGGGTCGGATCGGGTTATTGGGTCATAGGAGCGGACTATTCCCCTTCGAAGGACGGTAAGTCAGTCGACAGTCCATCGACTGCTCCGTCGAATGTGCCCTAACATAGAAAACAATTAAAGAAACAAACCTGGGATCTACGAACCCTATCGACGGTCCGTCGATCAGTGCACCAGACCAATTTTCTGTAGATTTCTGGGGATTTGGTCCCTGCATATTGAAAACCCAATAAGATATACGGACCCTAGTTACTCTCTAGCCAACATTTCTAAAAAAAATTTAAAAAAAATTAATACGTGACATTAAGTGAGAAAAATATAAATAATGCAACTATGCCTATAAAATCACGAAAAAAAACTATTGTTGGCTAGAGAATTGGGTCGCCTACCAATCAGCGCTTGATTTAACATCGTGGCACGACGCAGGACTCTTGATTACTTAGACTTCATCAAGATGGTATGCCTCGATCACTTCATTCGCCTTTTCAGCATGCCCAAGGTAGATTTTGATTCGTTGTCCGGTCACCTTGAACCTTACACCCTCCTTATTCTCCAACTCAACCACTCCATGAGGGAGTTTTTGGGTGATGAAGAATGGACCAGTCCATTTGGATTTGAGTTTGCCCAAAAACAAGCATAACCTAGAGTTGAATAAAAGCATCAAATTCCGAACCACAAAATCACGCTTCTCAATCTTTTGGTCATGGTACTTCTTCATCTTTTCTTTGTAAAGGGCTGAACTTTCATATGCCTTTAAGCAAAATTCATCAAGATCATTCAACCCATTTAACCTATGTTCCACAACCTCATTCCAATCCATTTTCAGTTTCCTCATTGCCCACATGGCCTTATGCTCTAAGTCAACCGATAGGTGACAAGCTTTCCCATATACAAGTTGGTACAGGGACATACCTATGGGAGTCTTGTATGCTGTCCGGTAGGCCCAAAGAGCATCATCAACCCTCCTTGACCAATCCTTCTATTCGCATTCACCCTTTTCGCCAGAATCTGCTTGATTTCTCTGTTTGACACCTCAACTTGCCCACTAGTCTGAGAATGGTATGGCGTGGCCACATTGTGGCGAACCCCATATTTCTCCAACAATCCTTTGAAAAACTTGTTGCAAAAGTGGTATCCCCATCACTAATAATGGCCCTTATGGTGTCAAATCTGGAAAATATGTTCTTTTTCAAGAACGCGGTGACACTCTTCCCTTCATTATTTGCAAGTGTTATGGCTTCCACCCATTAGGACACATAATCAACCGCCACAAGAAAATACTTCATCCCATGAGAACTCACAAAAGGGACCATAATGTCAATACCCCACACGTCAAACAACTCAATTACAAGAATGAGATTTAAAGGGAGTTCTTGCCTTGTAGAAACACCTCCATCTCTTTGGCACCTATCACATGCCTTGGCGAACTCATGAGAAACTTGGTGGATGATTGGCCAATAGTAGCCACATCGCAAGACTTTATGGGTTGTCCGGATACCAATATGATGCCCACCCACAGGCGAGGAATGGCATGCCTCCAAAACACTCAACATCTCGACTTTCAGCACACAACGCCGAATAAGCCCATCGGCACAACTCCTATATAAATATGGATCATCCCAAATGAACTTTTTCACATCATGCATGAAATTTTTCCTTTGATGAAACGACAAGTACGATGGGACGATATCACTAGCCAAGTAATTCGCAAAATCAGCGAACCATTGGATCAAGTCTTGAGAAACGGCCAATACATGAGTATCAGGGAAAGTATCATCAATTTCAGCCTTTTCGCCCAATTCTTGCATAGCTCCATCCTCTAGTCGGGACAAGTGATCGGCAACTTGATTTTCGGTCCCTTTTCTATCTTTTACTTCAAAGTAAAATTCTTGCAACATCAATACCCAACGAATCAACCTCGGTTTCGCATCCTTCTTTGCCATCAAATATATCAAGGAAGAATGATCAGTATGCACTATAACTCTTGTTCCAAGAAAATAGGAGCGAAATTTCTCGAAAGTAAAGACCAACGCAAGGAGCACTTGTTCAGTCATAGTGTAGTTCTTTTGGGCTTCATTAAGGGCTTTATTGTCATAGTAAATGAGGTGAAGGATTTTTTCCTCTTTGACCCAAAACTACACAAAGTACAACCCCACTAGCATCACACATCACCTCAAATGGCTTACTCCAATCAGGGGAAATAATAATGGGCGCATACACCAATTTCTCCTTCAACTCACCAAATGACTTAAGACAGGATTCATCAAAATAAATTTACACTCTTTCTCAAGTAACTTGCACAGAGGATGTGCAATTTTTGAAAAATCCTTGATGAACCTCCGGTAGAAACCCGCATGCCCAAGGAAACTCCTCACACCTTTTACAGAGATGGGTGGAAGAAGTCTCTCTATAACCTCGACTTTAGCTCGATCAACCTCTATACCCTTCTCTGAGATGCGATGGCCCAATACAATACCCTCTTTCACCATAAAGTGGCATTTTTTCCAATTTAGCACAAGGGTGCAATCTTCACATCTTTTGAGCACTTTGGACAAGTGATTCAAACAATGATCAAACGAGTCACCAACAACAGAAAAATCATCCATAAATACCTCAATGGTGTCCTCCACCATATCGGATAATATGGACATCATACATATCTGAAAAATAGACGGTGCATTACACAACCCGAAGGGCATCCTCTTGAACGCGAAAGTTTCATAAGGACAAGTAAAAGTGGTTTTCTCTTGATCTTCTGGTGCAATAGAGATTTGGTTGTAACCCTAATAACCATTAAGAAAACAATACCACCCCTTTCCTGCAAGCCTATCCAACATCTGATCCATGGAGGGCATAGGAAAATGGTCATTCTCAGTCCATGCATTGACTTTCCGGTAATCCATACACCCTCTCCCTCTGGTCACCAGCCTCATTGGAACAAGCTCATATTTCTCATTAGGGACCACAGTCATTCCCCCTTTCTTGGGCACACACACACTGAACAGGTCATACCCAACTACTATCAGCTATCGGATATATGACTTCGGCATCAAACCACTTAATTGTTCCCTTCTTCACTACCCCTTGCATAGGTGGATTTAAACGTCTCTGGTGCTCAATTTTGGGCTTATGATAGGGCATGAGTTGAATTTCATGTGAACAAATACCGGGAGGGATCCCAATAATATCCAAACTAGTCCACCCAATAGCTCTCTTGAACCTCTTCAACACTTCAACAAACATTCTACTTGTTGCAGATTCAAATCTGATGCAATAATTACCGGCAAAGTGTCACCTTTTTCCAAGAATACATACCTCATATGAGGTGGTAGAGCCTTAAGCTCCAATTTTGGAGCCTCCTCAGTAGATTGTTTGGCGTCCTCATCACTAGCATCAAACCTCATCATCTTCTGCAACATATCCTCAACTCGCGCCATACTACCTCCACCATCCATAGGAGCAACTTCCCGATTTTGAGGTGGACATAGGGCACACTCCGATTGTTTCTGTTACCATAGTTACCCCGGTTGAAGTTGTTATCGCGGTTGTAGTTGCCATCTCGAACATAGTGACCCTCTCGGTTGTAATTCCCAAAGTTCCGAGCTTTATTTCCTTGACCTTGGCGCCAATTTTCCTAATTGGAGCCTTGGGCGTTCGGCCAGAAACCCCCCGTCTGCTCATTCACTACATAAGAATCTTTTTCATAGTAGTACACATCAACCGGTGGTGGTGGTTTAGCCAAATAGTTCACCGCATTTACCTTTTCTGCACCCCCGGTGACATGTTTTAACACCAACCCAAGCTCAGTTCTAATTTGAGACATCTCTTCACGAATCTCATCTGCAGCTGGGTTATGTGAAGCTTGCACTGCAAAAGTGTTTCTCCCAGTATCTGACTTCCTAGTGCTCCAACCTTTATTATTTCGAGAGATTTTCTCTAACTTCTCAGTGATCTTTGCATAAGTACACTCCCCATAAGAATCACCCGCAATCGTATCAAGCACTGCTTTTATTATTATAATTTTTCCCCTCATTGAAGTACTCTTTCAGTGACTCATCATCAATGCGGTGGTTTGGGACACTTCTCAAGAATGAGGTGAACCTATCCCAAGAACTGGTTACTGACTCCCCTGGTAATTCCACAAAGTTTTTCACCCTATCTTTGTGGTTTAGATTTTTATAAATCGGGTAATACCTTGCTAGGAACATATCCCTCAATTGCGCTGAAGTATATATTGAATTTTAGGGCAACTCAGTAAACCAAATTGCGGCCTCTCCTATCAGTGAGAGAGGGAACACCCTTAATCCAATTACATCCATGTTTAAGTCTGGCCTCCCTACACAACTCTTACACACCGACCTTAGTTTGGCGATGTGAGCATGTGGATCCTCAGATGGTAGCCCCGAAAACAAACCTCTAGCGATCAGCATCTGTATCAAGATACTAGTTACCATAAAAGTATGACCATGTGGTAGAGGAGGCAGGACAAGAGGCCCATCAGAGTCAGTGATATTAACATTTCCCCTATAGTACTCTTGAGGTCGTGGGACAAGAGGTTGCCTCCTCGGATTACCTTCACCAGGGTTATCAACAACCACTCGATTATGAGCATCAACCGGCGAGGGAAGTTGAGGGTTGATCTCATCATCTATATAAGCAAGATTGTTTTGAATATTCATTCTGCCAAGTGTGCGGTTTAGTTTTGGATCAAGTGGAAGTGTTGGTTCTCCTCGACTCCGTGTACTTGGCATACACTAAAGCTAGACCTGCGAGAGACAAAAAAAAGGAACATCAGGAAATTGTTGACTAAAATTTGGTAATGTGCTTAAAGTTAATCTAAAAGCCACTTTCCCAAGCAACGGAGCCAAAATTTGATACGCTCAAATTATACTTCCCTAAAGAAGTGTAAGCGGTCATATAAAGTAAAGAACCCAAATGTTAGGTTGGGGTCGATCCCACGAGGAAAATGATTTAGACTTAACTTTAATCTACGATTACTTCTATTTAGTCAAGTATTTTCCGAAAAAAATAATTAAATGGGGAATTTTGTGTATCAAAAGTAATTAATTAACTCTAAGTAAACAAGTAGCTAGTTCAAATATTTGATGTTTATCAAATGATGAGAGAAACTAGAGTGTAAGTGTTCCCCATAGGTTCATAACGCAGTAACCATAGCTATAACAACTCTTTCCTAGTATCTTGCATTCAAAGTGGTAAGTTATGTATCCCTAATTTTTTTGTCCGGCAACTAGTGAATTTTACTCCGCACCTTGGTCCAGCTACGTGTGTACTTTACTAAACCTTACCTTTTACCTCATATTAAGCATCATAATCGATGTATGGCTTAGTTATTACTTCACACCAATCGACACTAGCCTATTAGATAATATATACTAAATCTACGTTTATAATTCTTTTCTTATTATCTACCTCCTTGGTCCGGCAAGTAGCAACAAGGCGAGTTCTAACGCGTGCACTCGGTAAAAAGACTTCTAAACGAAAGAATTATCAATACATGCAAGAAACTATTTGAGAATTGTTATTTTAGCTGGTTTTACTTTGTTAATTACCCATGGTTCCCACAACCCTAGTTATGGATTTAGTTACCCATGTTCATAATTACACAATTCATATTAATTAGATAAGAATTCATGTAGTTACTTTGAGAAGATTGAAGAAAATCCAGAAAATCACTTGAATTCGAGAAAATAATGCAATAAACGATTCTGGAAAAATGAAGTATTTACGAAAACCCAAAATTCAACAACAAATATTACAAATCAGAAAAATAATCAAGAGTCTAACCCCAAAATGAGATTTTTTCCTATTTATAATAAAAGAATCCTAAACATAAAGGGAAACCTAAATAAGGAAAATCTGTCCAAAAATGCATCTCGCGTCGACGACCTGACTGACGAACCGTCGAGGCAACGACGGATCGTCGACACCTCTATAGCTCCATACTTCAGCTCTATTTTCAGCTGCTTTTTTCTCCAAATCTCTATTACCATCGACGGACCGAAACGACCGTCCGTTGACAGGACGACGGTCCGTCGATGGCTTTCGATGCTCCACACTTAGAATCTTTTCAAATCAGGTTCTGGGGATACATTCTGCTAACACCAACAGATCACCAGGACGCTCCGTCGATGAGACGACGGACCATCATCCCTTCCATAGCCTCACACTTAGTCAGAATTCCCGGATCTTTCTTTGGCAGCATGACATCTTCATGGGAACGGTTGCCACCTACGGACCGTCGATGGGTAGACGGACTGTCGATGGCTCCGTAGGTCATCTTTTCTGCAATTTTTAGCACATGTTAAGCGTTTTCATTCTGGACAATTTTTCCTGCAAACACAAAGAAAAATACATTAAAACTACTTCAAAGAGGCCTTAGACACACATTAAACTTAAGGAAAAAGCATTGAAAGTACCGTGAAACCACGGTACATCAAGGGCTTTTGTAGATGAGAGGGAGACAGACTTTTGCTTTTTAGAAGACCAAGTGACTGATGAGTTCCCAAGGTAGACAACATAACATGTTGTTGTTCTATCTTGTGGATTTCCAGCCAAATCAGAGTTAGAATAAGCAATTAAATGGTTTGATGGTATAAGACTGAGTTGAAATCCCAATGTGTTTGGGTGTTTCAAGTAGCAAAAGCAAAGGTTTGATAGTTTTCCAGTAAGACACTTCGAGATTATGCATAAACTGAGACAACTTGCTCACAGCAAACTCGATGCCATGCCTAGTGAATGATAGGTAATGAAGCTTACCAATGACTATTTTGTAAAGGGAAATGTGAACTACAAAATCAATTTCCCGATCACCAAAGTTGCAGGGTAACGTCACTGGTGTTGGAACTCCCTTGCAATCAGTTATATGCAATTCATCCAAAAGATCCATGACATATTTTTGTTGAAACAACCACATCGCATTGAGGTTCAGAAGAACAAAGATTGTCTAGTGGCGACTCATAGAGGCGTCCTCTACTCTGCCCTTCAACTAACGACGCTCGCGTACTCAGATCCTTAACAAGATAAGAGAATGTAAAGAATTCAATATATGTATTATTGTCACGACAATATTGAGAAACTGAAATGAAGTTACTGGAAATGGAATGGGAGCATAGTATATTGGATAACTGAAAGCGAGAATTAGATTCTATTTGAATCAGTGTTACCAGTGTGAGAAATTGGTATGGCGTTACCATTTTTCATAGAGATTTCCTCCGGACCATTGTAGTCAGCAACATTGTTGAGACCGTGGGCATCCGATGCAACATGATGTGCAACACCTGAAATTACTATCCATAGGGCCGATTGCTGCATTTGTTATCCAACAAAGTTGGTCAGTGCCTGAAAATGATTATGAGACTAAGAGCGACAAAGGCACGCAGACTGTCCAGGTCGGTCATAGGACTGACACACTAAGTGGACTTCTTGTCAATTAGTGCAAAGAGTGTCTGTTGGATGAGAACGTTGATGGTTGTTGTTTGAACGCCTATTAGTGTTGGTGGTGGTGATCCCCGTTTGAGAGCTGTACTTTTAAGAAGCGATAGCAATTATAGTGGATTACGGTGAAGTATTGTGTTTGAGGAAAAGCTTGTGATAGCTAAGCTTTTCAAACAGTTCAACATATGAAATTAGAGTGTCACGTGCTCGAATTGATGCAAAGATTCTGCGATATTCTGGTTCAAGACCAGTGAGAATCTTGAAAATGAGTCTGAGATTGGTGACAAAAGCTCATATAGTTGCAAGATCATCACAGAGTGATCAAACTTTGTACAGATGGTCTGCTACAAGTTGACTCTCTTTCTCGTGAGATGAGCGAGGAGATCTTGCAAGCTGAATACGTGAGTTTGTGACTTATAGGCATAAGTCGTATAGAGGGAACCCAGACTTTTTTGGCTGTGGTTGCAGCAGGTACAATAGCAGCAAGAGTAGGATCTACTGATGCTAAAATTGTGTTTTGGATTAACTGGTCCTGACAAAACCAATTAACATAATCGAGGCTGGAAATTGTCAGGTTGTTAGTGGTGGTGGCAGGTTCAGGGATAGTCCCATCTAGATGACCATAAAGATTGTGCCCTCTCATCAGCATGGACAGTAAGGCTTTCCACAGTGAGAAGTTATGGGCAAGTGTACTCGGAAGTTGGGTAACCGTGTTGAATTAAACAATGGTGGTAGTGATAGTTGCATTAGAATTGGTTACAGAGGTTGCCATTGGTGGTGGATAGTTGATAAGGAACTTAGAAGTTTGTGAGGAGAAGAAAATCTCTTGATACCATGTAAAGGGTATGAGATATAGAAGAGAGATACTTTTATTCACGTACAACCTTCTTTTTGAATAGAGCCAGTACAAACTGATAAAGTACAATACCAACAGAAACCTAGATTACAGGAAACAATTAAAATCCTAAAGAGTAAAGATGACTAACTATGGATATCATCATATGGCTGAAATACAGGAAACTAATAACAGACTCCTTAAAAAGGTAACATCTATTATAATAGAAAGGAGTTAAGAGATCTTCCATTTTCCCATTTTTTCAATCACCAACCATGGCTGACTAGACACCCACAATCTGTGGAACTATGTATGGCTCATACATGCACTCGTGGACCAGTGCACTAGCAAATATTTTGCACTTCTCCACTTTTAATCTAACTTTTACACTTTTGAGGTGTTACAAGTACTAAAAAACATAAAAACTCATTTAGGTTTGATAAAAGAAGCAAAGGAATTTGTGTACTTACACGTTGTAGAAGCTATTCTTAACTGTCTCTTGTTATGCTCAACCTGTTGAGAAATAAGGGTAACGGGTAGCCAAACAATCTATTAGAAAATTCTTGAGCTTTAACAAAGGATTAAGAAATTTGGTCTAACATACCTTAATTTTCTCAGGGTTAACCAATTTGAATAGGTTTGCTAGTTGGTTTTGGAAAATTAGCAAGAATTTTCACTTTGTTTCTCTTAGATTTTCTTATTCTGAGCTGAAGAAGGCTTTGATGGTATTGATATCATGGCATTTGTGAGATTTGTCATTTGTGAATGTCCAAATTGAAATCAAACGAAGCTTGAATTCGTGAAAATTAGGTAGCAACATTGAAGATTGATGGTTGTTTTATTGAACAAGCTCAGATACATCTATATCAGAGAGGGTTAGCCGATTTCAATTCTCGGAGCATAGCATAGAGAGCTTTCTCAAGGGATGTCCTCTTTATTTTGTCTTGTATTAACTCTTTTGGAAAGTGAACTAGTTTAAAATCCATTCCAATTAATAATAATGGGAACACATGACCTTGATTTAAAAAAAATACCCGTAAAGTTTGCACGAAGCATCAAATATAGCTCTAAATAAATTTTATTGAGATTAATTTTAAAAATCAGAAAAACAATTTACAATTATTTTTTTATTTTTGTCAACCAAAAGTAGTATATTTGATTCATAACAATAGGAACATATGTTTATCCACTTTATTTATGAGAAATATACCAACTCTAATTCACGAAATTGAAAAGTATATCAAATTTTGTTCCTTTTTTAAATAGAGGTAATTAGACGAAATATCTATTGCGTGGGAATTTAATAATCAAAATAACTCAATTACTATTTATTATTTAAAAAAATGACCACTCGGCTACACGTCCGTAATGCAGGCAAAGACATGTTCAGTTTCAATGTGGACTCTGCGAGACGTGTTCAATTTCAATTAGAGTTATTGGAGGCTACTCAACCCAGGAACGACTCTAATATATTAGTGGCCTAAAGCAAAAATCCAACGGGTCTTGAACTTGAATTGTTAATAACTTTTATATTATTGATTTCTTCTAGTTTTCAATTGATATATAGTCATTCTTATTTACATTATTTTTCATGAGATATAGTACTCTAAATATGTCAAATTTCTTCTAATAATTTCTTCATTTTTCATGAAAAAATTATTTTTTCTACAAATAGTATTCAATTAAAAATAATAACTTATAATCTATTATTATTAAAAATGAGATCGTTTAAATTTAGGGGTCTAAGGCACATGTTTTTCTTAAACACTATCGAGTCACCCCTGACTCAACCTTATTCATGCCTATATAAAAAGTAGTATATTTTCTTGAAAAGACATCTTAAGTATCCCATAAACTCTTCGGTATTCATAAAGATTAGGATCTTGAATATTCCTTAATGGTATTCATAAAGAGAAAGATTTCGAATATCAAGAAAACTCCTAAGATATTTATAAACATATCAAAGTATACCAAACTCTTCTTGATACTCAAGTAATTCAAGAAATCCACAAATCATTTATGAGGATCAAGTACAAATCTTCCTAATTCGAGAAATACATCACTAACGATCATAAGATAACGAACAAATCTTAAGGAAGAAGAATCAAAGGAGAAAATTGTACCAATGTTTATCAACACATATATGTTTCTTCATATTGTATTTATGATTGCAATTAAATTTTCATCATATTAAAATTTTTGGAAATAAATTGGCATGCCCATGAGATCAAATTCCCTCTTCATCTCATCTCTCGAAAATCAAATTTGCAAATATAAAGCTACAAAATCATAAAAGTGGGAGCTCCATACTTAAGTCTCGTCTTTGAGTTTCATCAAGTCTACACTCCGACAAGTTTTGAAGTAAGAGGGGTTTGTAGAAATCAAAATTTTGTCGGACTCTACAAGATGTGTTTAATTTCAATGGAGATTCTACAAGATGTGTTCAATTCCAATTAAGATTCGTGGAGGCTACTCTAGCGTAAATTCTAGCTCATGCATATAAGAAGTAATATACTTCCTTAAAATATCATTTCTGTTATGCGGAATTTGAGATAATACGAGAAAATATAAACGCTAAAAACAAGACAACAGATTTACGTGGTTCACCAATAAATTGGCTACGTCCACGGGAAGAGGGAGAGCAGTTTTATTAAGGAGAGGCAAGAACAGAATTACAGAATAGGGTTTGCCATAGCGTCTATATATAGTGCTAAGCTACGCCCTAACAGGCTTGGGCCCAACATACAGAATTGACAGATAATTAAGGGCCCAATACAATAACATTGTATACCGTCGGGCCGGGGGCGTCTCCGCCCCCCCGGACCCCCAGGCCAGGGGGCGCGTCGCCCCCCTGGACCCCCCGACTCGCTGACCGGGCAGCGAGACCCCCGTCCTTTCTGTATGTAACGGGTCCGATTCAAGGCATTCAACAATTTCGAATATACCATGAGCTCTTGTGTGTCCACAAAGATTAAAATCTTGAATATATCATAAACGCTTGAATATCATAAAATCAAGATCTTGAATATCTATAGAACTCTTCGGATATTCATAAATAGATCAAAATATCCAAACTCTTCTCAATAATCAAATACTTTAAGAAAATCCACAAATCCCTTTATTGAGATCAAGTCAAAGTTAACCTAATTCAAGAAATGCATCATTAAGGACCCTCCAAATACAAGAGAGAAGAATCAAATGAAAAAGAAAATTGCACCCGCTTTGTTTATCAATATATTATGTTTCTTCGTATTTTTTTTGTGATTGCAATTTATTTTTTCATCACATTAAAATTTGTTAACATAGAAATTTTGTGAGACTCTACAAGACGTATTCACTTCTAGTTGGGACGTCAAAATTTTGTAATACAAGATGAGTTCGATTTCAGTCAAAATTCGTGGAGGCTACTCCATCCAAAAAGCTAGCACATGCCTGTATAAAGAGTAATATATTCGTTTGAAGAAATATCTCGAAAAATTCATGGAATATTCAAAAAGAAAAACGTCACTAACAACCTTCGAATCACAGAGAAATCTAGGAGAGAAAATTCAAGGGATAAATAAATTTGCACTCACAAGATTTATCAATTATGTTTCTTTATATTTTATTAGTGATCACAAATTATTTTTTATCACTTCAAAATTTGTTTTATATAGATATATATATTATATTATTATTATTATTATTATCAATAATACATTTACGTAAGAACCCCTTAACATAATTCATTTACGCAAGATAGTCATTCGGTTAAGGGTCAGGAAAGTCCGTGACATGAGCTTCTAGAATACCACACCTTATTCGAACTTGCGCCCGAAGTCTTTGACCATAGCAAATACATCCATTACCTCAACTTTTTCAATTACATTAAAATAATAATTTCCCTTTGACATTGGTAAAAGAATATAAAATCTGTAATGTGATTTATCTAATTGATAAATTATTGTATTAAACAATTGCTAAATATTTTAAAATTTTATTAGATATTTTATTTTATTAAAATCGATTTATTTTCTCTAGTCTATATCAAGTGAACGGTTGACATTTGATTATCCTAAAGAAAAATATTTAAAAAATAAATTAAAAATTACTTTATATTATTATTCTTTCGATTTTCAAACTATTATATTAAAAAAATATAATTAAAAATCTAAAATTGAAGTTCTAATACCAATTCTCTTGACTTTTATATAATTCATTTACTTTAATATATGAAAAAAAGATTTAAATAACTTAGTTAATATTTTCTTCGTTCTTTTGAGTTATTAATTTTCTTTTCAAAATCAAACAATATGAAATTTAACTACATTTTAAAATATACTTTTTTCATTAATATAAAAAAGGATACCACTATAGCAATTCTCTATAATTTTCAAATATTTAAATTTTATTTATAAAATATCAAATTAATATTAATCTAATTTAACAAAAAGGGTATGAATTAGAGGGAGTCAAAAAATATGATAATAATTTGAAATAGAAAAATCATCAGTGCCATTCCTAATCTTCTCCCGCAAGGAAAAAAGAGAGGGGACCTGTTTTAATTTTTTAATAATTGTCAATACCTCAAAAGTGTCACCCTATAAAAGCCCGCAGTAGACGAACAAGTCATGTATGTTGTTCTACAAACTAAATCGAGTGTCCCCAATTCAGAAAGATTCTCCAATTAACATTTTAAACCATATACTATTATTTTGTTATTTAATATTATAAGAACAAGAACAAGTTTAGCATAGCAGGATTTGTGCATCAACCATATTGTTAAGGTCATCTTCCGCCATGAATAACCTTGAAAAAACAGAGATTGAGTCGATACAACTGCAGAGTTTGAAGGTAATTTCCGCCCTTGGCCGTGGAGCTAAAGGAGTGGTGTTTTTGGTTCAGAGGGAAGACGGTGAGTTGCTTGCTCTCAAAACTATTTTGAGAGATTCAATTGAGAAGAACAAAGCCAGTACGAACAACAGCGAATACAGAAGAATTTACCTCGAGCGTGACCTACTCAATTCATATCAGCATCCGCTTCTGCCTAAACTCAAAGGAGTTGTATCCACGGATAAGATTGTTGGATATGCCATTGATTACTGTCCTGGTGGTGATCTCAATTCTCTCCGGAAAAAACAAACTGAAAAAATGTTCTCAGACGATACTATAAGGTAATCAATCGATCACTCATTCTGCACATTGCAATACTGTTAGTCTTAAACAATAGATTGAACTGTTGTTTTGTTCATCAGATTCTACGCGGCGGAGTTAGTGTTGGCATTGGAGCATCTACATGGATCAGGGATTGTATACAGAGATTTAAAGCCAGAAAACGTGATGATTCAAGAGAACGGACATATAATGTTAATCGATTTCGATCTCTCTACAAAACTTGCACATAAATCTACTCCACAATCCCCGCAAATAGAAACAGCTAAACTATCGGTACAAACCGCGTCGAAGAGCAAAAAGAAAAACCGGTTCAACAAATTTCGCAACTCGGAAATCTCTCCAGACGATTCAATTCACTCAGCTCGACTGGCTCCTGTCGAATTCGATCCGATCGAGAAATCAAATTCATTCGTCGGAACGGAGGAGTATTTGTCTCCGGAGATCATTTTAGGTAACGGCCATGATTTCTCAGTCGACTGGTGGTGTTTAGGAGTAGTATTGTACGAGATGCTGTACGGAACGACGCCGTTTAGGGGCTCAAATCGAAAGGAAACATATTATCGTATACTTTCGAAATCGCCAGATTTAGTAGGTGAGGCGACGCCATTAAGAGACTTGATAAACAAGTTACTGGAAAAGGATCCGAAGCAGAGGGTTTCCGTGGATGAAATCAAAGGCCACGATTTTTTCAAATCCATGGACTGGAATTTGATTGTCCAACTTCCAAGGCCACCGTTTATTCCAGCGCCATATGATGAGGTAAAAGGGAATAAGGAAATTGATGTGGAGTTATTTGTAGAGGGAGTGTTCAAAGATGAACACTGCAAAATTAATTCGCAAGCTAACTATGGTGATGAAAGTAATGCCATCCAAGTTGATAAATTTTTCCTCTTTTGATTAATATTCTTATTCTTACCTTTGAGTACATATTTAAGTATATTTCTGCAACTACAGTATGTTGCAGCCCTTTATCTTCTTGATTCCATTTTTTAACACAATAATTTTAAGAATTAACTATTCATCGTACAAAAAATTCAGTTGGGTTGATCCCTTTATAGTGCAAGAAATCTTGATTTTGGTGAATATTTGACTTTTAGGCCCCTTTGATTTAACTTTTTTTTAACATGTCATTTGGAGTTTATGTATGGTTTATAATTTCAATTGTTCATTTAATTTTACCAAATAAATAAAAATCTATAAAATTACACAATAAATTACTACACAACTAATATAGTCCGTCTTCTTCATTCAATATAGATGAAAAAATATTTTTTATCAAAATAGAAAAAGGGTCTGATATACCTCTCAACTTTGTCATTTGGAGCTGATATACCCCTTGTTATGGAAATGGCTCATATATACCCCTATTTATAAACAAATGACTCACATATACCCTTTTCCTAACGGAAAATGAAAATAATAATAATTTTAATTTAATTTTTTCTTATTTTTTTCTAAAAAATATAATCCCATATGAGTAGAATTAATCCTCGTCAAACATATTTTTTTTTATTTTTTTATTTTAATGAATAATTTAGAATTATTATTTTTGATGATCAAATTTATTAAAGTTTCACTAATATTCTGGTAAAACTTATTATAGATGACTATTTTTTTCTTCGAATATAAAAATTAAATTACAATATAGACATAAAAAATAGTTTTAAATATTTTTTCTTTACACTAAGGTATGAAAGAAAAAAATTTAAGAATAAGAAACTCAAATAATTATAATAAAATAAGTCAAAAAAATAATTTATGTATGAAAAAAATTGAAATATACCTTGAACTTTGATAAAAGAATAATATATATCCCTAAATAAAAAAAATTTAAAAAAATAAAAGTAAAAAATATAAATTTAAAACTAATTTTTTCACTTCCGTTAAATGAAGGATATATGTGAGCTCATTTTGTAACGGCAGGGGTATATGTGAATCATTTGTATAACGGTAAGGGTATATATGAGCCACTTTCATAACGAGGGGTATATCAGCTCCAAATGACAAAGTTGAGGGGTATATCAGACCCTTTTCCCTATCAAAATTAAAGTAGTAGTAATTAATTTGGTTGATAAATAAATTTGATCAAAAAAATAATACATTTAATGAATATAAATGATAAAGTAGTAGTAATTAATTTGGTTGATAAATAAATTTGATAAAAAAAGATAATGAATTTTGATGAATATAAATGATTAAGTAAGAATTATTTTAAAGTCATAATAAATTTTATGTTAGTGAGAATAATAATTTTCAAAAGGTAATGATATGATCATAAATTTTATTTCTTCTCTGTCATTCTTTATCTTTCTCCTCTTCTTCTTCTTTTTATTTTTCTTTCCATTGAAACTTTCATTTAAATAACTTTCCTCAAATTAATTTTTGTCCATATTTCACTATTTTTTTTTCCAGAATCACGACGAGTAGAGGAACAAATGACCAAAAACTTGTATAAAATTATATTTTCAAGCAGAAATTTAAAATCTCTAAAATTACAGCAGCAAGAGTTCACCATTGATGGTCATTATAAAGCTTCAAATTTAGAATTCATTATTTGAACTTTACGAATTTATAGTTTGGATAGGTTATTCCTACAAATAATTGAAAATGACGTTTGGAGTTTCTATCTCAATTTTAACAAGGTTTGGTTATGTTTATACAATTGATTTTAGTAGAAATATTAGACTAAAACTTGAAAAATGTGAAGTTTACGAAACGGTATGGCAATGCATAAAAGTTGTATTAGACATGTTTCATAATTATATTAAACTTGTATTAAAATAATTTGAGTAACACATTTATAACATAGACATAATACATTTGCAATGCACATTGCAAACATCACTCTTTTTCTTAGTGATACAGATCAAAAAAATTATAAGATATATATATTACACGTTTTATTATGAATAGTACATTATAATAAATATTGCACACTTCACTTCTTTCTTAGTGATACCAACAAAAATAATTTAGGTAACATACTAATAATACATTTATAAGACACACACAATACATTTTAATACTTATTGCAGTGGTCACTCATTTTTTTAGTGATATAAATTAAAATAATTTACAAGACATATAATATAAATTTTGTTCGCGAACAATACAATTTAAATACATATTGCAAACATTACTCACATTCTTAGTGATACAAATCAAAATAATTTATAACACATATAATGCATGTTTTATTCATGAATAATATAAGTTTAATTCAGATTTTCAATCCTTCTTAATTCTCTCTTCTTATTCAACTTTAATACCATGTAATACACTTTTAATGCAAATTTAATTCATTTTGAGTTTATTGGTTGATTTGTTGCTATTGGATTACTTGTTCAATTCATTATTGATACAAGTTCAATTCACTTCTATAGATCAATATGGTCTTTTATTTGTTACGTCCTTCATTTATGCTTGTGTAATACAAGTTTAATTCATTTTGCAGTTTATTTGTTACTATTAGATTATTTGTTTAATTCATTATTGATATACGTTTAATTCACTATATAAATCGTTGACTAGTTTACTAGTGGTGTTTTTTTATTCATGCTTAATTCTCTTTTCTAATTCAACTTTAATATTTGTGTAATATACTTTTAGTACAAGTTTAATTCATTTTGCAGGTTATTGGTTGATTTGCTGCATTTGGATCACTTGTTTAATTCATTATTCGTACAAATTTTATTTAGTTTACTCATCATAAAATGTTTTTTCGTTTGCTACATCTTGTATTCATGTTTGATTCTATTCTAATTTAATTTTAATATGTATGTAATACATTTTTAATTCAAGTTTAATTCATTTTGTTGTTTATTATATATATCTTCAATTCATGAATCATGTCTTCAAATATCACTTTTCTCTTACAAATGCACCTTTAGATTTAAGAAAGTATAGACCATAAAGATGAGATCGTATCTTCAAATCTCCATTTATTTAAATTTTCATATCTTCATATATACTCAAAACTATAAATTCTCATCAAGTATGAACATAATTATTTATATAACCTTCATTATAATGAAAATTATACTGTCGACACTCCATAGCAATAAATAAATAATTAATCGACTTCTTCTACAAACTAAGCAATCCTGATTTTTCGATTCATGAATTCCTAACTTTTTTTATAGATCTCCCCTTTGATAAAAGCCTTTTTTTTTATATAATATTGAATGATCAAGGAAGAGCATAGAAAGAAGAGTTTCAGGGAGAAAAAGAAAGATAGAAAAAACATATAGAGAAACGATATAGAGAGAAAAGAAAGAGAGAAAGAACAAAAGAGAGAAGAGGTACATGGAGAAAAACGAAGACAGAAAGAAAGGGAAAAAGAAAATAACACAAAAAAAGAAGTTAAATCTAATAAAATAAGTATAATAATATTGCTTATATATTGCTATGAATAATAATAATTAAAAAATATATCTAAAAATAGTAATTATTAATCAAAAGGGACTCACTCAAGTAATTAACCCGTTAAAATTTGAATTGGTTGTTGACCCATGGGCCATGTCCATACACAAATAAGAAGTTAGTTTTAAGAATAAATATAAGAAATAATTTGTTAAATAATTATTTTTTTTCATTAGCGGTTTAAAAGGTAAATTTCAATGATTTTGTCTTTCTTTTTATGCATTACTTCTTCTTTTTAGGCGAACCCTTCTTTGGAGATGTCCATTTCAACATTAAGATGCACAACCACCATGGAGAAATTAAGCCATGGAATTGATGAAAGCGAACTCACATGTTATATTTAATCATGGTAGTGTTTGAAATATATTTTGTGTAATATAAGAAAGTTGTTGATAGAAGAAAAAAATGAAGAAGACAAGTATAGGCCAATTTCCCCTAGTCACATCACATGATTTCACTTGGTTGTAATGACAAATTAACCCATTTGAAACAGGTAAATAATTATTACATTTCATTACTTATCAATTGTATTAAATTTTGATTTTTTCCTTTTAAAATGGAAGAAATACGTTTCTAGTTTACTACTTATACAACACGCATCGCATGAATTATATGTATAAAAATTTATCTTAATTTGTTCCCTTAAACCTTAAATTTCCAACAAATAACACAACCACTCGTGAAAGCCTCAGTAACCGATCCAAATATCCAACTACCACAAAATTTACATTTTTGATTCTAGTGTTACCGTTGAAATTAATTCCAAATAAGTTTACTTGAAATGTTAACTAGAATTAAATATATTAATTTCAAAATCTTCTAAATCAAAGAACTCCTCGAAATCCTTCTGATTACCTAGAGAATCATGTCACCTATTTTTGTTGATCAAAAGCACGTATAGAGGCTACGAAAAGGTTAAAGTAGAAAAGATAGACACAAATCACAAAAACAACATAACCATGATGATCGTTACAAAACCTTAAATAGCAAAAGAGAGAAACATTGTTTTTGGAATAATTTTCCTTCTAATATTTCTCCATCAATCTTTCTTTGGACGAAAGAAATTGATAAGGCATGAGTGAATTTTCTAGACATCTAGTATAAGTCTTCAAGAGTCATAATGAAAACCTAAAATGTCATAAGAAAAATGAATTTGCGACAAGAACGCTCGTTATTGCCTTTTCATTGCTTTCGCCTAACGAGGAAGTGTATTTAATTATAGGAAAGTCGAATACAACAAAGCAGAGAGAAAGAGACTTTGCACAAGATGAAATTAATAAAAAAAAAGTGGACCACCTACAAGTACTATTTCTTAGTAGCAATTTAGTTAACTCTTAACTAGGATTTTTATGAGTTGTTTGCTATGAACACCAAGAACCAATGGCCCAGAATTAGGTCCAAAAATTAACAAGTTGAACCACAAAGAAGTTTCTAAATTTGGCCAAATTTTAAAATTTGTGCACTTTCATAAAAATCAAATTAATGACAATAAATTTTTTAAGAAAGAGCAAAGGGTGACTGATATAGTTGGATGAGTGGTTTAATTTCTACGTGTGAGATGTGGGATAGATTTTTCGCGCCGGTAACCTTTTCAATCAGAGCTCATAATAACGGGGTTGTCTAATGTGGTTTACATCTCTTCTATGATTTGTTAGCTATTGCAAATATATGAATTTATCAATTGTACACCCAAAAAGTAATAATGGTTGCGAGTTTTCCTGAAGTTTCTGAAATTATGATGAATTACTTCCAGATATGATCAATTTATATTTAGCCACATAAATTAAGAAATCGCCGTAGCTAAATTCAGAAAAGCAGTTTTCAACATGGAAATTCGAAAAAGGACTCTTTGCTATTAGTATTTTCGATGTAAATAAAAATTAAATATGTTATATTTATTATGACCTATTCTAATTTAGTTTTTAGAAATTTATTTGACTAAAATGTAGAGCACAAAATAAAATCTATTGAAGCTAGAGCGAAAAGATACAAGTCCATAAGTCGGTTACGTATTAGTTAAACTGCAAGTTAGTTAGATATTTAATTGTTAGTGTCACTTGTATTTGATTCAAGTTAGGTTGGATAGATGATGTTAGTTTCATTTACAAATAGATGCTTGGTATTCATTCTAAATCAATTTTACAGAAATAAAAATTCAGTTTCTAAGTCTTCTTCTTCCATTCTTATGCAATGTCGATGAAGTCAATCTCGCACCGTTAATGGTGAAGTTCGAAAGCTTCAATTAAGCTGGGTAACTGAATATAACATTGTATAAAAGCTTTAAAGACTTTTACTCTGTCGATTTTGCTCATACATGTTTCCTTCTCTGCAATTTTTTTCGATTCCCGGTTTCTCCATTTATCCCCTCACATTGCTCGATTCGTTTTCCTTTGTCTATCATCATCATGGTAGATGTTGTAGGTCCAGTTGTTAATCGATCCGTTCCCACTCCCACAACTCTAATTGTGGGAGGTCATTGTATATTTATCCCTCTGATAGAGCAGGTGGAGTGTCAGTCCCTTGAAGAGAGGCGTATTACGCTCCCTCTCAGTGAAGAACAAATTAGGGTTCATTAATGGGGAATGCATGAAGCCATCCCCAGATTCTCCTGATTATCCACAATGGAAAGATGTGATGCTATAGTATCTTCCTTGATTTTGAATTCACTGAGCAAAGACATTGCATACAGTGTGGATTATGTGTTCGATTCACTAGAATTATGAAGTGAGCTATAAGATCGTTATGACCAAACCAATGAACCAAAGTTGTATAAAATTCAAAAGGAAATTAACAATCTCAGCCAAGGTACACTAGACATCACCTCTTACTATACTAGGATGAAAAAGCTCTGGGAGGAATTCAACAAATCATGTGTTAAAAATCAGTGCATCTGCCTTTGCAATTGTGGAGCCAGGGCCACTATGCATAAGGTTGAGCAAGAGAGGCGATTGAGTCAGTTCGTTATGGGTCTCAATGAGGTTTACACAATCATTCGAGGAGGTATACCTATGATGAAACCACTACCTTACATGGGTCAAGCTTTTCCCCTGCTTATTCAGGAAGAGAAGCAAAGAAAGTTCAAGCCCAGTAGTCAGCTTTTCACAAAATCTTCTTCACTATATGCCAACACTTCCAATGGACAATCTAGAAATAGTGGTGGTCCTTCGTCTACTCGTGGGTTCCAAACGAATTACACACAGAGTGGAAAAATGAGGACACGACCTTTCGGTGATTATTGTAAGAAGTTAGGCCACACCAAGGACAAGTGTTACAAGATTTATAGATATCCCAACAAACCCAGTCCTGGTCCTAATGATCAACCACCTAGGAACTCAAACAACAAAGGCTATAAAGGAAAGGGCATGTTGCTAATATGCAGGGAGGATTATCTGAGTCTTGTTTGAAAGAGAGTAGTGACAATACTCAGAGTGGTCAACATCGTCCCTTGAGTACCTTATTCACAGAGAAATACCATCACTTGGTTAGCATACTGCACACTTTCAAGGAGGCAACATGAAGGACACATTACTTGAGCCACATTCTACAAGTAAAGCTGTCAACTTCGCAATTATGATAGCCTATAACTCTTTTGTTAACTTTGATAAACTTTCATGTGGATATCTAAAAACTAAAGTTGATTTGTGGATCCTGGAATCAGGGGCAACACATCACATAACCTTTAGTAAAAATCATTTCACTAAACACACTACATTGCCATATCCCATACTTGTCAACTTACCAAATAGATATAGAGTTAAAGTAACTCAAGTTGAAACTGCGGTCTTATCGCCAGTATACTCTATCCAATGTCCTTTTTATTCCTACTTTCAAATACAATCTCAACTCTATATGTTCCCTATCTACTTACCTTAAGTGCATCCCTTTATTTACTGATTCTTTATGTCTGCTATAGGCCCCTTCACCAAGGAGGTCTCTAGAAATTGATAGAGTCCATGATGGTTGATACTTTCTATGCTCACACTGTCTACAAAAGAACAACATCATTGTTTCATGTTTTTCTTCTCATATGTCCAATGTAAACAACATACAATGTCAGTGTTATTCTCATTCATGTTGTCCATCTTCTTAACGACGTAACAAATATAATTGCTGCTAATAAAGACAATGTTATTGTTCCTGATTCTTTCATGTCTTATGATAGAAATGTTGTTAATTCTGTTGTTCATTCCTCATCAATGTCTCGTGATAAAACTGCTGACCTACTTTGTCATTATAGATTAGGTCATGTTCCCATTGTTATGGTGAAAAAGATCACTTCAATACCAGTGCAGTTCTCCCCAAACAACCTTTCTTTTGTCCAATTTGCCCCATGGCAAGGCAATCTAGACTACCCTTTCCTAATAAAACAACTGCCTCAACTAAATGTTTTGATTTAATACACATAGATCTATGGGGTCCATACAACACAAAAACGTATGATAACTTCAACTACTTTATCAATATAGTGGGTGACCATAGTAGGGCTACATGGACACATCTACTAAGGGCATTTCCAACCCTACACTCTATTATACTCTCCAAATATAGAGTTTTCTATTTTTTCAGACAAGTAACTCCAATCCAATTTTCTATTTACTTTCTAAAAAAGAATCTTTTTCTCTCTCATCAATATAATATTATTGTTTCTACTTCATTCTTATTTTCTTACTAGTTTCTAAGTACGTGCGTTGCACCTGTGTCCTGTGTTAATTAGTACAAAAAAATTAAATGATATAGATGCTACTAAAAATTGCAAGTAGTATTGAGTAACTAAATTTTGAAAGAGAAGTATAATTGTTTGTAGTTATATACAATCAATTGAATTGGTCTATATATGTGATATTTTTCTTATATAGTTCTAATATATCTTATACTTAGTACAACATATCCATTTTTAAAAAAAAATATTTCCACAACAAATAGTTTCTATGTGACGTAAATAACGTTGATTATGTTTTCAAGTGTTTTACACATCTTACTGTTTGTATCCCGTGTAAGAAATTGTAACCTCGTTTTTATAGACACATGCATATCAAAAAGTTGCCGAATAAAAGTCGTTTTTCATGTTGTACAAATATTGATCAACATATGTTTCTTTAAGGTGGATAATGTATTATTGTAAATGTCATGTCATAGGATACACTTTTAAGAATAGTTAATAATTAGTAGCATTAGAAAATTTAATCGATATATAAATATCCAATTACACGTACAACTTTCTTTGTTTGATTCAAGATTATGAGTTCCTTCGTATGTAAGTTTGACTGGAAAAAATTAATCAACTTATTAAGATATAAATCATATTACGGAAAAATAATATAATCGAGCTATGCTTACAAATAAGAAACTTGATATAAATGGTTGAAATATTTAAAATATCTTATTTAAAAATATTGGGTGTACATTTTCAAAAAAACATCCACTCAAAGAAATAATAATTTTGTATGAATCTAAAGTCTATATCATTTATCCTACAAAAAATTTCATACATACCACTATTTTCTTATAGATTACATTATATTTTTGTGAAACGAACATCATACTTATTACTTACATGATGATGTGAATGAGAAGTGAAGTATTCAAATTCGTAAGATAAAAATCTGAAACATGGAAAAAAATAATTAATAATTAGCAAAAACAAATCAAGAAAAAGATATATATTAAAGAAAAACAAATATAAAAAAATATCTAGAACAAATACAGAAGACAAAATATAAAGAAATGATAATAGACTAAGATATATATAGATTTAATGAAGTTAGCTATTCATATTCCTAACTAAAGAGATTTCATGCATTTGTTATAACATTCAATTTAATTGAATTAAATATATATCTAGAAAACTGAAAAATATCTTAATGCTTAGAAAATTGATTTTGATGTTTAGAAAATTGAAAATGATTAATAGTCATATTGGAGGAGGTGTAACTCATAACTAATGATTAAAAAATTAATTTTTCTGTTGAATTAGTAGTTAATAATATTAATATAAATACTTTACAATATTTTAATTTAGCATAGGGATAAAAAGTTAATTCAACTTTGTACTTTGGTGCTTCCCACTTTTAATAATACTAGTTTAAGAGAAAAAAATATTTTTAGCTAAAATGGCCAAACATCAAAGTTTATTCATTTTATTTATCACATTTGTTGCTATTTTTTTTTAGCTGAAACATTTGAAAGTAAAAAAGTTGAAGGAAATTTTGATGAATAGGGATGGAAAAATGCACGAGCTACATTTTATGGTGACATGGGGAATGAAACCATGCATAAGTAATACTTGTACCTTTATTCATTATATATGTTGGTGAGACACTTATTTATCTTGATATCGAGATCAGTGACGAAGTTAAAAATTTTATTTTTTTAAAATATTTGAGACTATATATATATATATATATATATACACACACACACACACACACACACATATATATATATACACATTAGTATCCTAGGACCATCGGGTGGGGGGTAGGGGGAGCTTATCTCCATACAGGTGATCATCATGGTGGATGTTTTTTAGCCATATGCCAGATTTGTAATAATATAACCATGAATAAATAGAACCTCTAGTGATTCATCTTCTGGAGTTTGTTCTTAATATATCGATCCTGATATCCCAAACCATTATTCTCCTATCAAGACACCAAGCATATTTGTCCAAGAAGCTAAGATTGTTTCATTCTTTGAATTCCATCCATCCTGGAAAACACTCTTTCTTTGTGACAATCCAAATGATGAATATGAGTATATGTCAGTCATGATACTGATGTAGCCATTTGAATTCCATACAATGAAGGATATAAGCCTATTTATAGTGATGTAACCCTTTAAATTTCGTACATAACTGATTATACTCTTCATTTTCATGCATCCTTTCAAATTTCATAATAAATTGATTACGTCTTTTCAACTTTCAAATTAATTGACATTTTGATTAAGTCTTTTGAACTTTCAAATTAATTGACATTTTGATCAAGTCTTTTCAACTTTCAAATTAATTGTCAGAAAATTGTTCAATAATATTATTTAATTACTTTTTAATTTGTTGTAAGGGCTAAATAGTAATTCAACTTTTATGTTGAGAGCTTCCCACTTATAATAAAATATGATTTCATCATATAAATTATTTATTTCTTTTTCTCAATAATTACTTTATATAATTCTCATGTGATACAAAAAATTATTTTTTCTATTTTTTATTTAATTATTATATTTTATTCAAAAATTTTAAATACCATAAATTGGACAAGAATATTATATAATATAATAATTAATGAACAAAAATCAAATAAAATTAAAATACGATTATATAAATATTACATAATTACTCAATTTTTGAAATTATTACGTTACTCCATAAATGCTCTATTAATGTATTACGGAATTCAAAATGATCATTTTTGTCCTTAATTTTGTGTAGCTAAAAATTATTCGAATCGGAGATTTTCATCTAACACATTTATGTCGTTGGAGTTGGAGCCTCTATGACATCTTGAATTGGTGCATTAAGATTACGTTCATCTTCAAGTATCACGTTGTTTAGTATAATATATGTAGTCATTATATCATGTAGCATTTTCTTTCTTCGAAAACGTGACGGACTTGCAATAATTGCAAAATTCCGAATTCTCGTTCAACATCTTTTTGTCACGACCCAAAACCGAGCCGCGACTGGCACCCACACTTACCCTCCTATGTGAGCGAACCAACCAATCTAAACCCTAACATTTCAAT